>NC_133701.1:4580000-4975000 GCF_048934315.1 Petromyzon marinus
TGACGCCAGAGGCTGACATGCCCATCGGGCGCAACGTCCTGGAGCTCACTGGCATCCAGGAGTCGGGCAACTACACCTGCGTGGCCATATCCAGCCTGGGCGTCATCGAAGTGGAGGCACAGATCACCGTCAAGGGTACGCTGTTCGCGACGTGCCGCGGCGCGCATGTGTGGTTGAACTTCTTCGCACCGTGCGTCGGCCAAACCACGCTAATCGGAGGTGCGGGGGAAGGACAACAAAGCAAACACAAGAAGCAGTTCTAAAGAATTCGAGTTTTCACTCTCGATTTAAAAGCGCCATAGCTCCAGCAGCTTCCTAATGTCGGAAGGAGGCGCGTTCCAGACGGCCGCAGAAGGGCATGCGAAAGCGCACAATGCGGTGACCGTGGGGCGACGTGCCATTGCTCGAGAGCAGCGCCAGGTCGTGTCGCGATGTGCGGTGCCCAGCTGTTGGGTTAGCCGGCGGTGCATGTGCCCCAAGCAGAATTGGGGTTGACGTCGTAAAAAGGAAGCCCACAACAATTTGGACAACATTCGTGGACGCAAGTGCCGATTGTGCTGACTGATGACGGAACTTTTAAATAGGCGGTAGCGCACAGACAGTAGACTCAGCACTGAGTCAGTAGGCAGTGGTCACGTGGTTTTTATATAATTATGATTATAGGGCGGCCGAGTGGATTAAGCAGGGGTGGATGAAGTTCGCTCATCCTGTCTGTAATGTTACCAATAATCACCAGGAGCCATTCGCTTGGGAGACACCCCCGACGCGCAATGCGTGGCTGTGTCCTCTGGCGGTTTAAACTTTCATCTCCCGATCATGATGGATGTAAGTTCAACTGCCGGCTGAGGATCAATTCGGCCTGTCATCTCTCAAACAAGGGCGGGTAGATGAATAATGATAATAATACATTTTATTCATGAGCGCTTTTCTGAATACTCATAGACACTTTACATAAAATCATAAAAGCAGCAAAAACAACATCAAATGGTAAAAACACTAAAAAGACATCAAACTTAGCTAAACATTAAAAGCAATTTTAAAAAGGTGAGTTTTAGTCAATGATTTGAACGCTGGAAGGTCGGTGCAGTCACGGATTTGTTTTGGGAGAGAGTTCCAAAGTGAGGGGGGGGCAGCTATAGAGAAGGCTCTGTCGCCCCAAGTTCGATGCTTGGTCCTGAGAGGTGGAGTCAGGAGGTTGGCGTCAGATGAGCGAAGGCTACGGGATGGGTTGTGGCGGTGGAGCAGGTCAGTGAGGTAGGAAGGGGCCTGGTTATGAAGGGCTTTATGTGTGAGGAGGAGGATTTTGAATTGAATTCGTTGTGGGACCGGGAGCCAATGGAGGTTTTGGAGGACAGGGGTAATGTGGTCACCGGTGCGAGTGTGATTGAGCAGACGAGCAGCAGAGTTCTGGATGTACTGGAGTTTATTTAATGTTTTGGTTGAGGTGCCGTATAGGATGCTGTTGCAGCAATCGATTCTGGAGGTGATGAAGGCGTGGATGAGGGTTTCTGCAGCGGAGAAAGAGAGTGATGGGCGAAGTCTGGAGATGTTTTTGAGGTGAAAAAAGGCAATTCTGGTGATTTGTTTTACGTGGTGTTCAAAGGAGAGGTTATTGTCAAAAATTACTCCAAGGTTGCGACTTTGAAGGGATGGAGACAGGGTGAAGGTGTCGACAGTGACGGAGAAACTGCAAATGGATTTAGTGATAGATTTGGGACCGATGATGATCATATCTGATTTGTCGCAGTTAAGTTTAAGGAAATTGGTGTGCATCCACGATTTAATGTCAGCGAGGCAGTTAGAGAGAGTGGAGTGGGTGGCGGAGGTGATGGATTTGGTGGAGATGTAGAGCTGGACATCATCGGAATAGCAGTGAAAGTTAAGACCACGATGGCGAATGACGTTGCCAAGGGGAAGCAGGTATAGTATGAAGAGCAAAGGACCAAGCACCGAACCCTGCCGGACACCTTGGGACAACGGAGTGGTGGAGGAGGTGCAGTTGTTGATGTGGATGAACTGTCGTCTGTCGGTGAGATAAGATTGGAGCCAGGAGAGGGCGGTGCCAGTGATGTTGAGGGTAGATTTGAGGCGAGAGAGAATGAACCGTGTGGTTGATAGTTGTCAAAAGCTGAAGTGAGGTCCAGGAGGATGAGGATGCTGAGGTGACCAGAGTCTGCGGAGAGGAGGATGTCGTTGGTAACTCTGAGGAGGGCTGTTTCAGTGCTGTGTTGTGAACGGAAGCCGGATTGAAATGGTTCGAACAGGTCATTTGAGGAGAGGTGGGTTTTGAGTTGTTTGGCGATAGTGCGTTCCAGTATCTTAGACAGAAAGGGGACATTGGAAATGAGTCGAAAGTTTGACATAATGTTGGGGTCAAGTCCAGGTTTTTTGAGAATGGGGGTGACAGCAGCCAGTTTGAGTGAACGTGGGATTGAGCCAGAGCTGAGAGAGGAGTTAATGATTTTTGTGATGAGTGTGGAGATAGCTGGTAAACAGTCTTTGATGAGGTGGGATGGGATGGGGTCCAGGACACATGTTGATGTTTTCATCCCTGTCACGATTTTAGACAGCTCCCCCGGCGACACTGGGGAGAACTGAGATAGTGGCTGAGAGGTGTAGGGGGGGGGGAACAAATGATGGAATGCTAGAGCAGACAGTGGTGGCAGAAGAAGAGGACAGGTTGGTGTAAATGGTGTCAATTTTGGTCTGAAAGAATGATAGAAAGGTGTTGCATTTATCAGTTGTTGAATGAGTTGACGATATTGTCACTGGGTTTGAGAAGTTTATTTACTGTGTAGAAAAGAGCCTTCGGGTTGGTAGAACCAGAATGTATGAGGTGTGAGTAGTTGGTGGACCGGGTAGTGTTAAGAGCTTCCATATACTGCTGAAGGTAATCTGTGTAAGCTTGTAGATGAACAGTTAAACCAGTTTTCTTATGAAGCCTTTCAAGCTGACGCTTACGGGATTTCATTTGTGCAGAATAGGAGTGTACCAGGGAGCAGAGTGAGTGAATGAGATAGTTTTAGTTTTGATGGGAGCCAGATGATCGAGACTGGTGGAAAGTGTTTCATTGTAGTAGTTGGTGAGGTCGGAAGGGTTGTCAGTCACGGGGGAGGGGGAGGAAGATATTTTGCTGGCAAGAGAGGCTGAAAGAGCAGGACTAGAGATGGATTTAAGATTTCTGAAATAAATTGTCCTTTTGTCCTTGGTTGTAGAAATGGGGAGATCAATGTTCATGGCGATTGCCAGGTGGTCCGAGATGTTGAGGTTGTGGGGCTTGAGGAGCGGTACGGTGAGACCAGTAGAGCTGACCAGATCCACAATGTGACCACGGCTGTGGGTTGGAAAGTTTACATGTTGGGTGAAATTGAAGCAGTGTAGCAGTTCCAGGAATTCAGTAGTAAATTTACAGTCAGTGTCAATGTGGATGTTGAAATCTCCCAGGAGCAGAACAGAAGGTGAGATGGCAGATAACTGAGTTAAAAAGTCAGAAAAGTCAGAGAGAAAGGAAGGATTTGGTTTGGGGGGTCGGTAGATTATGGATTGTGAGCACACGCTTGAAATTACACTCGGAAACGGTCTCGGTGAACATGCGGATGAGAGAGGAAAACGCAAGTCAGGAGCACCATCGGGACCGTTAAAGAGAAGGTAAAGTGGGCTTGACAGGACATGTTGCTCGAAAGAATTACGTTTTAACACCTAGGCTTTCGCGACCAATATTATCCATGATAAACGTTGTTTTAGACTTAGATCGCGTAAATATCGATGTGTCGTTAACCCACCACCACCCAACGCAGCCAATTGGTAAGGTTTGTTTATTATGGCCTGATGAAGCCGGTTGTAATCACCAGCGAAACGTCGTACTCATGTTGTGGGTTTACTCTCTAACACATAGGTGTGCTGAAGTAGTCACAAATTGGCACGTTTTGTTTACGTGACAAACCTTACTCATTGGCCGTGGTGGGTGGCGAAGGGTTAACGACACATTTATATGCACGCGATCAAACCCAAAAAGAAAAGCCTCTTTTCTAGAAAGAATGAAGGCCAGTGGGTCAAGATGAACAACGGAGTGACAGCCAAACGAAAGAAAACTGCCTAGAGGATGTGGATCGATGATACCGGCTCGTACGCAGGTGCAAGGTGGTAGTTTTACCGCACACCCTCAAGGCACCGGGGTCAGCGTGCGTTGGAGTGGGGAGGAAATTCTAAATTATTATTTTCCTCTCCAAGATCTAGTCAATGGAGCGTATTGTAGCATGACTGGATGCGACGTGGCCTGGTGCTGCTTAGCTCCGCATGGCGGACAGCAGGGCGACTGCTGTGTGTTACGCGAGCCACGCAGAAGTCCAGGAGAGCCCACGGCCTTAAGCATGACACAAGCCAACCCTTTTGAGCAGCACGGCACAGGCGTGTCAAGGTGCGGCAGCCTGAGCAGAGCGCGAATGCAGGGGCCAAGGGATCGTGATTTATCACGAGCACTGTGCGCGTGGAGCGGAGCGAGCGGTGGACAGATTGATAAAAATTTACGGCAACGCAGGGGGTCAGGGAGAGGGTCACATGGGGGAGAATGTTTTTAGGCTTCAGCAGATTCGGTGCGCTCCGCTCGCAATTATGGATCTGGCCCTGTTTAAGCATGCACACTCGGTTCATTGTACGTCATGGGACGCGTTGCCATCACTAATCTGTCCGGTTGTATGATTAATGATAACAAAAAAAATGCGCACAACGGAAATTAATTACAGGCTGCCCTCCTCGGGCCCCGCTGCTCCCATTTCCTCTCCGACTTATCCCACCTCTTCCATCCTCATCCGTGCCCCAACCGTAACCGGCTAATTCTACCCAACTGCCTCCCCCTTATCCTATTCACCACCGCTCCATCATTCCCCGCACTGCCCCCCCCTCCCCCCTCCACCCCCCCCACCTCCTCCAGCCCTGCCGAAGGCCCTGGGCACGTTGACGATGACGGAAACGACGGCGACCAGCGTGACGCTGACGTGGGACTCGCTCAGTCCTGACCCTGTCCTCTTCTACATCATCCAGGTGAGGAAGGCATGGAGCATGCCCCGAACCATTGGGCACCCTGGTGGTGAAGCGTGGTTTCCATCCCGACCCTGTCGGATGGATGTTTGGAGTTTAGCCCACTGAGCTATGTAGCTCTTTTTCAGAAGCGACCTGGCCACAAATGATAGTTCAGCGAAGTGGCTTTTTACGTTGAAATTTATAGCAGTACTCTTAAACGCACGTCGATTCTGAATGTAGAGGGAAAAACCGGAGGACCCGGAGAAAAATCCACGCAACCACGGGGAGAGAGACATGCAAATTCAAAATATACAGCAGCAGGTGTCAGGGTCGTGATCGAACCCACGACCTCCTGCATACCAGGCGAGGTAGTTAACATCCACAGGTGATAACATGCTTTCTCAATGATGATTCCGATATTACCCAGCCACAAAGTTACTCACTTCATATTCTCGGCTGCTTGAGTTGCAAAGGCAGTGCGTGCGTGCATGTGCGTTAGATATGCGGTTGTGGGAAGCGGTAGTGTAGTGGTTATCGTGCCGTGAAAATCGACCCCAGCGTGGGCGCCCTCACATCTTATGTGTATATAAATGCGTGCGTCGAACGAGCGATCTCCACCACTGCCCGCCTGACCCCCCCCCCCCCCCCCACCAACTCCCACCGGCTGCGCCGTCACCGCAGTACAAGCTGCAGTCGTCGGAGGGCCCCTTCCAGGAGACGGACGCCGTGCCCACCACGCGCTACACGGTCGGGGGCCTCAACCCCAACTCCAAGTACGAGCTCCAGGTGCTGGCGGTGAACAACATTGGGCGCGGGCCGCCCAGCCCGCCGGCGTTCGCGCGCACGGGCGAGCAGGCGCCGTCGAGCCCCCCGCGCAACGTGCGCGCTCGCATGCTGGGCGCCCCCACCGTCCTGGTGGTGACGTGGGAGGAGCCCGAGGAGCCCAACGGGGTGATCTGCGGCTACCGCGTTTACTACACCGCCGACGCCGTGCAGCCGGCGAGCACCTGGCTGAAGCACAACGTCGACGACAACCTCCTCGCCACCATCGGCGGCCTGCTGCCGGACTCGCTCTACGCCCTGCGCGTGCTCGCGTTCACGTCCGTCGGCGACGGGCCCTTCTCCGGCGAGATCTACATCAAGACCACCATGGGAGGCAAGGAGGAGCACCCGCGCACGCACGTGCCCATGCACGTGCCCACGCACGTGCCCACGCACGTGCCCACGCACGTGCCCACGCACGTGCCCACGCACGCGCGCACCAGGGTTGCCACAGCGTGGCGATACTACGGCAGGAAAGCGTTTAAGGGCAAAGGTGCAGCACTAGCAATTTCCCGTTCTGGTCGAAGGGCCTCCGCTTAAAGGAGGAGATGCCCTGTAGAAGAGAAATGGTGGCCTAGTTGTTTGTTATGCTGGCCAGACATCTTAGAAGAGGTAGGGGAACTTGCACTTTACCCCACCGCACACACGATCTGGTGATTGACTATCTGTGGTGTACACCTCAATGCTGCTGCGTATATGTTAACAAAAATATATCTTGTGATATCAGGAGATCCACGATAATGAAATCATCCATTTTGCAAAATATCATCGTATTGCGATATGAGGCCCAGAACAGGTTGAAATATTCGCACCGTACGTGGCCATCCGCGCGAATTGGAGGTGCTCACGGCCAACCGATGTTGGCCGCGGAGCGGGAATCAACCCCGGATTGCCGGGTTCATGGCCCAGCGCGCTAACCACTGCACCACCGTTGCCTCCAGCGGGAGATGCACGCACCAACGCGCGTATGCAGCAACATGCACGCACCAACACACGCACCAACATGCACACACCAACACGCAGGCTCGGGCAAGGATGCGCACGGAGCAGAGAGGAGGACGCACGCAGGCCACCGCTTGGCGTCCATTTGCGGCGCGAAGGGTCATGTTTTTTTTTGGTATCTCAAAAGTCATCGGATTAACGTCTCGAGCCGGAGGGGGAGAGCGCCTCGCTCCCCGTCGTCGTCGGGAGGTGCGAGCGAAAAGCGCGACGCGCGGTTGGCGCGCGACCGATGCCGCGTCCAAACGGTCGGACAAAAGTGCCGCGCTCCTGCTCGGTGTTAACCTTTGCAAATGTCAGCCACCCCGCTCCCATCGCGGCGCCACGACGCCGCAGCGCGAGCGCCGACCACTTCCCCCTCGTCCACGTCGCCGCTGTGACAAGCGCGCGCGCAAATTGCTCCCTTGGCGTGCGCTTTCGGGTCCGCGCGTTCCACACGAAGGCGTGGGGGTTTTTGTTATTTGTTTCGTTTGATACGTGTGCGCGTAAGTGCGTGGTGTGTAGGGCTAAACGGGGGGGGGGGGGGTGAGCGGGGGTGTGGGGGTCGGGGTCTTTGTTATCCTCGGTGGGGCACGGTCGCGGAGTGATTGTGGCGCTGCGCTAGGAGCCCGGCGGCACGTGTTCGATTCCTGCTCACGGCCAACACCGTGACCAATTATCTGAACCTCTCCTGGGCCTCCCCTTGGTTTGCTAGGCCTCAAATGAGTACGCGGTGAGATGTGTAAACATCGCCACTCGGGAGACGAAGGCTGCCGGGCGTGTGGTGCTGGCTACCCATCCCCTCGTGTGCCGTGCCGGCCTTCATATGTGCTCGCACTAGCCCCAACAGTCTAATAAGGCTATGCAGTGGGGGGGAGGGGGGGGGGGAGAGGTCTTTGTTGTGACACGATTTAAGGGCGTATGAGAGCGTGACATGCATCATTTGTCATGTGGGCCATGTCATTGTGTATTGACTTTGTAAAATGTGTCACGTCTCTGATGCGGCTTCGTGTGTGGTGTTTTTTGTTGTTGTGCCGCTACGTGTGTGTGTGTGTGCGTGCACGCACGTGTGCACTTGGTGATCGTTAACCGCACTTGCCCCAAAAAACCTGTGAAGGCTATACCGGGGGATGGGGTGGGGCGGGGGTCTCTGTATTTGTGTGCTTGCTGGAGTCGTTGTCGCCAGCGGTCACCGGCACTGCGCTGCTCGACCTGGTGACCTGAGTGTGGTTCCTGCTCACGGCTAACATCAGCGGCGAATATCTGAAGCCGCCCCGGGCTTCCCCTAGGTCAGCTCGGCCATAAATTAGTATCCGGTGTGGTGTGCAAACATCGGCACTGTGGGAGACAAAGACAGCCGAACATCGCTGCAGGCTATACTCTCGCACTCGTGCGCTGTGCCGGCCTTAACAAGTGTTTTCGCTAACGGCACTTGCCCTAACATCCTATACAGCTATATGGGGATCTTTGTCTTTATTTGCTGGGTGGTGGTGGTGGTGGTGGTGATTCTAGTTTTGTTCTCTTCTATTTTAAAGGATATGTATTCTGGCCACTGTTTGCAGAAGGGTCTTAACACAAGTAGGTCACTACATCTTCAAATACGAGTAACCATCGCTGTGGTTTTGTTCACAAGGGTACAAAGAGAGCCCAGATAAGCACTGGGAACGCAAATCCCGGCGTGGGGTGGCCCAAATGTGGATACAAACCCGCATCGCCTGACCCTGTGGCTTCAAATGAACTACGGGGTGTCTCTGATATTTTATTCCGTATGGGTTTTATGGCGTTCGTGTCTTCTGTGTGTTTCACAGTCCTGAACCGATATGTATAGCATACATATCATGCTCACCGTTAACGCTGCATTGTATGCAGACACGTGTAATGGGGCCCAGACTTCTCTGGCAATGACTGTGCTCCCACAAAAAAAAGGCTGAGGTTTCAGAAAATCGCCCTTCTCTGCACAAGTGCATGTGCAGAAGAACTTTGAAACCATCACAATTATTTGTTTGTTTTTGACCTGTTGTCTTGGCCCACATCGTTCCCTTCTCCAAAATCGAGGGACTATTGGACCAACACATCAACATTTTTTATTTATTAGGTAGTGCGAAACCAGTAAAATCAACCTGGAATGAACATCACGGTGAAGTATGCTCAAACTACCCCCCATAGCTTGCGTAGCATGGGGGAGGAGACCCTTCATCCGGTTGTGGATTGACAAGAGTGCTGCAAACAGCTGCGATTGCTCAGGCAGTGCGAGCGATGGGTGTCGTGAGTTCTTTGTGTTTTCATGTTTATGCCTGTGCACCACTGCCAAAGCAAGCGTTTACTTTTTGTTGTTGTTGTAATAAATAAATAAACAGATCGGAGCACGGCCCTGCAGTCGCCTGTCTCCCCCGCTGATGGAGAGGCCTCCATTGACCCCGATGTCTTCGAAGGGATTGGAGTTACCCACACTTTGTCCCACCGCACACAACATAGCCATCGACGAATTATATGGCTGGGTGGACTGCGGTGGGGAGATTTAATAAACTTGCCCATCGCTTCAGCTGCCGACCCCTAGACATCGAACCGGCGACCTCTGGGTTTCAAGTCGAGTATGCATATACATGAAAATGTAGTCATCGACAGAGGAAAGTGGAAACAGATGACGAAACGTGCAGTGGACACCTACATGGATCGTGCTGCTGATGATGATACTTAACATCTTGCCACAGCAGAATCCCTTATATGTACGTTATATACGTTGTTATTTAAAATACATTTTTACGTGTTTTTTTTTTTCACAGTTCCTGGCCAGCCGGTTAACCTGAAGGCAGAAGCAGAGTCCGACTCGAGTATTCTGTTGTGCTGGACTCCCCCGCATTACGGCGACATCGCCAGCTACGAGCTGAGCATCCGCCACGGAGACAACAAGGAGGTGTGTGGGTCGTTCCATCAGCCACACTTACAGGGGTCCAATCATCGAGACGCAGACCCTTTTATCAGGTACACCCTTCGGGGTGCCGTCGTTATAGAGATGCATGGACCATTCCACCATACACGTTGTGGACTGTTCCATCACCATCACTCTCAGGGGGGGTCCTATCATCATAGAGATACTGTACATGGACTGTTCCATGAGTCACACTTACAAGGGCTCCTGTCATCATAGAGATTTGTGGAGCATTCCATGAGACGCAATCAATTATCATTGTGGGTTACACTCATATAAAACTAAAAACGAAAACAATGTGTCTATTTTACCAGGTAAGGCTCAATGAGCGACGTAGCTGTTTTTCAGAAGCTACCTAGCCATAAATGACAGCTCGACGAAGTGGCTTATCATCGCGTGGAAATTTACAGCAGCCAAATACTCTAAACGCGTGATGTTGATTCTAAATGTGTAGGGAAAAACCGGAGGACGCGGAGAAAAATGAATGCGGCCACGGGGAGAACATGCAAACTCCAAATATACAGCAGGCGTCAGGGTTGGGGTCGAACCCACGACCTCCTGTATAGCAGGCGAGGTAGTTAACATCTCGCCACAATAGCACCTATATGCTGTGCTTATCGGGGTAAACTCGCCCTCACTCTGAGACAGGCACTACGCTCACCACGATCTTCAAAACAAGGAATTGATTCTTAAACTAAATCACGATCCCGAACCTAATATTTCATCAAAGCGTGTGGGGAATTATCAAAGTGTACTGATTTAATAAAAGTTCATGTTCAAATTATTGAACTGTCATTTGCCAAACTTACTGTATTCCTGGTGAAAGCTCAAATGACAAATTTGAAAAGTACGTATAAATTAAATGACATTGTCACATTTCATAACAATGTTTTTGTTCCCCAGGCTCTCCCGTGCAATAGTAAGCATCTGGTTAAATAATACATTGATCAATCACGCTATTCTCTATAATTCCCACCGGAATTAGGATAGTGGATCAGTCAGTGCATATGTTTGTGTATAATTCATGGGAAATGTAGTAATATGCATGAAAATGAATTGAGATTTTTTTTCTGAGTGTTTAACAAATAGTTACGATTTCAACTCGCCCCGTTCGACCCTTGAGGATTGATCAAATGAACGCCACTTTGTGAAAAGCCTCCAGTGTTAGTCCTTTGGGTGGACCCATCCCCATCCACAGGAATGTGGAATTTAAATTAAACGAATGACTCGCGCTATAGAAAGTAATTTATCACCAATCGTTACTCGTCTGAGAGTAAAATCAAGTTTGGGTTTCATTGATGAATGAAGCCCCCTAAGGAGTTCATAGACAGCCTCGACAAGAGGACGTTGGGGGCGGGGGGGGTGACGATGGTGTTGACGACGATCTTAAAAAAAAACGTGTTTAAAATGTTTGATCGCAAAAGTTTACGTCAAAAATCCCTTCTGTCGAACCAACATCTTCGTGTCATCCAGGTGGACGGCGAACGGCGACCGTGAGCTGCAATATAAAATTCGCCACGCCCACCTAAAAGCAGTTGACAAGTGTGCCCTCGGGGTGTGCACAATTATCCCAACACCCCCCCTCCGCCCGCCGTCTTGTAAACGAGTCTTGCGATTCGGTGAAACTCTGATGGGAAAAACAAGGGCTCGATTATGAATTAATTTTACACGGGAGACCACATATTCAAAACCGAAGTGCAATAAAGTGAAGACAGTGGTGATGATGATGATGACAATAATGATGGTGACGATGACCCCAATGACAATGATGATGACGCCAATGACGATGATGATGATGACGACGACGATTATGATAATGACAGTGGTGATGATAAAAGGATGCATGTACATGGACCAACCGTGCTAATCGGACAACCGATCATGATGGTGACAATGATGCCAACGACTACGATCCTGCTGACGATTGATGACAGTAACCGTCGCGTTAATTGCACGCTGGCTAGGAGGTGGTGACGCTGGAGCCCACCATGACGTTCCTGCGCGAGGGCCTGCAGCCTGACACCATCTACCACTTCCAGCTGGCGGCGCGCTCCCAGACCGGGCTGGGGCCCGCCACCTTCACCGTCACGGAGCGCACCATGCAGTCAAGTACGTGCCGCGTGCCCTACCCCCCACCCCCCCTCTCTCGCCCGGCCCCCCCGGGGACGTGGGCCGAGAGCACGGATCGCGAGCGGCCCAGCGGCGTGCCGGTCGCGGCGTGCGCTTACACAGCGGAGCGCGGCTCACTGTGTGCCGTTATAGCCCCCACCACCACCACCACCACGTGCTCACGGTGCCAAAGTCAAAGGTTGCACAGGCACACGGATTTCTCAGAGTGCGCACAGAGCTACCCTGCGACTTTAAATAATTTTCATCCTCAGTCGTAGACCGCAACGTGGCAGTGTTGCAAATTTGAGCAATTGTTTTCGAAAACAAGATTGCACCTCTTTGCAGGCGCAACTGCCGTGCCGCTGCTCCCCGTATATATATATCGAAAAACGATTGCAGCACGCGGAACAGTTCCCACGCCCCCCATATCACCAAACCCGTTCATCATGTGTGCATGCACAACGTGCGTCTGCCGGTGATTTTCGGTGCAGCCTTTTTTTGTAAGCCCCACTCCCCTGGTCCAAACGCGCACCCCGTCCCTCCGGGCGGATTCGGTCGTCTCGGCCGCGACCGGGGATGTCGCCGTGCCTCCGATTTCACCGCCCCCCCCCCCAACCCCCGCGGGTTTGGATCACGTGCTGCCCCCCCCCCCCGCACCTCCCCCAATCCCGTGCGGCGCGACTTGGGAGAGTAGGACAGGTTTCGATTGTTTCCTAAATGCCGTGCAAGCGGAGGGGGGTTGCCAAAGGTTGGCGGTGATGCGTGACGGGGGGGGGGCTCGCTGGGAGGGGAGAGGTGTGAAGAGCGCCAGGGGTCGGGGACGCGCTCAAAGTTCCCCGGGACCTCCACTCGGCCCCCGCGGCAACCCTGCCCCCGCGAGCGTTTCCCGAAAATGCCACCCGCGGCGGAGACACGAGGACGGGCGAATCGTACGCAACGCCGTGCGTTTAATCGTACGCAACGTCACCGGGCGTTTTAATTGGCCCAGGGGGCGGTATTTCAGACTGTCATCGTTTGTTTATTTGGGTAGAAAAGGCATGGTGAGCATGCATGCGCGTGCCCGCGGGATGGAGAGCTTTACTTTTATCGTTAGTTAAGTTGTCGTTTTATTTAACTGTTAAAGGGATATGGATGTTACGGCGGTAGACTTTTTGGATGACTCCACTGAGATACGTTTGGACGTTTATTGTTGCGAATGGTGCACTCTGCCACCCTGCCGCCGAATTTATTATTGTTATTCGTATAATTATTTCACAGCTAACTGGAAGGTTTTAATGATGATGGCATTTGGCTTGGAATTTCGTTTATCTTTCAAGAAAGTTTTTTCACCGCTGATTTATTTACGTCCTTAACCGGAGGTTTTTTTTTATTTTTTACCAGGCCTGCGGTGGTTTTAATGTTTTTTGTATTCACGTCTTTGGAATTGTAAGGCTCCCGCTTTTGCTTTTATTTAGGACACAGCGCGGTCGTGAGAGTCAAATCTCAATGCTAAATGAATGTTCGCAGTCACTAATTGAAGGCGTCTCTGATGTACCTGTGAGAGTGAAACGCTTTCCCGAGCTGCTGCGTTGTGTGTGCTCCGTGCCCCCCCCCCCACCGCAATGCCCTTTGTGCTGAATTTCCGCGTTTGAATTACAGGTGTGGGTGTACGAGAGGGTCAGCCTTAACAAAAAAAGTTGAGCCCCCCCCCCCCCCAGACCTGCAACATGAGTCATACAAACATTGACTAACTTGTACTTTTCACCCCCAAGGTCATTAACATCGTTTTCATATTTTACTAACCAAAGAAAGCTGCTCGCGTTTGTTTGCAGTGGTTTCAGATGTTTCATCCCATTACCATGACTCACGGTGACCCCTCCCTCTCCCTAAACCCCCCCCCCCGACCCACCCCCACCACCCCCCCCCCGTCACCTCCACCACAATCCCAACCCGACCCACAGCCCCCTCCGCACCCCCACAAAACATAGCGTGCGTGGCCCTGAGCTCCAGCAGCCTGCTGGTCAGCTGGGAGCCGCCACCCGCACACAGCCAGCACGGTAGCATCACGGGGTACACGGTCGCGTACAGGGCGCTGCCCAGCCAAGGCGCGGCGCACGCACCCGACAGAGACGCACCGCACACAGACGCAGACGCGGACGCCGATGAGTCGGGGAGGAGGGACGACGATGAAGGGGACGACGGGGACGAAGCGCACGGCACGGGAGGGCGCCCGAGCGGGGGGGGCGGCTGGCGCCAGACGCCGCGGCAGCCCGAGGACCGGAGGAGCGTGAAGCTGCACGGGCTGACCAAGTGGGCCCCGTACGAGGTGACGGTGCGGGCCCACACAGTGGTTGGCCCGGGGCCCCCGTCACTGCCCATCCAGGCACGCACACTCGAGGATGGTACGTCAAGGTGGCAGCCACTCCGCCCACACCGCAGCCGTGCTGGCCGGGCCGACACTCTCACGTGGCTCTTCAGTGTTTTCCCTCCTAATCTTGGTGCCTTTGCAGCTAACGGTTGTGTCTGGCCAGAGTCCTTCTCTGTCGGCTTTCTGCACTGCTCTCTCGTGTTCTCTTCGGTGCTCCACGCCGCTGCGTTGAGCGGTTTTCCGATTCCCGTTCCGTTTTCTGACCTCGACCGCTCAAAAAGAGCATCCGCTGAGCCAGAGTGAACCCTTGACAGCTCCCAGCAGCGGTGGTCACTGACGCTGCGTGCCCTGTGGCCTCACTCCACAGGCTTCCTGCTCACCTTCTCTGATCGATTCCCTGTTGAATCTCAAGTGTACGTTCTGCTGCTGCTGCTGTATTTGTGCATGTGTGTGTCTGTGTGTGTATGAGTCTCTTTGCCGGTGTGCGCGTGTGTGTAGCGGGGAGCGGTGGTGTAGCGGTTAGCACGCTGCGCTGTGAATCTGGTGACCCGAGTTTGATTCCCGCTCACGACCAATACCGCTGACGATTATCTGAACCACTCCTGGGGCCTTCCCTAGGTTTAATCAGCTTCAAATGAGTACCTGGCGCAATGTGTAAACGTTGCCACCAGGGAGACAAAGGTGGCCGGGCGTGGCGCTGGTCACGCACCCCCTCGTGTGCCATGCCGGCCTTCATAGGTGCTCGCTAACACACACCTGCCCCAACGGTCTGTTAAAGGCTACACGGGGGATCTTTGCCCTTTGTGCGTCTCTCCGTGTGCGTGTTGTGCGGTGCTCTTGACAACAACTTTGTGAATGGCGGTGTTTGCGGCAGCTGCGGGTGTGAGCTCGTCGTTGTGTGTGCGGGTGTAATGGACTCGTGCGCTCCCATTCTCACCCGGCCCCTATTCACCGGGGAGTTGTCGTCCTCCGCCTATTTTTCCGCTGCGCCGGCACTTTCTATTTTTTGCTTCCCTCGGCGGTGGTGGGGTTTGGTGGTGGTGGTGGTGGGTTGGTGGTGGGTTGGTGGTGATGATGGTGGCGGTGGCGGCTCCGAGGGGAAGATGTGTTTTATTCGATAGCTCCTCCCTCTCCGAGCACTCGTGCTCCAAAGTGGACATTTGAGCAGGATGGAAGTCCGCGTGCCGTTATCGCACCGCAGCCCTAGCGTTGGGCCGTTCCGTTATTGATTCGCCTTCCGAGTGATGGGATTTCCTCACCCATCTTCAGCCAAACGCCCACCACCCCCCCACTGCTGTCATCTCAGACGGCACAGCGCTCTCTCCCCGCTCGTATCTGATCCGTCCCATTTCCTCCCTCTCACTCTCCTCCACAATAGCAGACTTCTTCTTCTTCTTTCAGACGTCGAGGGGGAGTTGATCGCTGGCGTTTATACGTCGGTGTCGAAGGTTGAGCGAGCGAGCCAGTTGTGCGGACGGCTTCCGGATCGGAGGTGATGAACATCGAAAAGAGTTGCTGCCAGTAAAGTTAGCACGTGTGTTTTATTTATGACGCAGGGAAGACTCTCGCCGAGTCTCGCGACTTTCCTTTCAGGAGGGGCACCCCCACCGCCAAGTGGGGGTGGGACGGGGGCAATGACTTTTGTGTACGTTCCAACTGAAGTAATGTGCGGGTAATATTTAACATTTGGAAAATTTGGACGACGACGACGACGACGACGACGCCGGCACGCAACGGCCTCTTCCTCTTGTGTGAATGATGCCAGGGGATCTCTAACGTCCCCTGTGAAGCAGGCGCCCCATATATTCGGGTGAATGCACCCCCGTAATAATAACCTGGGCGGTGGGAAACACCCTACCGCAAGGCCGCATGATCACTCCCTGAAGCGGCCAGTGCCGATACTATGCGGTCAGTTTACTAAACTATTTATATTTTTTTACCGGGTAAGCCCCACTGAGCTAATATAGCTCTTGTTCAGAAACGACGTGGTCACAAATGATAGCTCAAACGAAGTGGCTCATCATGTCGAAACTTATAGCAGCCAAATACTCTAAATGCATATTTTACAATGTAGAGGGGAAAACCGGAGGAACTGGAGAAAAATCCAGGTGACTACAGGGAGAGAAAACATGCAAACTCCAAATATACAGCAGCAGGCATTGGGGTCGGCATTAAACCCACGACCTCCTGTATACCAGGCGAGGTAGTTAACATCTCGCTACCGTGGCGTCAATGGTTTGAGATGTAGACTCATACAGAGTGGCACAGACTTACAGGTAGATGTCTAGCCTCGCACGCAGCCTCGTAGACTTGCCTAGCCTTAGACACTCTTTCGCGCGGTGGCGAGTTGATTGTCAATGTTTACGCGTTGACGTCGAGGGCGGTGAGTGAGCCAGTGGACGACTTACGGACAAGGCCGTCGAGAATCTGAAATTTTTCTGGCGATGACAGTGATACCTCAAAACAGAATATTGATTTGTTTGCTTTGCCCGTGATGCAGCAGGCACTCGGCACAGCACTTTCCACGACTCACTCGTGTCTCCTTTCTTTGTTCTACCTTCTCTCTTCTCTCTCCTCTTCGCTCTGAAATTCTCGGCCGGTCGGAGCACCGTCCATTATCACTTGTGGTTGCCGCTGCTGCACTGTGCGTCCTGTCCAGAAACAAGAATTTTCATTGCAGATGCAAGACCTATTTCATTCACATTTCATATGAACACGTACTTTTGCAGCTTAACAATCGGCGATTGCAAGCCTTTGCGCTGGGCAATCTCTGGCAATTCGATCACCATCAGAACTGAAGCCCCCACCCCACCGGCCTTTCTTGGGGGTGCTTTGCCACATTAAAGCAAAACCTGCCTTTTGCCGGCCATCAACAACACCATCGAAACTAATCGGCGTTTCATCTGTAAGTATTTTTTGCAATGACGACGAAAAAAACAAATTGGAAACTAAACCACTTTGTTGAACTAACCGATTTTTTTTGCTCAGGTTTTCAACATTCAATGTTTTTCTTTTTTATCCTCTTCCGTATATCAGCAGGGTTAATTTTATGTTAGTTACCAATGCCGTATGAATAGCCTGTATATATTTAAAAAAGGACACTCTTATGCCAAATGATAATTGACGTGGCTCTGGGATAACCGCCAACGCTGACTTTAGCTGTGAAATAATTTTCGTCCTCATCAAGTTAATTTTCCTCGTCTGCATTTTTCATGGTCGCCCTGTGCTTGAGTGCCCCCCCCCCCCCCCGTGTGCTGCCCGAGTTACCACCACGGAGCTCCGCAAGGGGTCATGGGCCGCACGCGCATCGACCATTTTAGTGTCCGTCCCAGAGATGCGCAGAACCCGCGCGAAACATGTGCCCGCCCGGCGGAACCACGGGCACAGATGCCCACCGAGACGGCCGCTGGAGTCCAGTCGGCACGTGGGGCACTGCGCCCACGCGTCTGGGCGGCGCGGGCCTCGAAGATGAAATCCTCCGCGCGAGAAACCTCGCCTCCCCCGCCACTCGTTCGCCAATTCTAATGACGCCG
This sequence comes from Petromyzon marinus, assembly GCF_048934315.1. Classification (NCBI taxonomy): domain Eukaryota; kingdom Metazoa; phylum Chordata; class Hyperoartia; order Petromyzontiformes; family Petromyzontidae; genus Petromyzon; species Petromyzon marinus. The sequence goes on from NC_133701.1 coordinate 4,597,738, forward strand.
TTTGATGCCGGCCGCTTCGCGTGTTGATTCTTTTGAGGCCTCTGCTCAGGAACCGTGATAAAAAATAAACGTCAATTTGGAGGCGACGCGGAGGGAGGAGGTGGGAGGTGTGGCGTTGGATGGAGACAGCCTTTTACTGAGCTCACTCGTACCTCGCCGCGGCCTTCCCAATGACCGGGCTTTCGACCCATTTGCACTTTTTCAAACTCCCACACGTGGCCTTTCACACTTTTTACCTTTCAGCGCCGTTGCGAGGCAGCGTGCCCTCGCTGGCCGCCCGCATCGGGCGGGGGGATGAAGGGGGGGGGGGGGTCGGTGGTTGATCGATGCGCGCATCCGTGTGGTTGTAGTCGTGCCCTGGGCTGGCACATCTCCTCCTCATGCATGCATGCATGTGTGTCTCTCTGTGTTTATTTAACGGCTCTTTCTGGCCAATTTGGCCGACTGTAAAACTGCTCCGGTTCACTGTGAGAAACTTTATCCTCTGCCATGGCTTCGCTCTCACCCTGGACGCTATCGCCAAAGTTCTGGGTCATTGTACGGAGGAGGGGAAGACTGAAAGAAGCAATGAGACCCAGCGGTGCACATATAGTTTTATTTGTACCAAAGAACATGGCATCAAATGTATAATTATTATCATAAAACGGAATATGTGTATGATTAAGTGTAACACTTGCTGTCGGAAAACCTCACATTTCCTCTGATTGGCCCAATTTAAACATGGCTCGCATGGTTTGTCCACTGGCCACTGACATTGTGCCGAGCTTATTTCGGCCAACAAATAAGATTATTCCGATTCAGCAAGAGAGCCTCGGGCCTTGGAAGCTCAAAGTAGAGGCCATTAAAGAGACGTCAAACAGTGCATGCGTTTCATTAGCCGGCAGATAAAACCACCACGAGCTTTGTGGGGAACCGTACTTTTCCTTTCTTCGTATGGGTGGTGGGGGGGAAGGGCATACGTTTGGAATTTTCTTCCAAATTACATTTCCCCGTCAAGTATAAATGACCTGGCCGTTTGGCCCGTACACAACCCGTTTCCTGATGGGGGGGGAGGGGGCAGCTCGTTAAATTATAAAGTCACCCAGTGAACCGCAGAACGTCGACAGCTCTCGATAGATGGACCCTTTGAAAGTCGCTGCAAGGTCGCGAGACAGTTCTCAAACGATGAGAAGATGAAGAAGAAAAAAAAAACCTGCCGTAGCAGAATAAAAGTCCTGGCTGGAAAACTATACGTTTCAAACACCGCTGAGAACGCGTTTAACTGCAACGTTTACCAAGTATTGTACGTGTGTACGTTGAACTTTTTTCGCATCGTACATAGCCAGCCGTGCTAATCAGAGGCACGTGGGAAGGACAACAAACTGAACACAAAAAGCAGTTCCAATTGAACTGTTAATAGATCCTTAATAATTACCGGGAAATGCTCCTAAAACTGTGCAACTTCCTTTTCCCAGTTTGACACGTAAGCTTTCGCGACCAATATAATTCACAATCCTTGTCCCAGTTTCCTACTCTGGATGTACTCGCATGAGGCTGTTGGTCCACCGTCACATGGGTTTGTTCCGCTAGAAGTTGGTGCATGCTGCGGCCGCAGCCGCGGTTCCAACGGATTCTGCAACAGCGTTCAGGTAGAGAGTTCGGAGGTCGGCGCGAGAGTCGCGAGATTTGCCGCGCGGTCGCTTCAACCAAATTTACTCACGAGGAAAAAAAAAGAACCGACAAGTCACGAAGATCTCGCGACAACAAAAGTGGTCACATTGGGCAACACCGCCACCTCCAACTCTGTAACCGAGCCTACCCGCCCGCCCGTCCGTCCCCAGTGCCGAGCGGACCGCCCCGGCGCGTGGAGCTGGAGACGGTGAACTCGACGACGGTGCGCGTCACGTGGCGAACGCCCACGGCGGGCCGCCAACACGGGCAGGTGCGCGGCTACCAGGTGCACTACTCCCGCGTGGAGGCCGGGCAGCCGCAGGGGGCGCCCGCCGTGCGCGACCTCATGCTCTCCGACAAGCAGGTGAGGGCGGCTCCCGGCAGGGCCAGGGGGCTTTGCTGCGTCGTCGTCGGTGTTCGTCGTCGTCATCCTCGTCAGCGGTTGCGACGTGTTGCGTTGGACTTCCTTCACAACCGCGCTAATCGGAGGAGCGGGGGAAGGAGTGTTCAATCGAGATGATTTAAAAGTGCGTGGCTCCAGTGGTGTCCTAACATCGTAAAGGAAGGGAGTTCGATAACGGCAGCAGCGTCGTTGGCAGTAATAACAACAGTAGGAGCATCAGCATTATGATCATCTACAGCAGCGTCAACAGCAACGTCGTCAGTATCAGCCATGATCTGTTGACAGCTGGATGAAGGCCTCACCAAGTCACCGCCATCTCTCACCGCCTCATGAATGCCGTGGTCCATTTTGCACCAGCACGTGAGGTGATTTCATCCTGGTGTATTTTGATCGAGAATAACAGAAGCGGATTTACAGGGTCATGGCCTCCTCCGCGCCCCCTCCCTTAAAAGGGGTTTGGTTTGATTGTACAGAACCACCCTGGTTAGTGCAGGTCAGTGAAGGGGAGAGGCATGGAGGTGCTTCAGAGATATCCATTTTGTCAGTGTGTTCTAACATGGTTATGAATAAATCTCATGTAAATCAGTATGAGATGGAAAACGTAGATATGTTTTATTTTACCAGGTAAAGCCCACTGAGCTATATAGCTCCTTTTCAGAAGCGACCTGGCTATCGCAAATTATAGCTCAACAAAGTAGCTTATCACGTGGAAATGTGTCACGGCAGCCAAACACTCTAAACGAGTGACGTTGATTCTAAATGTGGAGGGAAAAACCCGGAGGGCCCGGAGAATAAAATCCACGCGACCTCTGGGAGAGAGACACGCAAACTCCAAATATACAGCAGGCATTGGGGTCGGGATCAAACCCACGACCTCCTCTATGTATACCAGGCGAGGTAGTTAACAGCTTGCCACCACGGCGCCCTCTGCCACCGTGGGATGCTGCCGCAGTGGGTAGCACGGTGGGCTTACAATCCAGAGGTCGCCAGTTCGATTCGATCTCCCCGCACAGCAGTAGATGCAATGGGTTGAGTTCCTTGTATCACCCTCGACCTCTGTTCACCCGGCAGTGTAAATGGGTACACTGCAGTGAGTCGCTTGGCAGGTTGTGTGTCGCGGGCTAATGTGTGGGTGCCGTCACCCCGAGTGGATGCTCTTCCTTCGGCAGTTGTGTAAGCGGGTCATTTCAGCGCTGCACCTTTTCGCGTATGTTTATGTATGCATATACACGCATGCATCTGTTCCTTTATTAACCGTGGCATTTTATCTCTCGTTGCTTGCGTGCAGCTGGAAATGGATGACTCGGCTGACTACGTAAGTAGCTCACGTGAAGAGGGTACATTGTGTGTGTGTGCACGCTATACTCAGTGGCGTGCGGGAGGGAGCACAGCCAGTCGAGTTTCGATAGCATGAGTAAATATATTTGGTTCACAGTTTATTCTGTCACGTATATGTATACGGTATGTTCTGTACAATACCATAGTAGTGCCAGAAAGCAATATTTGGCGTGAATCCAACTAACGGAATGGGTACAAAACTTTAGACTTCCCTTGCGAAGGGGATTGCAAGAGCACAGGCAAGGTCTGCAGTCTGTGTAGGCACAGATAAATGGAATCTGAGAACCTGTAAACAGAATGAGTTGCAGATTAACTGTGCTGTACACGTTCGCTGAGAATGCTGTGGCTGGGAACGTGGTACGAGGTTTGTGTCGTCGGTTGATATATATTGTTATACGTACGAAAGGTATGATTTTAGTTCTTTCAGTAAAGTCACGTAGGTATAAAGATAAAACAAAATAAAAAATAATTTCTCACGACGTTTCGATCGCAACACAAGCGGTCGTCCTCGGGCGGAAAAAAAAATCATCCAGCAGTTCTACTGCTGCAGTTCTATTGCTGGATGATTATTTCCAGCAGTAGAACTGCTGGATTATTTTCCACTGCTGGATTATTTTTTCCGCCCGAGGACGACCGCTTGTGTTGCGATCGAAACGTCGTGATATATTATTTTTATTTTTGTTTTATTTTCCTACCTACGTGACTTTACCGAAAGAACCAAAGAGTATGGATTCCCGCAGTCACGGAAGCTTCAAATCAAGTACGAAAGATACATTGTGTGCGTTGAGAATCAAGAACTGTTCTTTTCGTACAAATTGTTAGCAACTTGCTTGCTGATGCTTACATTTTGAGTCACGGAGAGAAGGAATATTTACAAACGAGACGGAAAACAATGAAAAACTACGAACAGAATAGTACAAATGAACACAAAATCCTCGCGATGGTTTTTCTTTCATAGAATTTTGAACCCCGAATCTGAAAAAATGTATTGCATCACTGCGTGGGATGCGTCACCGCTCCTTGCGTGGCGATGGCGCAGCGATGCTCGGTGAATAGATGGCAATTGCTGGGCTGTTTTGATCACGAGATTTAACCTGAGGGGCGGCCTCCTTCAGAGGACAGTTTTCAATCATTGCATACTGCCTGCAGTGATATATTTTTCAAAAGCACGGTCTTAGACACGAAACAATTTTTTGACAAAAATATGAAAAGTGAAGCAAAAGAAGCATATGGACAGATGCATACTTGAAATGACACTGAGAACCCAAAAAAAAAAGAATGACATGCAGATCGGAAAACACGCAGGCTAAAGACATGCAACTGTTAAGTAAGTGATCGTTCAGCAAAGTCAGTGGCGATGAGCAGGACGTAGCTGTAAGGGATGATGGTCAGAGGTCAAGAATGTTGACAGAGTGGCAGAGAGGCCCTCCACCTCGGAGATGGAGCGATGAGATCCAGAACTGCCAAGAGATGACGACGGTTTGGAGAGGCCTTCATCCAGCAGTGGATTGATTGTGGATGATGATGATCACAGTGCAGTCTCCCACTTAGTGAGGACTGCAGTAGAATGTTTGCTTATCCTGACCTTCGACCTCCCCCCCAAGTCAGACCTTTGGGTGATGCCGGTCGAGCCGTGGTTTCAGCCGCGGCCGCGTGTCACCGGCAACCAAACCGGTGATGGATACCCATTGTAATTTATACCACGAGTGACGCCATCACACTTATCCCCTCCATTTGAGACCGAAACAGGAGGATTTCTCCACAACTCTGGCTGTCGCCTGATGAGGCTGGTTGCAATGAATGGCGACACGTAGTACTCTCGTTGTAAATGTTGTTGGTTCACTCTCCCAACACACCGGCGTGCTGAACTAGTAACGAATTGCCACGTTCTGTTTACGTGACAAACCTCACTAATTGGCTGTGTCGGGTGGCGGCGGGTTTAACGACACATTGATATTTACGCGATCTAACCCTAAAAAAAATCTGTTATGGATGATATTGGTCGCGAAAGCCCTACTACTACTACGTGTTAACTCACCCCTTCAAACGTTCGGCATGGGAGTCACCAGTTTCTCAATCCTGGCGGCAGGCAGTGCGATACGGACAATGATGCGAAGCCAAGCATCGCCGGCGTTTATTAAATTCCGTTACACGTGTCTTTGTGACCTGGGCCATCAGCATGCAGACGAAGTCGGCGATATTTTATTCATGGCATTTAGTTATGGCAGACACGTGAGCGATTGATACGGACGGAGAACGAAAGCTTGGAGGTCTTTTGGAGGTCTAGGATTTGTGGGCGTCCTAATGACCCTGGAAGCCCCTCGTACAAACTAATGAGCCCTATGATCTGTAATGGCAACCGCCACTTAGTCTTAGAGTTTTGGAGAGAACAAGCTCACAGGGCCTGGCCGTGCCTCGGTAATTTCGAGCCGGAGGAGCGCTTGATTTCTCATGGGGCCAAAAACTAGAGGGAAGGACAAAAGAGGGTGGATGATGATTGTGTTCGTGGAAGCAAGCTTTGTAGGGGTGGTTTTAGGAAGCTACGCCTGCTGTGCAGTGAACTTACTGGGCAATCTTTGAGTCAATGTTTAAATACTCACCCACCATCACCGTATAGTGGAGCATCGCGAGTAATGCATTGCAAACAACTGCGTAGGTGTTCGCGGTTGTGCGGTGTAGCAGCCACACGATGTGGTTTCGGGCCGTGCCGTGTGTTGATCGGCACGCAGGTTACAGCTATAAACTATTTAAAAAACATTTTTTTTTACCAGATAAGGCCCGCTGAGCTATATAATGAAAAAAAAACTGCGTATTTTTTTTTCCTTTTATTTAGGTATTCATTTGTTGTATTTGCCAAGTAGTAGGTAATTGATTCAGTGTTGTGAGATACAATTGCATGAATGATGCTGCTATAAAATGAAATTATTATATAGCTCGTTTTCAGAAGCAACCTGGCTATCACAAATGATAGTTCAACGAAGTGGATTATCGTCGTGTGGAAATTTAGAGCGGACAAATACTCTGAACGCGCGTGATGTTGATTCTAAATGTGGAGGGAGAAAACCGGAGGACCCGGAGAAAAATCCACGCGACCACGGGGAGAGCGAGACGCGCAAACTCCAAGTATGCAACAGGCATCAGGGTCGGGAGTGGGCGCAGTGTAGAGTGTCCCACTGAGTGCCACATGAATTCAATCACCTCCCCGTTTTCGTATGCGAAGTAAGCGGCTGTCTGGGGCTGATCAGGACTCACTTCCCCTGGGTTTTGGTGGCACGCGAGCGGTAATGACGGCGAATTGCGGTCGCCCTCGTAGCTTCCGCTCGCTGACAGATGACAGGCCCCATCAAATAAGCAAACCTGCTGGTCTACCACGGCCAGAAGACATGGAAGAAGAAGCAACAACAAAACACGTCACGACACAAGGCAAGGATGAGGGCAGCTCGAGGGGAGAGACGCGTTACACCGAAAGTAACCACGGAACAAAAGCTGAACAGTTGCGCAAAGCAGTGTGAAGAGCTGCCCGCTTGGAATCGCATTGAGAGAGATGAAGGAACGCATCGATTAGAAAATGCACGTGGGCCAGTGATCCCATTCAAATTACTAAGCAAAGTCAGCGCGCTTGGAAGGGATGATGGGCGGTGGTCGAGAATAATAACGGAGTGGCAGCCAAGGGATGGAACACGTCCGAGAGGACATCCACTAATGAGATGAGGCGATGTAAGTTTGTATTAAAACAAAAAATAAGTATGTGCGCAGGTGCTAGGCAGATTATTACATCGCAGTATCATGAGACATACTGTCAACTTGGGGAGGGCTTCAACCAGCAGTGGATTGAACATGGTTGATGATGTTGATAAAAAAAACGCTTGGTAGCGACAAACGTTGCGCTGCGTTTAAAATTTCACATTTGACTGCGGTGGCTGCGATTATGGGTGTGTTTTTGTGTTGCTCATTATGGGGGTGTTAATTAAATGGGTGCATGCCGTGTGAAGGATGGATAAAACATTTGCAGAGCTGATTGCTTTAAAAAAAGGTTACATTGTTCGGCTTCATTTGAAGCGTGATGGGCGTAGCATCTTAAATAGACGGTTCTGAGTGAGTGAACGAGTGACTGATATATGTATTCTATAAGGGATAAACCATTTCAGGTCTTAATTGATTGTTCACGCTTACGGTGGCTTTCAGACAGCATACATTAATTTTTCGTCTCCCCCCTCCTCTTTTCAGAACATAGATGGACTCGTCCTTCTAAATAAACTGCCAAATCGCTGCGCGTGGCGCTAACGTTTTTTTTATAAATAAATAAATGCACCGTTTTAAAATAAATAAATGCGAAACCGACGCTTCTTTCAAATGTTTCTTGCCGTTGGTTTTTCACACCTGATGATGACCGTTTCTGTTATGGTCGAAACGCCGTGATAATTTTTTAATTGTTTTAGATATTTTTTATTATTTTATTGTTTCCCTTCAACGTGACTTTACCGAAAGAGCTAAGAATAAGGGGTATAAATGTTATGTTTAGCACGAATATAGTTTGGTCCACGATTATAACTGGAGACGTTTGAAAATTCCGATTTTGGATTTTTGGGCCCTAGATGAAAAATTGCAGGGCACAATTTTTTTTCACCAATTTTTTTTCATTTGGCCACCCAAGTTAAAATCACGATGGCGTGGCTGCCGAGCAATGGAATGCCTCCAAAGCGTGTTCCCTGTGGAGATGGAGCAATGGAATCGCGAGAGATGTTGGCGGCTTGTGGGGAGGCCTTCATCCAGCAGTGGCTACATCATGGCTGATGACGATGACTAACTGTCGCGCCGCTAACACTTTATACCACCGATGCGTTTAATCTGAATCTCGGGGCACATTTGGTATTTTGTTCTCCAGCAATTTTTTGTTCGTCTTCCTCTATTGCAAAATCAATATATATATATTTGGTGAGGAAATGTCACGCACTACCGTTGTTAATGGTGGCATTATTATTGTACACGAGGACAGGTCCAGGGTGCTCATTGCACTTGCCGTTGATGGCCCCTCGAAGTGGACCGTTGCGCGCCGCTGCTTTACGACGCCCGGCGAGGTCGCGTGCCCCAGCAGGTTGTATCCCGGGAAAGAGGTGCGTCATGCCTCGTCAATATTTTGCCGGAGCGCTGTGCAAGCATGCGGTGCGTGAGGAAGCCCTGCCGCTCGCCTTCGATCTTGTGCTCTGGGCTCTTGTGGTTGTCATTAAATGCGCTCTCTACGCCAGTTCACCGCAAGTTATTGAGCTGTTGAGGGGGTGGCTCGCCAGCTAAGCGTTGTGGCGCTTTGTGAACGCGGCGCGGCACAGCGCAGCCCGGGGCTGGAGGGGCGCCACGTCGGATGAGCCCAGAGCAGCAGGCAGCCCTTGGAGAGGCGGGGGGCAGGGGGATGGCTTGGCTCAAAGTGCCAGACTTAGGCACCCTAATGAGACAACTTGGCACGGCTGTAGTGTGCCGTGTGACATAGCAACACGACGAGCGAGGCTGATTAAAACATTTTCCCCTTCTTTTTTACCTGTTCCTCTTTCTTGTGTTTTTATTTTAATTGAGACGTTCTTTTTTTGCGTGTGTTTCACGCGTGTGGCTGATGCTTTAAGCTTGCGAAATAGGCGGGTACATTTTTGAACTTTGATTATGCTGCAGACCTGAACAGAATTTTATTTCATATATAGACAGATAGATTTGTTTTGTGTGTGTGTGTGGCAGGCACTGCAAAAACCTGGCTGGCCGTTTGGGTTCCTAAATGTTTAGGGTAATTTTTTCAGCCGGTTTGTGCCATGTCCCCAGGGGAGGGGGGTTCTTTCTTCCTCGCTCCCCGTTGATTTATGCAGGGTCCTTATTAGTGACTCAGCCTCAGCCAACAGAGCAAGCCTGTCTCAGGGGAGCTCCGGGCTAGGGGAGCTTCATACCTGACAACACGTTCACGCCCTCCCCCCTCTCTCGCCTTCACCCACTAGGGATTGGTACGATCCGGTCAGTGTCTCAGCAGGCGGCTTTCATTGGGGGTCACATCGCAATATACTGACGCAGGCTGCCGCTGTGGCCTGCTGACCAGCGTAAGCGGCGGCTCCCATTGGCCGAGAGGGCCTTTGAGACTTTGTTGTGAATGGCTGTATGCAAATATGATTATAAAAATTTGGCAATGTAAATGCCCCTCACTTATAGGGGGTTTTACAAACGTTTTAAGTGGATTGGCTTTGCCAGGAGCATTGGTTTTTAACAAGGTGATCCCTGGACCAGTTTTTGACTCAGCTGTGTCTCATCGGCAGAATGTGGCCTGTGATACCATTAATGCCCTTTTTGGGATCGATGATAGTCCCACAGACGAGGTGGGGAAGTTAATTGCACTAATTTGCCACGTTCCCCGTGTACCCCCACGGGTACGGTGCCTTGCTGATGTGGCCAGATTAGGCCCCGTTAATTTGACCACCGTGTTTGCGAAACCGGCAGGCGTGTTCCACCAGGAACGCCGCGAAAGCGTGCGCCTGGCCGGCCGGCAGGCAGGGGTGACGGCAGTGTCCGCTTCTCTGTGTCTCCTCCGGCCTTGCTTTGGCGGAGAATATCGCTCGGAGCGTGGTGTGCATCCCAGTATACTTTCCTTTCACTTTGGAGTGCAGAGGAATCCAGAGGTCACTGGTTCACTATCATATTCATCTGTGAAGAGCAATGTGTCCACAAAATCCCAACAGACGAACGTATACCTCTTTTCCTTTTAGGGCCACAGCGTTAGTGACGACTGTGTTGAGTATTCTGTTTTGTTTTTTTTGTTTGCCCGCCACCGCCAATGCAGCTGAGTCATCACGACAACAAAAGCCTCATTCACTGACATTGGGTGGAGCGGTCCAGGACGAGCTTTTGTGGACGAGTATACGTAACGCGCGCGCGTAATATGCACGCGTACGGATTAGCTGCTCGTTGCACAGAGGCACGATAAGCGTGCAGGAACACCGGCGCCCAGTAGCAACGCTCGTCCTTGCCACGCCGCCGAAGTTGTCCTTGAGCCCCCGTAGTTGTACGCGCCTTCTCATTATGCGTTTGTTCTTTTTGCGCTTCGTTCCCCCCACCACCACCACCTACGCCATTTTATTTGTTCATTTCTTTATTTATCCAACGCCCGTGAATTCCGCCGTTTCGACCGTGGCCTACGGCGGAGTGGCGCCCGCGTCTCAACAGAAGAACCGGCGAAACAAATGGAAGAGAGCGGAATTTCTTTACCAGCTGTTGAATTGCTGCTGCACTTGGCTCGCTTTGTGTGGCGTTTTATATACGCCAGTGTCTTTCTCTTAGATCCTGCCCCTGACCCACCCCCCCCCACGACCGCCCCCCATCTTGCCTTGCCAAGCGCGCATCCCTAAGTGCCCCGTCAAGGTTTACGCATTCACTTGTTAAAAAAAGAGAAATATTTGCACAGGCCCACGGGCAGAGCGGGGGGGGGGGGGCGGGTGGGGGGGACAGCCACGTTGATGAGCCATGCAGATGTGAGAGAGCCACGTAGGTGAGAGTGACGGGGAAGGGTGCCTGCGACAGTCTGCGAGGCGGCTGAAGTGCCGAATCTTCCATCACTTCACGTCCCTCCAGAGCCGGTTGCGGAAGGGGAAATGGGGGCGAGAGGAAAGGTGGCGGCCGTCTTCTCGAAGGCGGCCGCCGTAGGGACGGAGCGATGAGGTCGCCTCGCATGCGGGAGCGACGCCTGATTGCGGCGTCCGCCACAAGACCGTCGAAGAGTCGGAATCTATTTATTAGCACTGGCGGAGTCCGATGAGCTCTGAAGCGCTTTTGCGCAGATACCCAGCGGGGGCAGGTCAGAACGTTACGACAACAAACACAAACAAACACACGATAGGACAACACGAATACTTCCTCGCTTGTCCTTCATCCAGCAGTGGATAGATCGACGATCGGTTATGATGTCAATGATGATCATAAATAGTACAAATAAAGGGGTAGTATTTTAAATGAGTGCCCTATGCACAGCTGCAAGCAAGTGCTTTAAAGAGGCGTTACGCAAGTCCACGATGATAACGTTAGTCTGTATTTTTTATTTTATTTTGCAGCATGGTACAATTTGGATTAATACGGTGCCGAAATGCAAACGCATCTCAAGACAAAAGCAATGGGATGTGTGTCATGGGGGGGAAAAGAGGCAAACTGTCTTGATTAGTTTATTCAGTTCATACACAGAGAGAGAGAGGCACAGCCGAAGGTCTAGAAATTGGTCTTAAACGTTTTTGGGATTTTTTTTTTGGGGGGGGGGGTGTTGGGGGGTGGTGTTTTAGACCTTGAAAGCAGCACAGGAGAAAGAGCGACCTGTCCCCGTTCAGTGAATATTGGCTGGGGACTTTGGCTAGAAGCAGAGAGCACGTACAAGGCAGCAGAGCCTTCATCGATAATACACGCAAACATAAAACTCTAAAGAACCAAAGAGTATAAAACTCTAAACCTGCCCGGAATTGTCTTGCTTGAACAAATGCCTCTTGATAAGACTGGTATTAATATTGGTCTGGAAATCCGATATGCTGATGACCCCAGATTATTTTATTAATGTATATTATAAACAGAACGGCGTTTTATTTTGACCTGCATTGAGAGCTCGTGCCTGTCCGCTGAAGGTCGAATGCATATCCAGCAAATATTATTACACTTTACATTTTTTTTTATTGCTTACTCTTTGTGTTTTAACAAAACGCTAAGAAAGATAGACTAAAGCTCTTTCAGGATTGTCAGGATGAAATGTTATGCATGAGGATTACAGAAGCGGGCAAGTGTGTACCCGTGGAATTCTCAGTGTTCAACGTTAACGGTCGCAAAGCCGAAAGCCGGTATAGAGAGCAGAGCAGCTACGCTAAACCTCACATTTTATTTACGGTAAAGCTTCAGCCCTGCAATTACCTCGTGCACGCCACTTCTGGCAGAAGGGCCTTCACGAAACTGAGCTCGAGAGAGGATTTTGTTTTTTTCAAATTGGATTACTCTTCCACGTTGGCCAGGCGTCGTGGAGGAGGAAACCTCGTAGTGCGGCAGTCAGCAGCAGCAGTGGCGGTAATAACAACAACGGGCATCGGGAACGCGTTTGCCTTTGTTGCCATGTCTGCGCGGAGCGGGCAATGAATGCCCCCGCCGAGTTTACCACGGGGTGGCTGCGGGGATTGAACTGTTGACCTCGTCACTCACCGGCTCGGTGAGTGGCAGGCGCCGCTAACCGCTGCGCTGCCGCCGCCGCCGCCGCCGGTGGTGGTGGTGGTGCCTTGCGACACCGCCCCCGCTAACCTTGGCTTTGCTTTTAATTTGTTTTGGTCACTCCTGGTGGGGGGGGTGGAGGGTAATTCAACAAAACCGTGGCAGGCCACCCTGCTGGGTGTGAACGCGACGTTACGCTTCGTAGCCGTGGCCAGAGAAAGGAAGCCCCCCTTGGGGCTCGGCTCTAGTTAAATGTCGCGTTGAGCTTGGGATTGCAACGTGGCGACGGAAACGGAACAAATTGGGCCGCGCCAGCATGGGGCAATGCTTTTACACAGGGTGGTCCAGATGTGATGTCTTGTGACCCCCCCCCCCCCAATTAATTGACCTCTGAAATTTTTTTCCTTTGCATATTCGTTTCTGTTTTGAATAAACATTACTTAGTTATTTCAGATTTGCTGCCGGAGCTGCTTTAGTTGACTCTTTCACAAAAATCCTTTCGAAAATACCTTTCACGAGTTGTTTCTGGTTTGTGATCTATCATGAAGCCCATTTACGCTCGCTGCAAAGCCCTTCTTCAACAGTATATGAACTCGTATCAGCCATCTGGAATGAAGAAGTGAGGTTTATTTAAAACATAAATGAATGGGCAAAGGAAAAAAAATTATGGGTCAATTAATTTGGGGGGGGGGGGGGTGGTCGCAAGACATCTGGACCAGCCTGTACACGTGTGTGTGCGGTCTTGAATTTACGTGGGCGCATGGCGCACTTCCACTGCGTAGTTATTTGTGTTTTTTACGGGGGTTGTGCTGTGCTGTCGGAGTTGCCCCGCGTGGTGGTGGTATTGTTGTCGTGGAACTCCGTCACTACTCCTATCAGGCACAGTCTAAGATTTTCAATCGCGTAAACAAAATGGTGAAATTATAGTCGTGATAATGATCATCGGTGTTTTTATATCACAGGGTCATTCATGCAAAAGTGCATCTCACGATCGCTGCACAGCCCGCAGCACTTGCAGGTAGAGATTAGTCCGTGCCTGCTATACCGCCTTCTCTTGGCGATCCAGGGTATGACATCTGGATACCCACGGGAAGGGAGTTTCGCAACATTTGTATGGCGATGCACCAACCCTTGCTGCTGCCTCCGCAGTGCTGGATGACGGGCAGCCACGTGTGTAGCCAACACCACCACCACCACGGGCCCGGCCTGCGCACGCACGAGTTACTGGAGCTGTATTTATTCATCCGAGGGTTTTTATTGTCATCGGAGGTTCTTTGTTCATGTAAAGCTCTGCTATGAAGAACGCAATTTTGCCTTGACCTCTTGAACCGTTGACCGGCGCGCGATTTCCCCCGACCCCGTGACGCGGCGCACAGGAGCTGGTGGTGTCGGGGTTGAGGCCCGAGAGCACGTACTCCTTCACCGTGACGGCCTACACCGCCAAGGGGGACGGAGCGCGCAGCAAGGCCAAGCTCATCGCCACCGGGGCCGCAGGTGCGACGGGCGCGCGCCACACTATCCTGGGGAGCCTGTGCCCCTGTGTGCGTCTGTACGTGTGTGTGTGTGTGTATGTCTGTGTGATTCGGGGTGAGACCTCAGTTTAACAGCAGAGGTCTCACTCCGAATCAGTCGAGCGGCAATATCTTTTCGTCGGTTGCGTAACGCTGTGTCGAAGCTACCTGGTCTGTCGCTCAGCACTAAGCTTCAGGTCTTCTCGGCCACGATCATTCCCTCCCTTCTCTACGCTTGCGAAACGTGGACCCCCTTAATGGAACATCTTCGCCGGTTAGAAACATTTAGGCTAGCCTGCCTACAATCCATCCTGGGTTTAACCAGGATGGATTGTGTGAGGAGCTCACAAATCCTTGAAAGATCTGGGCAAGGTCCCATCGGTGAGCTCCTTCGGAAGGCAAGGCTGCGTTGGCTGGGTCATGTAGCCCGCATGCCCAGCCACCGCATGCCGAAACAGCTTTTGTTCGGCCGGATCGAGGGGGCTAAACGGGCATGGCACAGGCTAGAAAAGAGATGGAGTGGTGTGGTACAGGAAGACGTGGAGCTGAGTGGACTTGCCGATGACTGGTACCAGCGGTGTCAAGATCGGCCTCTGTGGAGGAGGCTCGTGAAGGACGCTACTGGGCAGTTGGAGGCAGTCGCCCTCCAACAACAACGGAGGGCGGAGGAGCGACGCTCACAACAACGAGCGGAGCGCCGGGTGGCTAAAGCACAGCAGGTTGGCACAGTAGGGGGCACAGGTGGTGCATCAGCCAGTCATCTCAGTCAGTCGACCCGTGGCACCTGGGTCTGCCCCGTGACCTCCTGCCAGCGGGCGTTCGAGACTTCACGTGGCCTCAAGGTGCACATGGCCTGGCACAAGCGTCGTGGTGACGTCACCGCCACTTAGTGGCGAATGGCGGTTGTTGTTGTTGTGTGTGTAACGGGGAGCGGGGCACCAAGTCCGATTGCTGCTCACGGCCGACGAATATCTGAACCGTTCTTGGGCCTCCCGTAGGTCGACTCGGCCTCAAATAAGTACCTGGCGTGGTGTATAAACATCGTCGCTAGGGAGACGGACGTGGTGCTGTCCACCCACCTCTCTTGTGTGCCGTGTCGGCCTTCACAGATTCTCGATATCAGCGGTGGCCCCAATAGTTTATGGGGCTTAACGGAATATCTTTTTGTATCTTTACGTGCATGGGTGAGACAATTTACCGTGGAGGAATCGTACACGGAGGAGGCAAGATGTGGCTATTCTCCCCGTGAAATAACAGCAAAATATGTGAGCGCATTAGTTCCCAGGGGTTTATGGGCAGCAGAGAGGCGTAGCGTGTCCACCACAGTCGCTGACTCTTGGCACTGTCATTGTATAGCGACTCCACCATCAGTAGACAATCATTTACTATTTGTAGCAGATGGGGCTGTGTGGCACAGAAGTAAAGTGCCCAATGCCTCGTCTGCAATAGAAATCACGGTTGGGAATTGACTCAGCCTTTCATCACTCCGCTGTCGGTAAAATGACTCCCACTTTGTGGTGAAGTCCTTGAAATGTGTCTTATGGAAGGACTCACCTATGCCACGGGAATGTGGAATTTCCATCACTGGCTTTGGGCTATAATCAGGAAATGAGTACTGGTCGCGACTAACTTGAGTGGGAAAACTATTTTTTACCCTAACAATGTTGTTGTTATTCTTGGTTATTTCGGTAAAGTCACGTAGAAGGGAAACAATAAAATAATAAAAATATGAAACAATAAAACTCTCACGACGTTTCGACTGCAACACAAGCAATCATCATCAGGTGTGAAAATTACACCTGATGGTTTTCACACCTGATGATGATTGCTTGTGTTGCAGTCGAAGCGTCGTGAGAATTTTATTGTTTAATATTTTTATTATTTTATTGTTTCCATTCTACGTGGTGACTTTACCGAAAGATCCAAGAATATGAATCTCTGCAGTCACAAAAGCTTTCAATCAAAATGTTGTTGTTTTTCGATGAAAAACGACTGACACATTCAATCCAACGCACAACTGGTTTTTGTTTTTTCCGTAACATGTTGTACCAGCAGTGGACCTTTATTTTAAACCTCAAGATGTCATGGCCAAAGCCGTCGACGATGCCGCAAGTCGCTCCCCTATAACCAGACACTGCGACTGCTGCTCCAGTGAACGCAACGACCTCCAGGATCTGCCCTTGAGACTTACCAAACATCCGGCCTGGGATCTTTCCCCTTGACCGCTCCAGCGCCTCGCGTGCATTTTGGCAGCACGCGTAAAGAAATATAAACAAACAAAAAATACCTGGGTTCACAGCCGCATGCTTGACTATCCACAGCAGACGCGCCGACGATGTATGTATGTTGAACTTATTTCGCACCGTGCATAGCCAACCGTGCGAATCGGAGGCGCAATGGCATTCGTGTTTTACAAGCGCCGCATATCTACTGGACACCTGTGAAAAAGGGCTTTGTAGCTCGTTGGATTCCTCCGGTGTAAATAAACATTCTGATTCTGATGTCCTTCCCCCAGTGCCTGACAGACCGAGCGTGCAGGTGTCCCTGCCGGAGTCCACGGTGGCGCTGGTCACGTGGCAGGCGCCGGACGAGACGCACGGCGCCCTGCAGGGCTACCGCTTCTCCTACGGCCGCGAGGACGTGCGGCCGCTCTCCTCGCTGGAGTTCGACGAGCGCCAGGAACGCCACACGATCACCGGCCTGCACCAGGGCGCCACCTACGTGTTCCGGGTGGCGGCGAAAAACCGGGCGGGCCTCGGCGAGGAAGGGGAGGCTCGGGTCACCACGCCCGAGGGCGTGCCGAGCGGCGTCCCGCAGAGCCTCGTGGTGGCGTGGCTGAGCGCGAGCGCGGCGCAGCTGCGCTGGGAGCCGCCGGTGCTGGCGCGGCAGAACGGGCGCATCGTGCGCTACACGCTGGCGTACCGCGAGATGAGCAACCGCGAGGAGGCGTCGGTGTCGTCGGCGAGCGCCGGCGCCACGCTCGCGAACCTCAAGCCGGACACGGTGTACGTGGTGAAGGTGCAGGCACACACCGCCAAGGGGGCCGGACCCTTCGGACCCAGCAACACCTTCCGCACGGCCATCGTCGATCAGGGTGAGAGCGGGCCGGAGGGTTTTCAGGAGGCACGCGGCCGCAGCCGTGGCAGGAAGGGAGGGGGGGACGCTCATCTTGCTACCTCTCACCTCTCGAATAATAATAAGAAGAAAAATAATGCTGCTTTAATTATATGTAGCGTCATTCATGCTAATAGCATCTTGTAATCATCTACATTCATTATATACAGCCACTACCAAGCAAATTAATTCCTCCGATTAGCACGGTTGGCTACGTACAGTGCGAAAGAAGTTCAACAAACATACATACTACCAAGCAAAATCTAAAATTAATTAACAAATTTAGAAATGGCACCTAAACAAAAAGCACAAGCAACGATAGAGGTATCACAACAAAGAAATTAGTCCATGAGGTCTACACATCCCAGACCACAATCCCAACTTCTCAACTAATCTCATGTCACCCTGGTTCCATCCACGCGGTTTCCTACCTTCACCTGTCAGCTCACTCTACCGCCTGCCACACACCTCTCCCCTCTCATCTCACTTTTCTGCCATCCACGCACGCTCTCCTACCTCTCTCCCCTATCATCACACTCTATGCCTGTCCACGCAACTCTCCTAACACTCCCCTACCTCTCCCTTCTTATCCCATCTGCTATCCTTCATGCGCTCTACACCTCGGCAGCCAAGGATTTCTCACGAAGGTCTCGGTCAATGGCAGGTCTCGAACGCCCTTCCCCATATATCCAGACATTGGTCAATGCTGATTATTCGGGCCATGTGCCAGGAACTAACTCAGGTCGCCAATCACTGCTGCACAACCCCCCCCCACCCCTCCCACCGCCCCCCCTCCCCCAACTCCCCCAACTCACTTGAATGTATTACACGTCAATTTGAACGTGTAATAATTTTTCCAAATATGTAATTTATTTGTCTTTGTCCTCGCAAAGCGTAGAGTTTCCAAGTGTGCTTGGCTGACGAAACGTGTATTAGGGCACACAAACAGTGTTGCAGCAATGTGAAGTTGTGTTTCAATTACAGGCAACTCCCCTCCTCTTGAATAATACATGCAACCCCCCGAGAGCGTTGCACAGAAGTGGCATAGAGAGAGAGAAGAGATGTGGAGCCTTTTCTGTTAACCTTGGCGGGAGTGGCCTTGAGCCTCTAATTGACAACACGGATTTATTGTTAGTCTGTAATGGCTGCATTCAATAGCCGCCTCTGACTTTACATAGAGACGGGCAGACAGGCAGACGGGCAGACAGCCGGACTGCTGACTTAATTGTGCTCTCAGCCAGCCTCACGGGAAGCAGAGGTACACATCCTGGGCAGGGTCGCTGTGATAAATCGTATCTTCCGTTTTCCAAAATAACGTCGTGTTGTGATTTCCGTTGGTCTGATTATTTCATAAATCGTACTCTATGCCTTACACACTGTGCGTAATATAAGCGTTCTAGATGCAATAATTGGAATAATTATGTTAGGCTTGTGTTGAGTAAACCACATTGAAATAAAATTACAGTTTTTGTAAGTGGATGTACAGCAAAGCACAAAGACAGTGCAATAAAAATGGCAAATAGTGGCTAAGTTATAGGAAACTTCTATCGCAGTAATTATAACGTAATGAAAATTCATATCGTACAGTATCGCGGAACATGATGTCGCGGCATTGCTACATCCGTTTTGTTTTTTGTCTGCCTTCTCCACACATCAATGAAATGTGTTTTAAGTCCACCGGCCTATTGCCCTTCCCGACCAATATATAGTCGTGCAGCGTTTGTCCGCGCAAGCCAAATCTGGAAATGCAGGCAGGTGGGAGTGAAGCCACGTGGCAGGAAGATGAGTGGGGGGCAATCTCCAGCCATAACGACGGGGAAGGTGAGACGGACAAAATAACACGTTGGCGCTCCGGCCGGCGTTTTCGGTGAAAAAAAATGCCAGCGTGTGCCCATCTTTGTTGGGACGCGCGTCGTGGCGCTGAGGGCGATCGTTGGGCTTGAGAGAGAGAGATCGAGCGTGCGAACGTCAGGCAGTGTCGTGAGCGATTTGGCCTCCGCGTTTGTTTGTTTTACATTAGCAGGTTTTGCCAAAAATTTCCGAGTCAAGGCCGTGATGAAGACGGCCGTTCTCTTCTCCTGGGAGACGCCGGATTCCTACGGCACGCCGTTCCGGGTGAGCCTCCTGTCGCTTAATTCCAAGTCCCACACTAATCCCCTTTGCCCTTTAATGCACCGCTCTCCACTTGGAGTGGTGTTTGTGCTGTGATGATGGCATCGCATTGGCCAACTATGCCTGAGCTTACGAGTGTAGCAGAGCAAACTCCCTACCAACACCATCCGTGCTGTCGACTCCCTGCCCCTGTTCAAATTTAGCTCAAGGCTGTTTTTCCCTTCGCCTATGGGCTGACTGACAAACCTGGCTCTATAAAATAAACGTGCCCTCTGTTTCCGCGCAGCAGCTTGAGATGCGTTCGCATTTCGATAAACCTCACGAATCAAAAAGAATGGCCGCGCCGTGCCGTAACGGTCAGGGCAGCGGACTTGCAAATCCAGGGGTCACGTCGGCCCAGCCTCCCGGGCGCGGCAGTTGAGACCAATGGGACGAGTTCCATCAATCCTCCGCCCCTAGCCTCTGTCCACCCAGCAGTGGACATGGGTGTTCTCAAAGCTGTTGGTCGATCGGCAGGACACGTGACGGTGGGGTTACTCCCACCTCTTCCATGTGGCCCAGTGCAGAAGATTAGGCCCGAATATCCTCTCTAAAACCCCCTCTAAGGCACTTGCCCAATCGCTATTGGCGAAGCAAGCAAAGCGGCGTTCGTTCGTTTGTTCTCCTCTCCCTGCTTCAGGCATAGTCGAGGAGACTGTGAAGAGCAGGTCAAGGCAATATTGCTTAATCAGAGCAGCTTTTAGGATGGTCTCTGAAAGCCACTTTGTAAGGGATGACGGGTCAAGTCTGAGTCTACAGAAAAGGGTAATTGAACCAGGTGTGCACTGTGCCTCAAAAGGATCCGAGAGCTGTGGAAGGTAGCATAAAACACTTTAAGTAAACAAGAAAATAAATCCCCCTTAATTGACACCGATTTAAGGGAACTCATGCAACTGACCGCCGAGTTCTAACTCGGCGGTTCGAAAAGAAGTTGCCTTAGCATTTTGGGCACAGGTGTCAGGGACGGGTGCTTGGAATTTTGTGACGTAAAAACAAATAGGGTCAGACAGCACAGCGGTCCAGCAAGAGAATACTGCTGGGTGAGTGTTGTGGATAAGATGAGGGGCAAACAATCCGTTCCACTGGGTGGAACGCGTTTGCAGGACAGAGGAGGGGCCGGTTTTACCTTGACAGGCATGGGAGTGGTCTCCATGAGTCTGATGGCCAAAGGCGAAGACCTACGGCCATCACATGGCGCAACACTGTTTGAGCAGATCTTGAAGGCCGTGTTTCCCCTGCGCAGCAGCTGCAGGATTTGGTGCAGAGTAGAGAGGGGCCGGCGCTCAGGTGCGGCGGTGGCGAGAGATGTTAACTACCTTGCGTGGTGTACAGGAGGAGTTCAATCCCAATCGTGACGCCTTTATATTTGGAGTTTTGATGTTCTCCCCGGGGTCGCGTGGATTTTGCTCTGGGTCTTCCAGGTTTTTCCTGCCACATTTAAAATCAACGTCACGCGTTCAGAGTATTTGGCCGCGATACATTCCCACGCGGCGAGCCAATTGATCGAGGCGTCATTTACGGCCAGGTCGCTTCCGCAAGCAAAAAAAAAAAAAAGCTTTGCGACTCAGCTGGCATTACCTGTTAAAAAAAATAAAAAATTTTATTTAAAGCTTTCGTGACTGCAGTAATTCATATTCTTAGTTTTTTCGGTAAAGTCACGTTGAAGAGAAACAACTAAGAATAAAACTAAGAATATAAAAAAAAATTAGTTGACGCTCCGGACAGTTGATCTCGATTTCGCTCCCGGCGTGCCATGGCCAGATCCTCGTGAACAACAACCGCAGCGTGGAGATGGAGGAGCGCGCCACGCACCGGCTCATCAGCGACCTCTCGCCGGACACGGAGTACTCGTTTGGGCTCACCCACCGGGGGAGCGCGGCGGGCGGGCTGCAGCAGGTGGTGACGGTGCGCACGGCGCCCGACACACTGCGAGCGCGTCCCACCTTCCTCGGGAAGGTGTCGGCGGACGGCAGCGTGACGGTGTCGCTGCCGCAAGTGTCCAACCAGCTGCACATCCGGTGGGTCGCGCGCCGTTCCTCGCCCGAGTGCGCTTGCGCCAGAGGCGACGTTGCAGAGGTTGATGCGTGCGCGTGCGTCCGTGTGTGTGTGTGTGTGTGCGCGTGCGCGTAAAACGTGGTCACGAACAGCACTTGCCCCAACATTCTGTTAGGGCCGTACGGGGGATCTTTGTCTTTGCGTATACGTGGGGAGCGGTAGCGGTAGTCCGCTTGCGCTACGAACCTGGCGACACGAGTTTGATTCCTGTCCCCTGGCCAACACCAGTGATGATCTGAACCAGTCATGGGCTTTCCCTAGGTCGACTCAGGCTGAAATGAGTACCTGGTGCGATGTGTAAATGTCGCCACTGGGGAGACAAAGGCGGCCGAGTATGGTGCTGGCTACCCACCCCCTCGTGTGCCGTGCCGGCCTTAATAGGTGTTCGCTAACGGCACTTGCCCCAACAGTACTATTAGTGGGTTATACGGGGGATCTTTGTCTATGTTGTATACATGTGTATTTGTTTTAGGGTGTTCGACCAGGAGCAGTCGTGCTAAGAATTCAGTGAACCGAGTTTCGATTCCCGCTCACCTCACGACCCATAACAGTGGCGAACATTTGAACCAGTCCTGGGCCTCCCCTAGGTCGACTCAGCCCTTAACGCTTACCTGGTGCAGTGTGTAAATATCAGCACTGAGAACGAAACGAAGACAGCCCTGGCATGGTGTTTGCCATCACGCTTAACAGCACTTGCCCCAACAGTTTGTTGAAGGCTACACGAGGAATTTTTTTTCTTTGTGCGCTGCAGCCCGATTACCACACGGCACCGCGCACTCGTGATAGACACACACACACACACACGCGCAAGCCGCGGACGAACACGCACGGAGTGTTCCCACAGTGACGCACAGGTAAAAGTGCCAGGCCCATGTGGCCACGGTTGAATCAAGCCGGCGTTGCTCATCGGAGGTGTTTATTGACATCCCTAAAAGGAGAGGCAGAGGGCTCATGACTTTGACCTTCGCCTGTGAGCCGGGATGAATCAAAAGGGAAAAGCCAAACAAGCAAAGGGTTCTCCCTGGCCAATAGTCGAACGCCACACAAAATATCAAACGCATCTCGGAGGGCATCTCTGTGCGGCGCTGTGTGTGGACGTGAAGTTGTTGTGCCGCGTTGGACAGTTATCTACAAGTGCATGGATTTTTTTTTAGTTTTGCAAGAGGTCGTTTGATATGAAGCTGGGTTTCTCTTTCCCTTTGTTTATGCCAAGAAGTGGAGCAGTATTCAAACAAATGTTTGTTTAATTGCCATACTGATAGGATTGATAAAAGTGTTCACGACTGTCCAAAAAACCTTTCATCCTGCAAATCAGTACAAACATTCACAGGATATAACTTTCATGTTTTCTCAAATACATGCATTGAGGATGCGGTGAATTACTTTTTGAGTTCAAATAAGCTACACGTGACAGATTCCATCCGATCGCAGACAATTTTAATCAGCACACCACTGTAAAAGTATTTGGGTCCTATGTTTGTTCTTATTAATTCAATGTTAGGCTATGAGTCCTGTGGTGGTCGATGGGTTTTCCTTTGTAAGTCGATGGGCTCTCCTCTGTTATTCCTAACCGAGTCTGTGGGACCTATGAATCTATATATGAGTTTGTGGTTCACTGTGTTATTGACGTTTCATATCAGTGGCACACATCACCTGATCTCGCACTTGAACGTATGTGTGTGTTTGTGTGGGGAGACAAAGGCATTCAGGCGTGGTGCTGGCCATCCACCACCTTGTATGCCGTGCCGGTCCTCATAGGCGATGCTCGCTAACAGCACTGGCCCCAACAATCTGTTGAAGGCTATACGGGGGATGTTTGTTTCCGTTTTCTTTGTGTACAGGTGGGGGAGCGGTAGCATAGCGGTTAGCACGCTGCTCTACGAACCCGGTGACACGAGTTCGATTCCCGCCAACGGCCACCAACACCAGTGACAATTATCTGAACCGATCCTGAGCCTCCCCTAAGTCGACTCAGCCTCTAAAATGAGTACCTGGTGCGATGTGTAAACATCGCCACTGGGGAGACAAAGGCGGCCGGATGTGGAGCTGCCCACCCACCACCTCGTGTGCCGTACCGGCCTTCACAGTTGCTCGTGAACAGCACTTTGCCCCGACAGTCTGCTAAAGGCTATACGGAGGGGATCTTTGTGTGCGTGCGTGCGTGCGTGCGCACACACAGGGCTTACTACCTGGTGGTGGTGCCCCTGAAGAGGATGGGGAATCGCGCAGAGATCCCCTGGGACACGCCTGACCAGATGGAGCTGGACAAGGTGAGAGCGGGGGTTATTAAATTGAACGTTTCGTGCGGAGTGAAGAGGGCTATTAGGCCTCTCAAGGCAGCCATGCCGGCTCCCTTGGCCCGGCCGTGCCTCTCGCGTTTTC
Source organism: Petromyzon marinus (assembly GCF_048934315.1). Taxonomy (NCBI): domain Eukaryota; kingdom Metazoa; phylum Chordata; class Hyperoartia; order Petromyzontiformes; family Petromyzontidae; genus Petromyzon; species Petromyzon marinus. Next base: position 4,621,537 of record NC_133701.1, read on the forward strand.
CATACCTCATCTTAAATGACCCTTAGAGGATACTACATTTGTAGATATATGTGTCACAAAACAGAAACAAAGAGAGTTGTGAGCATCTTGCAAGAGATGTATTGTTGTGCCTCTTAGAATCAGAATGTTTACACTGGAGGAATGCGATGGGCTACAAAGCTCTTTTTCGCTGATGTCCAGTCGGTGCGCGGGGGTCAAAAAGTTACAATGACAAACGATACAAAAACTCGACAGGCAGTGCAAAAGTGTACAGGAAAGGTGAACAATCGAGTTTGAAAACAAAAGCAATCTAGTTCGCAGCAATCATAAAGGAGAAACCAAACGACATGTATTGGACCGTACCCGTGAACACAAAGCAGACCTAAAACACGGTAGGACCAACACCTCGGCCGTGGCAGATCACTGTTATAATTCAGTGGGCTCACATGGCATTGACTTCTCCAAGACAGAGGTTCTCTGCAAGCCATCTGGCTACCATGAGAGATTCGTTCATGAGGCTATCCACATATACAAACACAGAGACAATTTCAACAGAGAAGATGGATTCTGGCTTAGCAATCATTGGAAGGATTTGATGAACCATTTCGGGTCTTAATTGATTGTGTTCACGCTTATGGTGACTTTCAGACCGCAGTCCATTATCTTCCTCTCCCCCCTCCTCTTTTCCGAACATAGATGGACTCGTCCATCTGAACTGCCAAAATCGCTCTCCGTGGTACTAACGTTAAAAAAACCGCCACTTTTTTCAAATTTTCTTGCTGTGGTTTTCACACCTGATGATGATTGCTTGTGTTGCAGTCGAAACGTTGTGATAATTTTATTGTTTTATATTTTTATTATTTTATTGTTTCCCTTCTACGTGACTTTACCGAAAGAACCAAGAATATGTTGAACTTCTTTCGCGATATACGTAGCCAACCACGGTGATCGGAGGTGCAGATGTCATGTGCAAGCTGCTCGCGCGTGCTGTGGGAACGCGAACACTGAGTCCATGCTCTGAGCACGCAGGCAGAATCTCCGTTAATAAGGCGTTCAGGGGATATGAAGTTGACGTTCCCAGTCGCGTGTGTCTTGGGGCTACTTAAATTATTAGAGGCGGACGTACGCATTTTTTCAAAGAACGTTGTGTGCCAGACGGGGTGACCGACCTTCTTCATTCTACCTGGACTCGCGTCCTTTCGCGATGTTCGGCCGAATAATTTCCCTGCGGCCGTGCTGCATCCTAGCCGCCCGCCCACCACCACCACCACCTCTGCCTGCCGCCTCCCCCACCACCCCACGCCTATTTCTCCTTCCGCTCACCCGCTCATCCGCTCACCCGCTCGTCCGCTCACCCGCCCGCCCGTCCGCCCGCCCGCCGTGCATCCCCCGGCAGCTGCTCGACACGCTGCGCGACCGCCGCAGCGTTAGCGCCATCCGCCGCCGACCTCGCTCGGCCCTCGACTTCCCACGCCCGGTCCCGGCCGCCGACGGCGACGACCGCGACCGGTGGCGTCAACGGCGGGAGCAGCGGCGGCGGCAGCGGTGGCAAAGGCAGCGGCGGTGGCAGCGCCGGCGGCGACGATCGGCCGGCGGCGGAGACGGAGCGTGGGCGCCGTACGTGGCGGCGCGGCTCACGTCGCTCCCGCCCGAGTTCACGCTGGGCGACGAGCGGAGCTACGACGGCTTCTACAACCGGCGGCTCGAGCCCGGCCGCGACTACACCTTCTTCCTCATTGCGGCCGTCAACGCCAGCGAGCCGGTGCGGTGGGGCGCCCTCGTCGCGTGAGAGTTGACGGAAGGTGCCGTGGGAGGGATGTTGCGTCGCAGGATCCTGTGAGCGGTGGCGGCGGTGGCCGCTTGGGAAGGCCTTCGTCCAGCAGTTGATTGATCATGGCTGATGATGATGAATATACAGAGGACAGTTATTAAAGTTGGACCGGCACCTTTTATCAAAATTATTATTTTGTACTTTGAGTCTCTAAATCTGGGTGACGGGCTGTTACCCAAGGTTTGGTGTTCCACTGTTGTCCGGTAACTGTGTAACCGAAACCTGTTAAGAGAGGTAAGGAGAACCACTCCAGCTGCCCTTCCCGAGCCAAAGCTCAAGGACCCTAGCATGGAGTGCAGTGCCATCAGCTGAAGGGGGGTTGGATTGGTGGGATCGAGTGGGATGGAGGCAGCCGCGTCTGTACTTGAGCAGAGACCTGAAGAAGAAACGTGTCTTCTTTAAGGTCACACTACTTTGCTTCTTTCCCCAAGCTTCCGTGCTGATGTTTTGAATGTTGTGCACCTTACGATTTCCATGAACCCGCTGAGCATTGGGTAAGAGAGACGTTTCGCATCAGTGGGGTCTCTCGCCGGATTTTTAGTGATGGGACTCACACAGTCTTGACGCGAGACCTCCAAGCGAGCGTGACCTACGGTCTCGGGATCGTGCGTTGGACACGTGGAGCGCGACGCTTGACCCAATCCTCTGCTCTTTGCACTTTCTCCTCCTCCCCCCTCCCCCCTCCTCCTCCTCATCTTCCACCTCCCTTTCCTCCTTCCCCTCCTCCTTCTCCTCCTCCTTCCCCTCCTCCTCATCCCCCACCCCTCATCCTCGTCCTCATATTCGTCCTCCTCACCTTCCTCCCCTCCCTCGCGGGCGTGCAGGCCGTCTACGTGACGAGCCCCTACTCGGAGCCCGCCCTGCTGGACGTGCACACACTGGGGCTGGTGCGCGAGGAGGAGGAGGGGCTGCTGTGGGTGGTGGGGCCGGTCATCGCCGTGCTCATCATCATCCTGGTCGTCATCGGCATCCTGCTCTACAAGAGGTACGCGGCGCGGTCGTGTGCACCGGTTGCGATCGATGGCGCAGATTCGGGTCGAACGAAGCGGCCGTACGTCGGGCGGCCGGGGACGCCGTAAGGACTCGGAGCGAAGCGTTTCCCATCTCGATAGACTGAAGGCGTTTTACTCGTCTGTTCGGGTAGCTCACTTTTTGACGAGAGCAAATAACCATGGGCGTGACTCTGCTGCCCAGAGGGGGAATTGAGATGACGTGTTACTAGAAGTGCGGACGGAAAGACTTCACTGGGGAGAGAGACGGTCGGTCAAAGACGGAAGAGAAGAGGGAAGTCTAGAGCCTGGACTTGAACAGGTGGAGGGTCCCGCGATTGCCAACTGCCAACGGACGAGAATCCCAGACATTGGTAGCAATAGAGAGAGAGAGAGCGACCTACCCACTGAGCAAAACAGTTTTGATGGACCGCCTTGGGCCGGGAAGGCCTTGGTTTGCCGGAGCACACCTGCGCACGTCCCCGTGGTTTGCCGCTCGTCACTGTCACGTACCTACTCACTCAGCACGCATGTCAGCGCAGCAGCGTGCGTACGCAAACAAGCCACGAGCGCGTCATGCGCCCGGTGCTGCACACGGCAACACGGGGGGGGGGGGGGGAGAGTAAACGGCGCAGGCTGGGCGGGTGTCAGATCTCCGTTGAACTTGAGAAAGGGGATCGTTTAGGCAGAGTTAGGGAGTCGGGGCGGCCCTTCAGATAAAGCGAATGTGGGAATGGTGTCTCGTTCATCAGGCGCATGTCGCAGAGACCCAGGTGGGTGTTTTATTGTTCGGGAACGGTTGCAACCGTGGCAGGCTACAAATTGACCCATTTTGCTGTGCTGCCTCTGTCGCTTTAGAGTCTCATTGCCAAGCTCAGATTTAATTGGATTAGGGCCACGCATCGGCCACAATGGGAAATGAATTTGTCCTTGCTGCATATTGTGCCGCGTATCGGACGCCTTACAAACGTTTCTTTTTGAAGTGGAAATTAAGGCCCCGACAGCGAGCCAGTGCGGGGACTGCCCCGCACCATCTCACTTAAATTTAAGCACCCGGGATGTTGCTCGATTAAATTTAGTGGCCCTGACTGTGATGTGTCATTTGTAAGTTATATAAAAGTCCTTTCTGGCAGTCTGCTAGCCCGAAGAAATTCAACTGTTTTTGACATAATGCCTTACTGTCAAATTTTTATTCAACATTTTTATATAAAAGGAACTTATTGTGCTCATTGAACACATGACCACTGCGTGTCACTTTACATGACGAATGGGTTACGAAATGAATTAGGAAGGCCTCCGATGAGGCACCCGAACCCACGAGCACGTTTACACGCAGCTACATTGTCCCCCGTGGTCCGCGCGACTGTCCTATCGTGCCATTGCTGCTCCTTTCCTGTCCATTCGTCTAACAATTGTTCTGAGTTGTGTGCACAACCGTGCTTCGGACTTGGACCGATGCCCTAGAGAGAGAGAAAGAGTACTTTATTTTAACATCTGGCAGTTCACCAACATTGATTCCAGCAAGCCTGACTCTGCTGATGAGATTCTTCATGCTGAAGCTGGTCTCGAGTTTCCGTGTGCTTAATCATTGCTGCTGAAATTAGCCACCTCCAGAAGGCCATTGGGGCCTATGGGTTGTGCATGCAATACCTTGATTGTACGTGTGTGTTCCCGGTCTGCTCTCCATATGTGCCTCCTGAACATACACCGCATGGCTTACTTTAATGTTAATCATTTATTTTTTAAAAAGGGTTCACAGAGCATTGCACTGCATGTGTTTAATGCATCATTTAATAATTTCAAGTAAACAGAGTATTGCTTTGTTATTCTAATGGGCTTTGCCTATTCACTTGTGTGCTCTTTTTTCATTATCGCTGGGCAGTGAGCCAGGAAGGTAAGAATTCACAATCATAAAAAAAATAATTTGTACATATGATATTTGCGCCATTCTTATTTGCACGAGGCTATCCCGGAGGCGCTGTGCGTCACAGGCAGGCAGTCGCCAAGTAGGGGGCGATGCCGCTATGGCTTTTTACCACATCATCATCATCATTGTCATATTCATGCTGCCACTGAATTTACATATGAGTGATAGTAGTGTTTGTATTATATCATTTACTGTGTGACTACATTTTGCTGGTTTGTTTGTGGCGAGAATGCGCCTCGGTGGCGAGATGTTAACTGCCTCGCCTGGCATACATGAGTAGGTGGTTTGATCCCGACCCTGATGCCTCTGTATTTGGAGTTTGCATGTACTCGCCGTCGTCGCGTAGATTTTACCCCAGGTCCTCCAGTTTTTCCCTCCACATTTAGAAATACACATGTCGAGTATATGGCTGCGATAGATTTCCACGTGATAAGCCTCTTCGTTGAGCTATCATTTGTGGCCACGGCGCTTCTGTAAAAGAGCTGTATAGCTCAGAGGGCCTTACCTGGTAAAATATAAAAACAAAGTTTTGTTTAGCTTAGTGTGTACCTGTCTTCGTGTGCATCTGTGTGTGTGTTTCAGTGCACCTGCGTGTGTAAAGAGAGGAGAGAACATTCCATTCCATCGGTTTGCCATTATTAGAACCACAGCATGCTGGGCACACTTGAAAAATGCAATCCACTTGAGTTGAGAGGATTCATAAACTAACGGAGCTAAGCCATGTAAGCGATGCACGGGGAATGAGTTCCTCCCTCGACTCAAATTTCGCCCATAAAAGCATTCCCTGCTGACAGATGTTCACAGAAACTCAATGGCAACAAACGGCCACGCACACGTGCAAACAACGCCCACCTTTCAAGGTGCTTTGCTGGACACACGTGCCGCGGCGGCAATGAAAGAACACAATTAATTCACGTAACGGCTTCAACGCGGCTGTTCTAAAGCTTCAGCGTTCGGTGCCGGGCTGACGAAACCGCTCCCTTTCGGCTGCTTCGTCATTTTACCCCGGCGTTCCGCAAATTTGCGATGGGGAGTGGTGGCGCGGACGCTTGGCGCTCTGCGGACGTTGCCCGCTGCTGTGCTTACGTGCGCGGCGTCCCACGAGCGTTTCCGTTAATTGCAGGGAACGAGCGCGTGCCTGGATGACTTTGCAGAAGCCGTTCGTGTGCATCCTTTTTCGTGCTTGTTTCAGAGGTTGTGTGCGTGCATGCGTGCGTGTGGCTCTTCGTGTGTCCATGTGTTTGCCTACGTGTGTTATGCTCGTGCCAATCTAAAAACCCCACAACCGCCATGACCCTTAGCCTCCTATGGTTTCAAAGTACGCCGAGCCCGGCGTACGCAATGTGGTGATGATGCCACCATACCCGTTGGCTATGCAGGAGTTGCTGTGCTGTGCGTCGTTGCATGTGCATGCTGTGCATGAACAGATCGCCGGGCGGCTAAAACACAGCAAGTGGGCACAGTAGTGGGGGGGGGGCACAGGTGGTGCATCTGCCGGTCATCTCAAGCAGTCAACCCATGGCACTTCACGTGGCACAAGCGCCGTGGTGATGTCATCACCACTTAGTGGCGAATGGTGGCTGTTGTTGTGTGTGCATGTATCTTTACACTGCTGGATTATGGCCTCCCCACAGTGCGCTGATCGTGGGGGGGGGGGGGGGTATATGTAACCATACTTCACCACTCTGGTCGGTGGTGCTCGGTGAAATGGGGAAGTTAAGGGGAACTCGGGACTGGTTCAGATATCTCATAGATGCGGAAGAATAGACGTACAGCACAACGGTGGATTCTTACTGCACTGACCTCTGCGGCCCACAACGTAGCCTCTGGGTATTCGTGTTCGGATTAAATTCACCCTCTTGTGCGTGCCTGTGTGTGTGTGTGTGTCTATCCGTGCATGTCTGTCCATACATGTCTGTCCGTGCACACGTGTCTTCCCGTGCGTCCGTGCGTGTGTGTTCCTGCATGTCCGTGCGTCCGTGCGTGCGTGCCCCTGCATGTCCGTGCGTGCGTGTCTGTCCGTGCGTGCGTGTCCCTGCATGTCCGTGCGTGCGTGCGTGCCCCTGCATGTCCGTGCGTGCGTGTCTGGCTGTGCGTGCGTGCGTTCTACGATGAACCCACGTCTAGAAAGCGCCGGGAGGGCCAAGCAGGAAAGGGAGGAGCCACGGGCTTTCCCAGCAACAAGGACATCCCGACACCCAACCACTCGGATCCAGTCCAACTCAGACGTCTCAACCACCAAACGCCAGGTCGCTATGCATCTCCATTCTCATCCGGAGTGATTTTATCTCGAATGCTCATTAAAGGTGAAAGGGGCAGCCCTGCGATTACTTGCTCATGCCACTGCTGGCTGAAAGGGTTTCCACGAGAGGGTGACTTTGGAGATCCCCATCGAAAAAAAAGACGGATCTAAGTCTCAGCTTTATTATTCATAATTTGATAAGTTTGGCTTTTTAAAATGATACCTTTGTAAATGTGCCAGTCTTGTGGTAGAGGGATAATGGCAGTAATTTTTCGTGTAAAATGTCCACCGCCGTCACCGCGTGGCGAACGCAAAAACAAATGTGGATGGTCGCACTGACTACACAGACATTACGTTTTAAGTTACCAAACAGTAGGTCAGTGGGCACACTCTCACCGCTCACCGTGGCCAGACCCATCACAGAGCTACTCAATAATACATCGTGGACTAGACCACAAGACTCCCGGTGGCTATTAATAATCGCCACTGGCCCAGAAACCATTCCCGATTCCTGATGTGTGATGTGCACTGCTGCTCGTTCATCCACATTGCTGCATCTTCTCGAAAATGGTTGGGAAATGAAATGATATGTCAAGGGATAAATAAATAATGCTGCACTTGCTTTTCCTGCTTCTAAAGAGCGGTATGACCTCGAACTTCCTGCGTACGGGCTACATTTCCTTGAGGAGGAGATGATCAGGACACGGAGTCTGCCATCGGGTTATAGTTTGCAGTGTTCTGGGGCAAAGCATGAGTGCTCCCACCTCTTACATTATGTGGAAGAGTAGGCCAAATAGGGGTTTCTAGAGCTCCAGTTAGTGTAGACCCATCCACCAGCAGTGGTTTGTACGAGTAAATTCAGGGCTGAACCTTTACCATTTTTGAGTGGGAATGATGTCACTGTGCACTCGCTTTCATCATTCAATGAAGCATCGCGATTCAAACAAAGCCCGGATCACTCATTGACATTACGGTGCACGGTAGCAGCCTTCTAGTTGCCAGGGGATTCACTTGAACCCATTGCCTTTAGGATACACTTCATGAAAAAAATGGCGTAAGTGATTCGTAGCATTGATTGTGGCAAATGAATCGGACACGGGGACACTGACAAAGAAAATGGAACAGAAGATGAAAAGTGTGCAATGAGGCATGGAGACTTCAGTGCCGCAGTTGACACGAAGAGGTGGGAAGAGGAACACATGGATCATGGATAAAGGGGGCTTGGGCAGGACTCTTCACTGTGAGTGTCGATGGCTGATGGACGAGGCTGTTTTATGGAATGGCAGCCCGAGGCGGGAACTCGCCAAAGAGGAGACGGAGCGATACGATTCGCTTCGAGTGCGGGAGCCATGTGGATGGTGGCATCGCAAGGCCACGAGAGATGGTGACGCCTTTGGGGAGGCATTCATCCAGCGTTGATAGAGCATTGACTGATGATGGTCGTGATCACGAGCTTAAGAATAAATGTTTTAATGAGAATTATTTGATCTGGTGCTATTGTGGAAATTACAACTGCAGGCGTTTGATCGTTTGCGCTGGTCCGGTGGAATATGCAAGTTTGTGCACTTGCGCTGCGTTTTGGACGTGAAACCAGCTGATTGTTTATCTTGTAAAACAATTACTTTAAAAAGAGCATGGAAGCGTCGGCCAACCAATAGCCTCTAATGGGGCTGTCTAGAGCTCACTCGATTGGAGGCCCTTTTGCCAGTAATGGCTCTGGCAAGCAGTCAGGGCTGCACCTTTGCATTTTACTTAATAAATATCTGTCCCTTTTGAACACAAGATGAGGTTAATCATAGTTCGTCATTTTATTCTTCAAGAGAAAATGATCATCAATGTCAAGACGAACAGGTCATTGTGACCAATACTGTTGATGCCAGCAAACCTCACCATTGCTTTCCTCCTTCCATTAATTTCTGCGGCTGTGGTGTGCGTGATTTATAGTCCTGATTTATTGCACGATATGTTTTACTCGGTGGCAGCACAGTGGCTGTGAACCCCGGTGACAAGTGTTTAATTCCCGGCCTTAGCTGTGTGAATTATCTCATGCTAGTTATGTGAATGGTCTCACGCTAGCTGTGTGAATGGTTTCACAATTGCTATGTGAATGGTCTCACAGTAGCTGTGTGAATGGTCTCACGTTAGCTGTGTGAATGGTCTCACGTTAGCTGTGTGAATGGTCTCACGTTAGCTGTGTGAATGGTCTCACAGTAGCTGTGTGAATGATCTCACGGTAGCTGTGTGAATGGTCTCACGCTAGCTGTGTGAATGGTTTCACAATAGCTATGTGAATGGTCTCATAGTAGCTGTTGAATGGTCTCACTGTAGCTGTGTGAATGGTCTCACGTTAGCTGTGTTAATGGTCTCACGCTAGCTGTGTGAATGGTCTCACGTTAGCTGTGTGAATGGTCTCACGTTAGCTGTGTGAATGGTCTCACAGTAGCTGTGTGAATGGTCTCACAGTAGCTGTGTGAATGTTCTCACGTTAGCTGTGTGAATGGTCTCACAGTAGCTGTGTGAATGGTCTCACTGTAGCTGTGTGAATGGTCTCACGTTAGCTGTGTGAATGATCTCACAGTAGCTGTGTGAATGGTCTCACGTTAGCTTTGTGAATGGTCTCACAGTAGCTGTGTGAATGATCTCACAGTAGCTGTGTGAATGGTCTCACAGTAGCTGTGTGAATGGTCTCACGCTAGCTGTGTGAATGGTTTCACAATAGCTATGTGAATGGTCTCATAGTAGCTGTTGAATGGTCTCACTGTAGCTGTGTGAATGGTCTCACGTTAGCTGTGTTAATGGTCTCACGCTAGCTTTGTGAATGGTCTCACGTTAGCTGTGTGAATGGTCTCACGTTAGCTGTGTGAATGGTCTCACAGTAGCTGTGTGAATGGTCTCACAGTAGCTGTGTGAATGGTCTCACAGTAGCTGTGTGAATGTTCTCACGTTAGCTGTGTGAATGGTCTCACAGTAGCTGTGTGAATGGTCTCACTGTAGCTGTGTGAATGGTCTCACAGTAGCTGTGTGAATGGTCTCACAGTAGCTGTGTGAATGGTCTCACTGTAGCTGTGTGAATGGTCTCACGCTAGCTATGTGAATGGTCTCACAGTAGCTGTGTGAATGGCAGGTGATATCCGAGCTGGTCGTGCTTCCAGCAGATATGGTCAAACAACCCCCATGAATGACAGATCATGGGGAAGATCTTCATCTAAGCAAAGGATTGACAACACCGCACATGAAGGTGTAAATCAATACGAACAATGTATAATTGCTGTACGACCACCGTGACCGAGTGATGGGATTGTAATGAATACGCAAGAGTGAGATGGACGATAGCACTGTGTGGCAAGGCAGCACCACAGGAGGAGGGGGGGGGGGGATCGGTGGGCTACATCCAGCAGTGGAAAGACACCGTCTAATATCGATGATGATGATGTCTTTATGGATTTCGTATGCAGCAATGACCGTGCCGACAAATCCGTCAGCAGAAACTGGTTTCTTTTCCCCCGGGCTTAATCGCAGAAAAGTTGCCGTGTGAAGTTCTTAAAAAAAAAAGAACGATTTCCTCTAGACTCCACCCAAGAAAATTTCTTTTCTGGTGATCATTTTTTTATTGCCATACACGGCGTCTTGAAACTTAAATATTTGCAATGTTGCGCGCGCACGCTCACGCTCGTGCTCGCACATCCCGATGCGACGCCCGCTCAGCAGGCCACGTAGCGCCCGATGCATTATAGATGGCCCCGGCACAACGGCGCGGCACAACGTGCCCGCCCGCCCGCCCGTCCGCCCGCACGCCCGCACGCTCTCCCGCCTAGCCCTATCAGTGCCCTCGCACCGCCCGCGCGCTTTTTCTACAAATCAAAGCTGCCTGGCATCAATAAACCATGCCATTCTTGCATGACATCGCATAATCCCTCGTGTCACCTACACATGCGCACGCAAAGTGTGGAATTATACAATGGGGTTTTGGAGAAAATAGCCGAAGGGTAAATTAAATTTTCAACTCTCCTCACCTGATTGAGAGCGTAGGGCGGAAAAAAATGTGCTTTCTACACGGGTGAGTAATGTTTCTGCAGCGGTTAATACCCAGCCGATTCATTAAAAAAAACATTTGTCCTCGCGGAAAAAGTTTCGCTGCTCCTTCGTGTCATCCCACCCGGTTCGTGAAACGGCGTCGGGAAGATGATGTCGCAGAACTACTTTGGAGATTGCCTCCCTTCCGCACCGAGCGGTTAACCTTCGATCCAAGCCGAGCGATGGATGAGAATTTAAAAAAACCAAGCACAAGTTACGTAACAAAGTGCTTTTGTTCAGTTTTGAAGAAGTAGACAGAGGCCATCAACTCGTAGCCCTTGAGAACCCAGTCTAATCGTGTCTGGGCTCGAGCCCAAGGCATTTGGTGGTGTCTGCTCAGTGTCTCTTCAATGATGAAGCAGCGGTACATCCTACTGAGTGTTATATAAGTGGGTCAAAGGGTTACGAGAAAGGGAGTCTTAAAAGTCACACCGACAATGCTGCGCTAATCTTGAAGCACTGCCGTGGTTTATTAATGATGCAGCATCACGGTGCATCTGTGTTATTGATGGCATTATAAATAATAAGTGTGAACCCGCACCATTCCCACCGCTATCACTCAGTGCGCGTGCGTTCGTGCGCGCGCGCGTGTGTGTGCTGATATGGGCGAGTGAATGAACGTGTACGTGGTGAGAAACGATGGCCATACTGCGCTGGTGAGTCCTAGCAAGGATGAAAGCAGCTCATGCAGTTGTCTTGTCGTTTGTTGTTGCCGCATCTCAGCTCGTCTTGAGCTGGTGGCCACTAACGATGCTCGCTTGCGTGCAAACATTTGCGCGAGAATGACGACGTCGTCCGCTTATTTGCAAAGCATGCTGGGAATTCCTGTAACGTTTAAGTTGCCGATGCCTCCTTGCGTTGGCATTGTGACCGGAACTGTGCCCATGCTGTGTAAACAAACACCAAAAAAAAATTCAATATTCTGTGAGCACCATCAGGATCTCACTGTGAGTCAGAAGCAATTCAAGTGACCACCACAAATAACCACGGCATCAAAGATGTACCCTCTTACACCCAGCTACTTAAGACCCAATCTTGCTCACGGAAAAATTCAATAAAACAAATTTATACCACTGCGTCGGTTTCGGTGGTTGTAGCCTATAGCTCTCGGATGTTTTCTTTTTGCATTCTGCCCTGTCTTGTTTACCACGTTTTCGGAAACGGAAGCAGCTCCCGGTATGCGGGGAGAAACGTCAAGACACATAGCGCCACATTTATTTTCTCCCTCGCTGTGGAGAGAGAGAGAGATAGAGAGCGACTCAAAGGCGCGTGAAACCACTGGCAAGCGGGAAGGCAGTGGCCACGCAGTGAGCCGGTGCCAACAATTTCACCAAGCTCTGCCGCCCTCTATATATGGAGATGTTACCGGTCAATTAATGAGTGGAGAAGGAAACAACGTGCCCCTCCCCCCCCCCCCCCCCTCTGAGCAAAAACGCGGGACAAATGGAGAAAACATCGAGGAGAGCTAAATCAAAGTTATAAATCAAGATGAGCACATGAGCCACTGGGTTGGAATGAGGTTCGTGAACTTATTTGCACGGATCTATGTCATCCCCCCCACCCCTCGTGTGTTGTGGTTGCTTCTCTCCTGCCACACGCAGAAAACTCTCATCGATGGGATTGACCAATCACCCCTCACCCCTCCTGATTGAGTCTTGAGACTCGGGGAGGCGTTTTTTTGCATTAATTAAAGGGCATTCTCTATTATTATTACTGATGTGGAGTACTTTCAATTGCACGTGATATCCCCAGGGGCTCGAAATTAGTAGCTCATGCTACTTCAGCAATTGTGTCTTGCTGTGGCTGTCCCACCTGATGACGGTCGCTTGTGTTGCGCCCGAAACGTCGTGATTTAAATTTATTTTATTTTTTATAACTACGTGACGTTACCGAAAGAACCAAAGATTATGGATCCCTGCAGTCACGAAAACTTCAAATCTAGATAGTAGCTCGTGCTCTTAAGCAGTGGAGAGCGTTTATGTACGAAGAGAGGGAGAGAGACGGCCACTGAAGGGCATCGTCTCTATTGCTGCCCAGGTCTTTTTTTTAATAAGGCTTAAATTGTTTAAGAAAGCCTAGTTTAATTATGTATCGTTATGGGCCCATGCTGAGTGTGACCACCCTTAAACTTCTTAATTAGTGAGGGAAGAAGTAACGGAATAGGTAACGCTGCAATTAACAAATTCAAAACCCTTTGGGGGGGGGGGACGAAGATGGGTGATGAAAGTCGACGCTCTCGTCCCCGCTCTGCTAAGTGCGAGGTGCTAACTCGTTGGAAATGGTTCAATAGGGAAGAAGGGGGGGGGGGGTGTGGGGGAACAAACTTGACCATCCTTGTGGGAGGATGACGGCAAATGGAATTTGTATCTCTGCGATGACGACGACGTTCCGGCCTGCTTAGGTGCTCGCTAGCAGCACTTGCCCCAACAGTCTGTTCAGGCTCTATGGGGGAACTTTGTTTTGTTGGGACTTTGGCAGGCATGGGGGTGGGGGGGGGGGCTGGTGTTTCCCACGCAGTGGGTCGTGTGCAAGCCACAAAAACTCGGAGATCGTGGCACGTCTCCTCTGGGTTTTTCTTCAAATATATTGGATACAATTCTCATATCAGGTGTGGTGGGATGGCTTTGCCAGTCAATCACGCATTCATTCATTAACCCATTGTTGGGTGGGGTTTGCTTAAAGCCCGCATTGGCAGGCTTCCAAAGTTAAAACCACCTTCGTTTTGCCGACGTCTGAAATCCACATGGACGCGTTGGGTTCTTGTTACAGTTTGGGGGGGGGGAGAGCGCAAGCATCCAGACCCCCCAAATGTTTTGGATGGATGGAACATATTGGGAGTTGCGTTAAGGTGCAGCCCTGCAATTGCTTGCGCGCGCCACTGCCGCCAGAAGGCCTCCACTAGAAGGGGCTCCAGAGAGCCCGACTGCAGGGTAGTTGGGCTCCGCTTCCATGCTAGGCAAGCATCCTGGAAGACGTCCGCCATAAATGGCTGTGGATATATGTGCCCCAAGTAAGGGTCCATTGAGGCTCATTTTCAAGGGCGGTTCGTTGAAAGAACGGGCGAGTTTCTAAAAATCCCCTCCCACACCTCTCCAGGGGATTCCTGTCCAGCGTGGAAGAGGAGGATGAAATGTAGCCTCTGAAGAGGCTTTCAAGAGCTCCCTCTCGTGGAGGCTGCTCTTGTACTAGAAGTTGCGTGAGCAAAGTCATTTCGGGGTTGCACTTTTACCATTTCCCGTGCCGCTAGAAAGCGAAAACTTTCTCGCTTTTGCAAGCTGCTAGGATTTCTCTGCGTATTTATTACATTTCACTGCAATGTGCACTCGCTGCTCATTTGAAATTGGTAGAGTGACGTGGTAAGCAACCGGAACGGTGCAACACATTTCACGCGGCACGATGCCAGTTCGGCCACGTGGCTTTGTTGCTCGGGCATTAGGGGGGCGGGGGGGAGGGCACAAAGAATGAAGAGTCTTCTTCTTTGGTTCTTTCGGTAAAGTCACGTAGAATGAGAATAAAATGATAAATTAATAAAATAAAATAACACAATAAAATTCTCACGACGTTTCGGCCACAACACAAGTGGCCTTCATCAGACTGTCTGGAGGACAGCGCTGGAGTCCTCCAGACGTGGCCTTCATCAGACTGTCTGGAGGACAGCGCTGGAGTCCTCCAGACAGTCTCGTCCCTTCACCTGATGAAGGCCGCTTGTGTTGTGGCCGAAACATCGTGAGAATTTTATTGTTATTTTATTTTATTAATTTATCATTTTATTCTCATTCTACGTGACTTTACCGAAAGAACCAAAGAAGATGAATCCTTGCAGTCACGAAAGCTTTAAATCGAAAAAAATGAAGAGTTGTATTGCTTTCTTTTACAATCGACCGTCGGGGGTGAATTTAATAACTGTAGACTAATGTCTGAAGGATCACTGCCAAAATAACTTTATTAAGGAGTGAAGCTGGCGTTTAAAAGGGCTCTGTTAGCTCGATGTTCCACGCTGTATGTAGTCGTAGGACGAGGCACGGCGAGCAACAGTCAGCCTTATTTACTTATTCATCAAGGTCACGTCGACCCAGTGCAAGGCTGTTTCCAAGCCCTCCAAATTAACGCGGTAATTATCTCAACATATTATTGGTTCTTTCGGTAAAGTCACGTAGAAGGGAAACAATAAAATAATAAAATATAAAACAATAATTTTATTATTTTATTGTTTCCCTTCTACAATAAAATAATAAAATTATTGTTTTATATTTTATTATTTTATTGTTTCCCTTCTACGTGACTTTACCGAAAGAACCAAAGAATATGAATCCCTGCAGTCACGAAAGCTTTAAATCAAAGTTTATCTCAACATAATGAAGCACGATTATTGTGGCGGTTAAGTTTATTTAAATTTCTCTCATGGGTCCCAACGAGGATGGGGAGGGTGGGCGCTCACCTCCGTTCGCGCCCTGAGCTAGTTGGGTGGAAATTCCACGGTCCTGTGCCAGCTGGCCAGTATACGCTTTTAACGTTTAGCTTTTTGAAAGAGAAAAAAAAAAGATACGGAGGATATAACGCAACGTGAACGCTCTGTGTGTGCCGCGGTGCCCTTCCTTTGCCGGCGAGTTGTGCGTCAAAACTGCAGGCGGTTTCTTGTGAGCGCTGCCTGCGGGCTGCACGCTGCTCGGCGTTCCCCTGACCAGGGTTCCGCTAACTAGGGTTTGTATATGCGCTGAACCTCTTTCGCACCGTACGTAGCCGCCCGTGCTCATCGGGTTCCACCGCCCAGTGTCCCGCCGGCCTGTGTTGTGCCGCGTGCCGTATCTCCGACCCGGTGCTCCTCTGACCTGCGTCCGGTCCCGCCTGCCTCTCTCCCCGCCCGCCCCCCTCCCCTCCCCGTGACGGTTTTCCAGGCATGATGAACCACCCGCCCATCGCCGTGGCCGACCTCGAGGAGCACGTGGAGAGGCTCCGAGCCAACGACGGTCTCAAGTTCTCGCAGGAGTACGAGGTGAGCGAGCGCGGGGCGGGCAGTGCTGGCACTCCGACGCCACGTCGGCAAAATCGCCCGCAACGTAACCGCGAGCTTGCCGGATCCTCAGATTTTGAGTTAAAATCTTGGCTCTGCGGGGTGGAGGTGGGGGGGGGGGGGTGACTTAGCCAATCATCCCCCTGAGGTCGAAAATCCGAGTTCTACTTTGGAGGGAAGCGAACGGTGAATGTCCCATGGATTGACTCGTCCTCGCTGTAAACGGGCTCTAGACGGGAGATGTACGTATGTTTGTTGAACTTCTTTCACACAGTACGTAGCCAACCGTGCTAAACACCACCAACGCCAGTTACGATTATCTGGATCGGTCCAAGTACTAATTTGAGGCTGAGTCGACCTAGGGGAGGCCTCTGCCGGGTTCACAGCTCAGCGCGCCAACCGCTTTCGCCAGTGCCCTCCACAAAGACAAACTCACACTCACACCCCTCTCACACTCTCTCTCACACTCACACCTCTCTCACACTCTCTCCCACACTCTCTCCCACTCTCTCCCACACTCTCCCACACTCTCTCCCACACTCTCTCCCACACTCTCCCACACTCTCCCACACTCTCTCCCACACTCCCCCGCACTCTCTCACACTCTCTCACACTCTCTCCCACACTCTCTCTCCCACACTCTCTCCCACACTCTCCCACACTCTCCCACACTCTCCCACTCTCCCACACTCTCCCACACTCTCTCCCACACTCTCTCTCCCACACTCTCTCCCACTCTCTCCCACACTCTCTCACACTCTCTCCCACACTCTCTCACACTCTCTCCCACACTCTTCCACACTCTCTCACACTCTCTCACACTCTCTCCCACACTCTCTCACACTCTCCCACACTCTCTCACACTCTCTCCCACACTCTTCCACACTCTCTCACACTCTCTCCCACATTCTTCCAAACTCTCCCACACTCTCTCACACTCTCTCCCACACTCTCTCACACTCTCCCACACTCTCCCACACTCTTCCACACTCTCCCACACTCTCCCACACTCTCTCCCACACTCTCTCCCACACTCTCTCACACTCTCCCACACTCTCCCACACTCTCTCACACTCTCCCACACTCACACCCCTCTCACACTCTCTCTCACACTCTCACACTCTCTCACACTCTCTCCCACTCTCTCTCACACTCTCTCCCACACTGTCCCACACTCTCCCACACTCTCTCACACTCTCCCACACTCTCTCACACTCTCCCACACTCTCTCACACTCTCTCTCCCACACTCTCTCACACTCTCTCACACTCTCCCACACTCTCCCACACTCTCTCACACTCTCTCCCACACTCTCCCACACTCTCTCCCACACTCCCCCGCACTCTCTCACACTCTCTCACACTCTCTCCCACACTCTCTCTCCCACACTCTCTCCCACACTCTCCCACACTCTCCCACACTCTCCCACTCTCCCACACTCTCCCACACTCTCTCCCACACTCTCTCTCCCACACTCTCTCCCACTCTCTCCCACACTCTCTCACACTCTCTCCCACACTCTCTCACACTCTCTCCCACACTCTTCCACACTCTCTCACACTCTCTCACACTCTCTCCCACACTCTCTCACACTCTCCCACACTCTCTCACACTCTCTCCCACACTCTTCCACACTCTCTCACACTCTCTCCCACATTCTTCCAAACTTTCCCACACTCTCTCACACTCTCTCCCACACTCTCTCACACTCTCCCACACTCTCCCACACTCTTCCACACTCTCCCACACTCTCCCACACTCTCTCCCACACTCTCTCCCACACTCTCTCACACTCTCCCACACTCTCCCACACTCTCCCACACTCTCTCACACACTCTCTCACACTCTCCCACACTCTCTCACACTCTCCCACACTCTCTCACACTCTCTCTCCCACACTCTCTCACACTCTCTCACACTCTCCCACACTCTCCCACACTCTCTCACACTCTCTCCCACACTCTCCCACACTCTCTCCCACACTCTCTCACACTCTCTCCCACACTCTCCCACACTCTCTCCCACTCTCTCTCCCACACTCTCTCCCACACTCTCCCCCACACTCTCTCACACTCTCCCACACTCTCCCACACTCTCTCCCACACTCTCCCACACTCTCTCCCACACTCTCTCACACTCTCTCCCACACTCTCCCACACTCTCTCCCACTCTCTCTCCCACACTCTCTCCCACACTCTCCCCCACACTCTCTCACACTCTCCCACACTCTCCCACACTCTCTCCCACACTCCCACACTCTCTCCCACTCTCTCCCACACTCTCCCACACTCTCCCACACTCTCTCACACTCTCTCCCACACTCTCACACTCTCCCACACTCTCTCCCACACTCTCCCACACTCTCCCACACTCTCACACTCTCTCCCACACTCTCCCACACTCTTTCCCACTCTCTCCCACACTCTCTCCCACACTCACCCACACTCTCTCCCACACTCTCCCACACTCTCTCACACTCTCCCACACTCTCTCACACTCTCTCTCACACACTCTCTCACACACTCTCCCACACTCTCTCCCACACTCTCTCCCACACTCTCTCCTACACTCTCTCACACACTCTCCCACACTCTCTCTCACACACTCTCCCACACTCTCACACTCTCTCTCCCACACTCTCCCACTCTCTCCCACACTCTCTCCCACACTCTCTCCCACTCTCTCCCACACTCTCTCCCACACTCTCCCACACTCTCCCACACACTCTCCCACACTCTCGCCAACGCCTCAAATGCTGATGCACTTCGACGTTGTTATTTTTTCCGCGCGCCTCCCACCAAACGCAGTCAATCGACCCCGGGC
Organism: Petromyzon marinus; assembly: GCF_048934315.1. Classification (NCBI taxonomy): domain Eukaryota; kingdom Metazoa; phylum Chordata; class Hyperoartia; order Petromyzontiformes; family Petromyzontidae; genus Petromyzon; species Petromyzon marinus. The sequence goes on from NC_133701.1 coordinate 4,640,413, forward strand.
AGCAGTTCACGTGGGAGCACTCAAACCTGGAGGTGAACAAGGCGAAGAACCGCTACGCCAACGTCATCGCGTACGACCACTCACGCGTCATCCTGCAGAGCCTGAGCGGTACGCGGGGGGTCTGAAGCGACAGCCAGCGCTTGCGAGGAGCCCACGCATCGAGATGCTTCAATGAGCAATGCAATAAAACGCCGCACCTGTTACTCTGTCTGTCGGTATTGATAAGGGACTTAAAATAATCCCAACTTTATTGCTTTATAGATTGCATTGATGGGGGGGGGGGGGGGGCTTCTCTCTCTCATAATATTTTGGCTACCCTTTGTGTAGAGTCTGTGCGTGTGTGATGCCCGTCTGTCAGTCAATCTGCCTGACTGCTTCTTTGCCGAAAACCGCTCGTGATAGTTACATTAATGCATTGATTCGCTCGAATAAGAACCGGTGTTTTTCACTTTATTTCCAATGGATTTGTGTGACCACTGATGACCTCCTGAATGCATAACTTTAAAAACAATTATAATAAAACAACGACCCTCAATTGTGACAATTCATCAGATTCATCAGATCGCCTGGGAGAGGGGGGTGAATTATCAACGCATCTACCGTCTTAAAAAAAAACACTTCAATTTGACCCGCCAAAGTGGGACCGATTTTATTATATATTTTATCTCACTTTGTCTGTTTTTGTTTTGTTATTTGAACAACAGCGAGGGGAGAAGGAGGGTTTGCTCTGTGGCAAAGAGTCCTTTCGACATTCACGTGGAGCTGGTTGAAAGCTGAACCAATATTTGTTTATTGCCTATGTTGGACAGGAAATTGAGGGTGTCAATTGCCAGGAATTGGCACGGATGTGCAGGCACAACACCGTATTCATCATTTACACGGCCTTGTCACGGGGAAATGTATAGAGTAGGCTGACGTACCGGGCAACGGACCTCCTTGAGAGCAGAATGGGCAGTCGGGCCTCCAATGTTGGCCTGTTCTGAATGCCAAGAACATTACGAGTGGGCTTTGGGAGGACACATTCGCGAGAAGAGGTGATGGCCGGTGGTCGATACGAAAAAAGAGTGGCACCCAATAGAGAGAAGGCATCCAAAAATGCCTCCACGGAAAGTTGGCATCGGTTCATGGGTGCAGGAGCGAGGTGGATTGTTGTTTTTGTGCACAGCGGTGACCATGATTTCTGGCCCCCCGGCTTTGCGGTGGACTTCACCCAGCCAGCAACAAGACCGTGGCTGGGTCTCCCTGCTGTTCATGTTACAGAATGTTTTCTAAAATGAAAACTAATTTCTTTACAACTCCTTTTTGTATTTAGTTTGTTGTCCTTGCCCCGCACACTCCGATTAGCACGGTTGGCCACGTGCGGTGCGAAAGAAGTTCAACATACATATACGTACAAATCCGCGCACCACAGTCCCGCCGGCCATATAACTTTCCAATTGAGGCCTTACCACAAGCAGGGGAGATGGCGACTGCATGGCTGTGCTCTAAATTATTGGCTACGTACGCTGCGAAAGAAGTTCAACATGCATACATAGACGTAATCGCTTACGATGTAATTTGAATGACAGGCGTGCAAAACAGCGACTACATCAACGCCAACTACATTGACGGCTACCGCAAGCAGAATGCCTACATCGCCACCCAGGGTCCGCTGCCCGAGACGACCAGCGATTTCTGGAGGATGGTGTGGGAGCAGGGGAGCGTCACGATCGTCATGATGACGCGGCTGGAGGAGAGGGCACGGGTAAGTGCGCGTGTCTGTGCGCGTGTGTGCGTGCATTTGTGTCCATGTGTGTGCACGTGCTTGCACGTGCGCCTGTGCGTTCGTGTGCTTGTGCGTCCGTGTGTGTACGGTATGCCCTCGCTATTCACGAACTTGCTGTCCGCAATTTTGGCGATCCGCAAAAATTGCATCTGGAACTCTGCACGACTGTGTCGAGAGAGAGGGAAAGAAAGAGATGAGATAGTGTGATGATGCTGCGCATAAGTAACTTCATTTATAAACTATTATTCAATATTTAGATTTATTTAGTTTATGTTTATTATAACCAAGTAACTTTTTTGTGTTGTTATCATTATTTTCATGTATTTAGTAGCTTATTTTTTTATTTATTTAATAGATGTAATTGCTTAAAAAGATAGGTTTTCGTCAGACAATATCATGGTCTGCGAACTGTGCTATTCACGAGCATCTCCGGAACGTATCTCTCGCGAATAACGAGGGAATGCTGTGTTTGATTGCGTGCATTCGTGTGTTTGTGTATACGTGACCGTATCTTCCCATGAATCCCTAGAACACTCCCTACTTCTGCAGGCGATGTCTTTCTTCCGTCAAAGAAATGGCTTCCCTTCAATAGTGGTCTCAATGGGCTGTGGTCTGATTGTGAAAAACGGCAATCTGTCCGTGTGTATTATAGGCAAAATGAGCAGTGCACTTCCTGATTTCACAAGTCGATGTTTGATGATTGATGATGAGAAACAAAAATGTGCCAGTCGAAATGCTTCTCCTCTCAAAATTAGTGCCGGGCAGTACTCATCTCCTGTGTAGGGCCTTGAACCAGCCGTGACAATTGCACATGACTACGCCAGGTAAATAAACAGCCGTAGTTTACTGTTAACAAAGTAGTACCTTATTTGTCAACCGGCAGAGGGATAACATATTAAGTAGATCCCCGACTGGGAATTTATCTTAAACTTATTTCGCACCGTACGTAGCCAAGCGTGCTAATCGGAGGTGCAAGAAAGGATTGATTGCTGGAGCGGAGAGTGTGCGGAGGGGATTAGAGTGAAACGGGCTGCGAGAGGTGGGCAGGGGAAAGTCCATGGAGGATCTTAAAGATTGGTGAATGTGATCTTGAAGTTGATCTGCTATTGGGTCTGGAAGCGGTGGAGGGTTGGGAGACATTGGGGTGAAGGGGCGGGGGGGGGGCTGGTTTCCTGGAGGAAGTGAGAGTGCACGGAAGGGAGTTGGCCGAAATACCGGAGAGACAAGATGCGGTGGAGGACAACAAGCTCAAACAAATGATGATCATGCTCCAGCCACGGTGCCGCACGAGCAGTTAATTTGATTGAAATATTCACATCATGAGCAGCACATTACCTGCTCAACATGTTGTGATAATTTACCACCAGTTTGGCACACGTGTTCCCAGTACTGGAGGTACTGGGTATAGGGTCACAGTGACTGCAGGCCTTAGATGTGGCAGAAAATTGGCAAGCCTCTCATGGGTGACAGGAGGAAGGGACATTCCTGCCCACGAAATTACACAATAAGTAATGACCGAACTCGTTAAATGTCCACGGAATTAACGAATGTTCTGCGCTCGTCCGAATACGATTCTTAAACTAATTATGGTGGTTGGGGGCGGAGGATGGGGGGGGGGGGTGGAGGAGTGGGAGGACCAAGGGACTCCTAGAGGAGGAGGCGCGTGCGGTAAGATGTCATTTAACGGAACCTGATATTCTGGCTGCGTGAACGCCAGCCAGGATATTATGAGGTCGCACTCATTGTGTTCAGTTGGTTGTCCTTCCCCGCCACCTCCGATTTGCACGGTTGGCGATGTATGGCGCGAACGAAGTTGAACATGCAACATACATACATTAAACGAAGTTGAACATGCAACATACATTGCACACAAGGTGCTGTCCACAAATGAACCGTAATGCCTTGCTGATCTCGTCAAGAAGCATAAACCATCACGCAAAGAGCCTCGCAATGGCTTTTGGCTAACCATCAATCATGGCTGTGGATGACGATGAGAAGCTGGTCTTGCACTTGCTCCTCTGATTATGTGGAAATTTCTTAGAATGGTGGAGGGACACCACGGTGGTGAGATGTTAACTCCCTCGCCTGGTATACCGGTGGTCGCGGGTTCGATCCCGACTCTGACGCCTGCAAATTTGGAGTTTGCGTGTCTCTCTCACCTTGGTCACGTGGTCTTTTTTCCGGTTCCTCCGGTTTTCCCCTCCACGTGATCAGCCACTTTGTTCGCTATCATTTGTGGCCAGGTCGCTCCTGAAAAAAAGAGCTATATAGCTCAGTTGGCCTCACCTGGTAAAATAAAAATGACCTTCTAGTTCTCATCCTTCAGTGCTGAAGCCTTGTTTAATTTGGAGTAACGAATTACTATGGCGTGATTGATGGTAATTATGCCGCTTTCCACGCTTATACAGCAACTATAGATTATTATTTTTTTATCTTGTACCGAACTACATATTTTTTACATGTACTTCGCTGGAAATTAAGGTGATGAGGTTTTTCATAAAGTCTCCGGCTAAGCTGGCACCACTGGTGTCTCGAAATCAGAAAGTTGTGACTTCCAGTCTCCGTCAGGGGTCATACTCGGGGCATCAACCCTCTGGGGGCGAAGAAGATAAAGTAGCACTTTGTGGGCAAGTGAGCCGCGGTTGTCCTATGCATTCACCCACCCCCGCCGTAGGAATGTGGAATTTCCACGAGTGGCTCCAGGAGATGCCCCAGACTCAATCGTGCCAGAAACCACTTTGCTTGTTGTTGTAAAGCCCCGATGATTTTTCCCGACGCGCGTTGACACGCGGGCCGTCTTAGCGTATTGCTGTTGTGAACTAAATTGACCCGAGTGCACTCGAATTATGGCAAACTGTGGGAGCCATCTGTCATTATGTATTTTTTTCCGAGCATATGGCACGTTCCACATTATTTAATTAGAATTTTCTTTCATCCGCATAATCATGACCGTGCGTTTATCCCACTCTCTCCGAACGCAATGCGCTGTGAGGCCGTGATCATTCTTTTACCGTCAGATTTCCGCGCATGATCCGCGTAACGCGCGCCTCTAAACCCGTAAATGAATCCATAAAACCGGTCGTGTGAAGATGGGAAAAGCCATGAAGCAAGATGCTGCATCGCAGATGCCTCGCCTGCCACAAATAAACGGATCCGTTCACTTTCAGCTTCCTCCTGTGAACATCGTCCTCGGCCTTGCGTCGAGGAACGCCCACGTTCGTCAACCCTCCGTCGTTGTTTTTTCGGGCCGGGATGCTGTGCCATGCGGCGTGATGTCCCCGACGTGGCACTCCACGCCATAACCGGTCGTGGCAATAAGAAAATCCTACAGCGACCAGGGGGGAAGAGAGCTGCAAGTAAATGCATTGCCTTAAATTTGGTGTATTTGGCATTTGATTTCATCCAGAACAGTCCAAAATGGTGTTTCCGGGAATTATCTATCTCAGATAATTTTGTCCTCGTGATACTTATTGTGTCCTCATGGTATTATAGGAATATAAGGTACACTAATGTATAATTATTAGGGATAGGCATAGCTTGTACTCCCGTGGTAGTGCCTTATGCTGATAATCCCCATTCAAATTCACCCTTTGGAGCATTCCGGAAAACATCGAGTGAGAAATTAAGCCCCTGGGGTGTATTAATACTCTACTAATTAAAAAAAAAACATGGGCTTTTAACGTCACAGGAAGACTTGCAGATTTCACGGGCCAGCAGCTCCCTCCAAAAGGAGGTGAAATATGACAAGAGCAGGACAGTTGACAACGCTAGTCCTGGGGATTCTCTTCAGTCCCTGAAGAAGCCCCCGTTACACGCGGGCGAGCCTCGCGCCGGACACACCGTGCCAAGCAGCACGCAGCGCGACCCCCAAAACACAGTGGGGGGGGGGGAGAGCGACGTAGCGCGACCGCGAGAAAAGAACCCCTCTGCGGTGTTATCAACCCCCCCCTCCCCCCCGGTGGCTGTCGAGCGGCAGACACGCCCCCATGCATTACGGAGCGCCGCGCAGAGCAATAAATAAGGGGTTTCTGACGTGTTGACAGTCGAGAAGATCCGCGGAGCGGGACTTTCCTGGCCACACGGTCCCCAGGACGTACACTGATCCAGAGATTTGGGTGCCGGCCTGTCATTATTCTGCCTTTGATATCGGCTTAGTGCCACTCGGGTGAAAATTGCATGAGCAAAGGGGTGACCATCCTGGGCCAACAGCACTCACTCTGGTTTTTCGGTCGAAATTCACCAACCAGTAAGCTCAAAGTGGGAGGGGGGGGGGATTTGTTGACTGGGGATCCATAGCTCGTTCTCGCTTGTTAATTCACCATGTGCAAAGGCCCTAATTACTTAAATAAGGTCTATTGTTCTCACGTTGCCCCCCTGTGCTGCAGCTTAATTACGTGACGCATTAACGAAAGCTCTGTTGGGAAGTCGCCCCGGGAATTTAATGTGGATATAGATTTAAGCGATGCCAGGGATTGATTGAGTTAGAATAATAAAAAAAAAAATGCATAGCCCGTTGTCAATCCACAGCTAAATGAAAGCTTCTGCATGCCACGCAGCTTACCAGGGATTGTTTGGCCCTATTTCATCACGCTGGTTATGTGGGGGTCTCCTGGACCGGTTTTAGATATCGCTCTCCACCGATGTTCGGCCTTTGACCAAATCGCGCTCAGTGTGCCTGATCCGTCATGCCTCAGGGGGTTCAAGAGAGTTGACCCTGCACAGCGCTTGGATGATGGACGACCTCCATGCACACAAATGCAGGTGCAGTAGGTGCTGCGGGCAGGAGAGGGCATTACAACTAAACCCAACTCTTGTGCTGTGTTCCTCCCCCCCTCCACCACCAGCAGGCACTGACCAGTGTGGCGAGGTATGGTCAAACGACTCTCACGTTCAGCACGGAGTAGGGAGGCCCCATTCCATCCAGCAGCAGATTGATAAATTAGCTGGGTCATGTAATGGCGTTGGCTGTGGTCGAAATACAAACTCGGGTCGTTGAGTTCATAGCACGCGGTGCGCTAACCGGTGTGTCTCCACCTCACCCCCATCCCTCGTGGTTTTACTCCTCGGCTCCCATGGAGCATTTCTACCTCACGCACCTCCCCCCCCCCCCAAAATCACACGCCCCCCTCCCGCCACCGCCCCCTCCTCCTCCGCCCCCCCCCCATCCCCCATCTGTCTTTTTGGCTCAAAATAGCCAAAGCTCTAAATCTGCAGTTGCCGCCGCCGTCGGGCGACGCGTGACGAGGCGAGCTCGAGGAGTGATGGCACACGGCAACTTGCCTCGGAAAAGGACAACCTCCTGAAGGCAGGCAGATGGCCCAGATTTTCGTCGTGCTGAGACAGCGAGGAGGGGGGCGCGTGCTCTCGCGACACGTAGTAATTGGTGGAACGAAGCGAATTAGTTACGTACAGTATTTGCGCGAGAAGAATGTCGTGGCTTTATTTTCGCTGTTTAATTAAGACAAAATGCATTCATGGGATGATTGCCACTTAATGCGATTCTGCCAAAGCAACATGTTTAATGCTGTGGAAAAAAAAAGGACGTTATTTTGATCAGCTCATTGTGCCTCGCGGAGCCTAATTAAGAAATAGCGAATAAAACCACTGTGACGCCGTGGTTCTTTGTGCTGATGGGCCATGGTGTCGAGAGAGGGCACTTGCCAATGACATCTGGTAAAACAGCAGTGTTTGTTTAGCGATCCTGCCTCTAATCATGAGCCACATGAGGACAAAACTGGTTGCGTGTTTAAACAAATTCCACCAGTTCACGTGAGCGTGGAGGGGGCAGATAGGAACCAATAGAATAGAAAATATATACAGTGAAGGAAAAAAGTATTTGATCCCCTGCTGATTTTGTACGTTTGCCCACTGACAAAGAAATTATCAGTGTATAATTTTAATGGTAGGTTTATTTGAACAGTGAGAGACAGAATAACAACAAAATCCAGAAAAAACGCATGTCAAAAATGCTATAAATTGATTTGCATTTTAATGAGGGAAATAAGTATTTGACCCCCTCTCAATCAGAAAGATTTCTGGCTCCCAGGTGTCTTTTATACAGGTAACGAGCTGAGATTAGGATCACTCTCTTTAAGAGTGTGCTCCTTTTTTAATCTCAGCTCGTTACCTGTATAAAAGACACCTGTCCACAGAAGCAATCAATCAATCAGATTCCAAGCTCTCCACCATGGCCAAGACCAAAGAGCTCTCCAAGGATGTCAGGGAAAAGATTGTAGACCTACACAAGGCTGGAATGGGCTACAAGACCATTGCCAAGCAGCTTGGTGAGAAGGTGACAGCAGTTGGTGTGATTTTTCGCAAATGGAAGAAACACAAAAGAACTGCCAATCTCCCTCGGCCTGGGGCTCCATGCAAGATCTCACCTCGTGGAGTTGCAATGATCATGAGAACGGTGAGGAATCAGCCCAGCACTACACGGGAGGATCTTGTCAATGATCTCAAGGCAGCTGGGACCATAGTCACCAAGAAAATAATTGGTAACACGCTACGCCGTGAAGGACTGAAATCCTGCAGCGCCCGCAAGGTCCCCCTGCTCAAGAAAGCACATATACATGCCCGTCTGAAGTTTGCCAATGAACATCTGAATGATTCAGAGGACAACTGGGTGAAAGTGTTGTGGTCAGATGAGACTAAAATGGAGCTGTTTGGCATCAACTCAACTCGCCGTGTTTGGAGGAGGATGAATGCTGCCTATGACCCCAAGAACACCATCCCCACCATCAAACATGGAGGTGGAAACATTATGCTTTGGGGGTGTTTTTCTGCTAAGGGGACAGGACAACTTCACCGCATCAAAGGGACGATGGACGGGGCCATGTACCATCAAATCTTGGGTGAGAACCTCCTTCCCTCAGCCAGGGCATTGAAAATGGGTCGTGGATGGGTATTCCAGCATGACAATGACCCAAAACACACGGCCAAGGCAACAAAGGAGTGGCTCAAAAAAGAAACACATTAAGGTCCTGGAGTGGCCTAGCCAGTCTCCAGACCTTAATCCCATTGAAAATATGTGGAGGGAGCTGAAGGTTCGAGTTGCCAAACGTCAGCCTCGAAACCTTAATGACTTGGAGAAGATCTGCAAAGAGGAGTGGGACAAAATCCCTCCTGAGATGTGTGCAAACCTAGTGGCCAACTACAAGAAACGTTTGACCTCTGTGATTGCCATCAAGGGTTTGGCCACCAAGTACTAAGTCATGTTTTGCAGAGGGGTCAAATACTTATTTCCCTCATTAAAATGCAAATCAATTTATAACATTTTTGACATGCGTTTTTCTGGATTTTGTTGTTGTTATTCTGTCTCTCACTGTTCAAATAAACCTACCATTAAAATTATAGACTGATCATTTCTTTGTCAGTGGGCAAACGTACAAAATCAGCAGGGGATCAAATACTTTTTTCCTTCACTGTACGCACTCCTCTTTTACAGCTGCCGCCACTGTGGTTGTAACGGTCAGCACACTGGACTTGCAATTAAAAGTTCGCCGGTTCGATCTCCTCGGCAGTATAAATGGCGACTGTAGGTCCTGTGTGGTTGGGGTCAAGTACGGGTACTTCCGCCTCCTCTGTTGATGTCTGGCCAAAATGGAAAAGGTTAGGCCAAAAAAAAAGAAAGAACCTGCAGTGGTCCTCTCGAGCTTACTCTCTTGGGTGGATGGAGGTGGAGGGCTTTTCACCAGCAGTGGTGCAGGAAAAGCAGTTGCAAATCTGCACCTTTGCCACGGAGAGAGCTGCAGTGATGCTGCCCATGACAATCAGGAAACAATGGCCTCGGCTTTGCCACCTGTCTCCAGGAGCGTCCGTGATCTCATGTGCGGCTCGGGAACACTGAGAACATCACATTACATCACATTGCATCAAATATATTAAGGAACAACTTTGCACCTTTCTTTCCTTACACCAGACAGTGGCTTACTGCCATCATCAGCCACAGTTCTCAGGTGCTTGGGTCGCTGGTAGCGGCCGCCTTCTTCATATATTCGGCGTTCTGCTGTCGTCTTCACCGAAATCTCATAAAGCAAATGCAATATCTGAAATAAAAGAACGATGAGCACACCAGGCACCGCCTGGCAGTGTTTTTTCTTGCCGTGATTTGTTTTGTCCCACTGGCAAGAATGTGGAACAGTTCCAAAATGCCGAGACCATCGAGTGTGTCACACACAGTTTTTTTTGGCGAGCATTGAAAATCGTTTCGACGTGAAGACATGCTTTCCGTTCCGGGGAGATCTCAGGCCCAATAAAAAAAAACGAAAACACCGCAACCGACCCCTTGAAAATATTTTTGAGGAATGATTCACGAGCAGGTGACGCTTAACAAAGTGAACTAATGACGCAGGTGAAAATTAGTCGAAGCCACGAGTGAATGCACAACACGAGGACCTTTTCCTAGGAACAAAATTGAGCAATTAGAGATAAAGAGGACTAAAGCAGAGGGCTCGCAATTACACTCGAATGGGGTGAGCGTAGGGGGCAGAGCAACCTTTTTAACAGGGGTAATTTTTGCGCACGCTAAAAAATGTTGAATTAGCTTTTCACCGAAAGGCTTTCACTATAATAGGTTATTGCTGGCTCAGATAAATGTACGCCATATGATGTGTGGGTGGCAATTATAGGACAACCAAGCTATTGAAAATTACATTCCGTAAAATCATGTATCTTAATCCATTAGAGCTGGAATTATGGGAATTAGGCAAATTATCGGTGGGGGGGGGGGGGGGGGTGTTCCAAAAGTTAATTAATTAGCGGTTTGAAATTCCCAACTAATTTCTATTATTCGGCGAGAATTAGACACAGCAATAGCAATTTAATATAGCTGCAAAGGCGATATTTCTGTGGGATTAAGTCAACTCGAGCGATACCCTTTCGGAGAACACGTGCAATCATTATCACAGCAACCCGTCACGTGGGTTGAGAGAGCGAGCCCCTCGCCCTGCACACGCCCTCGTGGTCACGCTACTGGAAGACTCGCGCCCACTTGCAAGCACGTGCCGCGTTACACATCGTGCCACGTTAGTAAAGCTGCCACTGGGGGGGGGGGGGGGGGGGTGGGCGGCCCAGGCCGGGGGAGGGGGGGTGGCGGCTGGGGGGGGGGGGGCAGCCGGGGGAGGGGGATTGGGTGGTCGGGGGGGGGGTCCCATTGGCGAGACTGCAACCAGGGGCATTGGAATGGGGTGACACGAGACGTGTGACCCAAGACGCTTTTTTTATTTGCTGGCACGTCAGCGGCACGCGCGCTTGCAAACCTCCTTCTCCTTAGGCTCCGGGGCCTCGTGCCGCTGTAGCGACGTTGTTGTTTTGTTTTGCGCGCCGAACAACGACGGCTCCGTCAATTTTACCACTCGGCGTCCCATGTCCGGCTGCAGGTGAAGTGCGAGCAGTACTGGCCGAGCCGCGGGGCGGAGACGTACGCGACGATACACGTGTCGCTGCTGGACTCGCTGGAGCTCGCCACGTACCACGTTCGCACCTTCAGCCTCGGCAAGGTGAGGGCATTTCGTGGCAGTGGCGTGCGCAAAACAGCGGCGACAACGGGAACGAAACAACCGGCCTGAGCCGCAAAGCGGTGGTGACGTCACCGCGGCGATTGTGCCAGGCTCGGTGCACATTCACAACGAAAAAAATTGCCCCGTGTAGCATTTGCAGGCCATTCGGGAAAGTGCTGTTAGCGAGCACCTATAAAGGTCGGCAAGGTAAATAAACGGGTGGGTGGCCAACACCACGCACAAGCGCTTTTGTCTCCCTAGTGGCAATGGTTGCACCACACCACGTACTCATTTGAGGCTAGGTCGACTTAAAGGAGGCCCAGGACCAGTTCATATAATCGTCACTTGGTGTTGGCTGTGAGTGTGAATTGAACTCGGGGCGCCAGGTTCATAGCGCAGTGCGCTAACCACTCCGCCAGCTCTCCCCACACACGTGCACACGTACATACATACACATACATTTTGCACATTAGGTATGCATGCCGTTCTTATAGCGCGCACGCTATCACGAAGGTGGCATCCTCAAGTCTCTGTTTGCTTTACAGAACAGATGGGTACCAGCCTGGCAGTTGGGGTGACGTTGCCGTGTGGTTTTCAAATTAGTCAAGAGTTGGACCGTGACGCAGGGCACACATGGCCTTATCCTTTTTGGATTAACATTACGGGATTTTTAACCTCCGCTGTGACGTGGAGAGCGAATATTTTAGGGGTTTTTTTTTTGCGCGCTCCTCAGGACCCTCGTGAAAAAGATTTAAGACTTGGTGAAGATGAAAGAAATGTCATTGTCCGTAGCATCACCATTGATGTATTCAACAGTGTGATCGCATTCCCCGATGGCTCATTTCCCCAGACCTGCACAGGTTAACCACCTCCTTGCAACTCTCTCCTTCCCCCCCCCTAATTAAACCCCTGCCCCCCCCCCTACCCCCCACGCCTCCCCCACATCGGTTCACCCGGTTCACCAGACGGGCTCCAGCGAGAAGCGGGAGGTGCGGCAGTTCCAGTTCACGGCGTGGCCGGACCACGGCGTCCCCGAGTACCCGACGCCCTTCCTGGCGTTCCTGCGGCGCGTCAAGGCCTGCAACCCGCCCGACGTGGGGCCCATGGTGGTGCACTGCAGGTCAGTGAGCCGGCCGGACCGCCTGCCCGGCCGGCCAGTCGGCCAACCAATGAGGCAGCCAATTGGGCGGCCAGTTAGTCAGTTAGCCAGCCTGCCAGTAAGTAGGCCAATCCGCCTGTGCTGAGCGACATGAACCACAATGTGATGTGTGTACCAGTGTCCAGGTTCGTACGCACGGAGCAACAATGATGGATGTTGGTTTTGCGTGGTATGGGCACTTACGTTGCCCAGCGATAGCATGTGTGCGTGCGTTGAGCAGTAGTGTGGCGGTTTAGCGCTATGCTGCGCTGTGAACCCAGCAACCCGAGTTAGATTCCCGCCCACGGCCAACGCCAGTGACGATTAAATTATCTGAATCGGTCCGGGCCTCCCCGAGGTCGACTCGACGGCAATTGAGTACCTGGTGCGGTGTGTAAACATCGCCATTAGGGAGACAAACGCGGTCAGACGTGGTGCTGGCCACCCACCCCCGATGTGCCGTGCCGGCCTTAATAGGTGCTCATCAACAGCACTTGCCCCCAGCAGTCTGTTAAGGCTGCACAGGGATCTTTGTCTTTGTGTCTATACGCATGGTGCGCTCCACGTACCTTCAGCCAGGTCAGGTGTAGTCGACCCAGTCGGCGTGCTAGGGGAGGCGCAGGGGCCTGCTTTGATGATAGGCCTCACATTGCCGATAACCCAAGCCAACGCTAACCACCGCTTCTGGCGTTGGAGGATTTGTGGTGGTCACACCGTACGTAGCCAACCGTGCTACATAGGTAAGCTCCCCCCCCCCCCCACCCACTTCGGGCGTAAGTCCTGGCATCCGTGTGCGCCAATTCGATGAAGCCCTTCGACTCTGACGTTCTGTGAAGTGGCATTTCTTCAAAGAAAGTTTTTCTTTTCTACTTTTATTTAGGAAAAACAGCAACGGCGTCCGGGCCTGCAAGATAGACGCGAACCACTTTGCGGGCGCCGCGCTTTATCCTTCCGCTTGGCTGCGTTGCCCATTGCCATTAAAGGGGAAGCTCGCGAAGAAGTAATGAGGGGTCGTCGGTCGTAGCGTGGAATGGCTAATCGGCGGTACTGGTCCACCCCGTGCGGTCCGGACCGTGGCGGCTCTCCCAGCTCCCCCCCCACCTCCCCAATAAATTGCACCCATTAGCATTGCCTTAATTACGGCAATCATTCATGCATTAATGAGCCGGCCTAATTGCACTATCAAACGAAGCAATTTCCAAGAATACAAAAAAATAATTTTTACAAGTTGTTTCTCGTCTGTTTTTTTTTTTACAGACACGCAACAACAATTTTTTTAAGTGTGCACTTAAGCGGGAGTCGAGTCCATTTCTGCGGAAAGGAATTGCGGCGCTTATTTACGTGTTTTGGGCGCGGGGTGTTGGGGTGGTTTCCACCCCGCGAATATAAACAGCGCCAACCCCCGGCAGCGTGCGCCGTTACCTGTAAACCGCTATTAATTGCCTCGGCTCTTTCACCCAACGGTGTTTTATAGACGTAGCGGTTATAACTCGGATAGCTGTAACCTTGCCCAAGACACGGGCCGTTTCGTCCCATCGAGCCGCGTCTGACAATCAGTTGTGGTTTATCGTTCATTGGTTCGTTTGTTTTCACCGACTCGTGAGATGGACCGTGAATATTTTAATGCACGGCGGTGATGGGGGGGGGAGGAACGATAATTAATTATTTAAAATTAATTGAAACGTCATTTCGTTTATATTTCAGTGTCCCATCATGCTCGCATACGATTTTTTCGGAATGTCATTCTAATCGTCTCGCCTTTATTTGTTTGTACAGACAGCGATGATTGTTTTGGAGGCTCTGCCGCCTCTGAAAAGTGTTGCCTGCAATTTTGTTAAAGTCAGTGCACATCGTATTGGGTTGCTTTTTTACTTTCATTGTAATAATGATTGATTGTTAAGCCTCGTGGTTGTTTAGAAAGATTATAAATTAATCGAATTGCACTTGAGGGATAATCCATTATGCTTCATCCAAACTCGACACTAATTTATTTAACCCGAGCTCCATGCCGTTCTGTCGACGTTTCATGCAGACCATAACGGTACGTTAATTAACCGATTAATTTTGAGCTTTACGCTTCGCGATGGATTAATTTAAACGTGCACGCGACAATCTGTTGTTTTCTATTTGTGGCCTGTAATTAGTTCCACGTCATCCGGGCAGCCATGAGGGGTGCTACATCTTAAGATCTCGATCTCTCTATCAAAATCAGTTCAAGTCTCCCGTGAATCACGTGACTTCTGTGTGGCCACTCCCACTGGGAATTCCTCCCGCCCACTGTGAAAACAGATGACGCTCCGTGCAGCGTCGAGGCCCTTATGCAGCATCTTCCTGCCCATCCTCCCCCTCTCCTGACCCGTGGATCCCATTTCTCCATTCATTTTAAATCTTTTCCCCTTATCTCCCACTCTTTATTTTCTCTCCTCCCTTCCCCATTCCTTTTACTCTTTCCCAGTTTGTTACATCCTTACCTCCACTCCTTTTCCCATAGTGTGTGCCATGGGTTCAAAGGTGCGAGTTCCCCACAATGGAACAATTGAAAGTGAAGCTTCGCCCCTGAATTGTGAAAATTCATCGAATCGCGAGGAGAGAGAGAGAGAGAGAAACAAATACAGATCATGTTTTTGTGCTCCAGGTGTGATGTCGATTTTTAATGCTGACGATGCTTGCGTGGAAATTTGCGTGCATAACAATTCACCAGTTACAATGAATGCTAAGCGTGTTTAATTAGTGGCTAAATGTTACACTTAGGCTAATGGTGTGAGCAAAATGCAAAAAAAGTAAAACATTTCGTTACCATTCTCGAATAATATCACGGGCCGGGAATAATGACATTTTGTCAACATTTATTTGGAGGTGGTGGGGGGCTTCTGTTCCTCCCTTAAAACAACCCCCATCTCTTCTCCCTTGCCCAGCCTGCTGCTACTCCCTGCCCACTCCTCCCAGCTACGACATGGCCTACCGCAACCCTTATCACCACCCATACCCCTATCACTACCCCAACCCCTATCACTACCCCAACCCCTATCACTACCCCAACCCCTATCACTACCCCAACCCTTATCACTACCCCAGCACCTATCACTACCCTAACCCCTATCACTACCCCAACCCCTATCACTACCCCAACCCCTATCACTACCCCAACCCCTATCACTACCCCAACCCCTATCACTACCCCAACCCCTATCACTACCCCAACCCCCATCACTACCCCAACCCCTATCACTACCCCAACCCCTATCACTACCCCAACCCCTATCACTACCCCAACCCCCATCACTACCCCAACCCCTATCACTACCCCAACCCCTATCACTACCCCAACCCCTATCACTACCCTAACCCCTATCACTACCCCAACCCCTATCACTACCCCAACCGCTATCACCACCCATACCCCTATCACTACCCCAACCCCTATCACTACCCCAACCCCTATCACTACCCCAACCCCTATCACTACCCCAACCACTATCACTACCCCTGCTGCTACTGCCTATCCCGGCCCCCCAGGAAAAAATATATTTGGGGGGGCGGGGGTGATTTTACAGTTGCTGTTTTTACCATCCGTCCGTGACGTCCGCCTCACCTTGCGACTTCTCTCGCCTCGAGTTTTATTCCCCTGTCAGGACGTTCTAAAATACCCCCCCCACCCCTACAAAAAAAAATACCGCAAACACACGGAAAGCTTCGAAGCCAGATTGGGGGCATTCATCAAGGAGGACGAGAAAGGGGTCCTTAAGGGTAACTGGACCGAGTGGACAGCCCGCAGGGTTACACGGAGACCACCGGCCGTGCGAGTTAAGTGGAGCGGAGGTGCAAAATACCTAAACAATTAATTGATTTAAATCTCCCCGACGTATTAATCAGATAATCGCAATAAGTAACGGTTCAATTACGATTTACACGTTTAATTACGGCGCGCCACTTGCACCGCCGCGTCGTGCGTTCACAGCTGCGGGGAAACAATTTGGGGTGTTACGCTGGCGAACGGCGTGCGGAGTCGGCAGATGAGCCCCCCCCCGCCTGACTCTCTTCCCCTTTGAAAAAAATAATCCTTTGTTGCAAAAATATGACCGCTCAGAGGCACGAGCCATTGTAGTTTTGTACGAAAGCATATTATTTAATCACTCTTTGCGATGAAAGGAACACGTGTTCTTGTGCCCCGGTTTTTTTCTGTATGAAATTTTCCATTAGCGTGCGACGCATTAATGAGCGTTCTATTCTGTGCACTGTTAAAAGCCCAGCCCTGAAACTAAAATATATCAATTTCTACAAACGTTTACTTGCTTTGGCCAGGCGGATGGGAAAGTGCTGCCCCCTCCCTCTCCTTACTAAGTCGCTTGAAGGGAATCTCAGAGGTAGTTCTACAGTATCCGCTTCCGTGGGATGTTCTCTAACAGGCAGGGTTGCACTGCTCTCTGCGAGAGTTCCGAATTCTTTCTTCATCCCGTGACACGACGCCGATAGCACGATCGAGATGAAAAAAATTGTGAAAAACTTTTTTTTTAAGGTTTGGTGGGGAGCGGGGGGGGGCAGGGAAGAGGCTCAGACCCTTATCTGGAACCGCACTCCCAACCACCTGCCTTTGCTCCTGGCTTCCCTTCATATTTCCTGAACCCCAGGCCTGACTCGTCCCACCCCGACCGCGTTTGGCGACCCCGACGCTCGAGTAGAGAGAGGCAGCTTTGAGGTGAACCGTACTCCCTGCCGAAACCCGCTGCTCAGGGCCACCTCGTTCCTGGGAAACGTGCAGGCTAGACCGCTCCATTAAGTGCCGAGGGCGGTGTGGGAGGGCACCTGCTAACGACGCGCCGTGCGAAATGGACGTGGGATCGCGCGCAATTACGGCCAAACGCTGAGCGAGCTGCCGTCACTCAAGCTGCGCGACCCCCGTGACCTCCGCGACCTCCGTAACCTCTGCTCCTCCTCATCCTTCTGTCCTTTCACCTCCCCCCCCCCACGCTGCCCCCAACTGCCACTGTTCCCCCCACCCTACCAACGTGCGCATCAGGCTGCGGCCCATTGCCTCGGTTTTTGACGTCAGCGTCACGAAAAATGTAATGAAAACGTCACTTTTTTATCTTACCAGGTAAGGCCCACTGAGCTATGTAGCTCGTTTTTTTCAGAAGCGACCCTGGCCATCACAAATAATAGCGCAACGGAGTGGCTTATCGCGTGGAAATTTATAGCAGCCAAATACTCTAAACGCGTGTTTCTAAATGTGGAGGGGAATACCATGGGGAGAGAGAGAGAGAGAGAGACGGGAAAACTCCAAATATACAGGCGGCAGGGTCGGGATCAAACTGACGACATCTGTATAGCGGGCGAGGTAGTCATCATCTTTCCATCTCCAATTTAGAAAGGCGACGGAGGCAGGCGCAGTGATGCCTGGCAACGTCGCCAAGACCAGGTTTGAGTGGATCCTGCAGAGGTTTGTTAAACTCCCAAACCAAGGAAAGCTGAAAATTGGATAATAGATGGCAGTACAGCAAGCGGATTGGACGCATCTGTACCGAGCTTTGAGCATTATCCCCTCGTATGTGTGGGATTTTCCTGAGTTCTCCGGGTTCCTCCCACGTGCCAAAACACTCCCATCGATTCACGGCATTTGCCAAAACAGCACAGCGCCCTTTTAAATAAACAGTTTTGACACTCGGGGAGGCTTTCCTGGGTTATTGAAGAACTTTCTCATAGCCATTCTATCAGTAACGCCACTATTGTGTTGCGCAGGTCCAGACACCAACGACTTGTTATTTCATTATCGTGTTAGTATTTGTCCATTTCTGCTCTGGAGCAGGTGCCGTGCCAGGCATTTTGTTTTCTGTAATTCACGAGATGCCAGCGGGCCCTGGCTCGTTGCCAGCCCTCAGCTGAGGCCGAGGTTGGATTGCCAAGCTCACGAGTCAGCGTGGTGATGCCCTTCAGGTATTGTGCTCGATCGGTGTGCTGTTATGACTGCGTGGGTTTTCGCGGTCGTGCTGTACGTGTCTCCGACGTGTTGTTATGTGTTTTGCCTCGCTGGTGAAAAAGGACCGTTGCCTGAAATTTTCTGTACTTATTAAGGCCACGGTATTATTGGATGAATGTGTTGAGTTTTCCGGGGGGGGGGGAGGTGGTTGTTGCTTTGCACCACTGCCAACACTAGGATCACCACGTCGTAATATGTTTTGGTTTAGGTCATAACGTGCGTTGTTCGGCACGATGTCTGACGTTTTACTCCAATCGCCGGTGGCTTCTCGGGGAACTATTCAGGAACTTCTTTGGTTCTTTCGGTAAAGTCACGTAGAATGAGAATAAAATAATAAAATAAAACAATAAAATTCTCACGACGTTTCGGCCACAACACAAGTGGCCTTCTTCAGGTGAAAGGAACAAACCTGTCAGGTCGACAGAGCTCTGTCGACCCGACAGGACAGAGCTCTGTCGACCCGACAGGACAGAGCTCTGTCGACCCGACAGGACAGAGCTCTGTCGACCCGACAGGTTTGTTCCTTTCACCTGAAGAAGGCCACTTGTGTTGTGGCCGAAACGTCATGAGAATTGTATTGTTTTATTTTATTCTCATTCTACATGACTTTACCGAAAGAACCAAAGAAGATTAATCCTTGCAGTCACGAAAGCTTTAAATCGATATTCAGGAACTGCTGAGTTTCCTGGACAAGCTCCCGGCATGGAGGGCAAAACGTTGGACACTGTGCTGACCAACACGCGCGGTACATTCCGAACAGCCGTCGGAGTGTGTTTCTCTCCCCATAATAAGCAGGCACGCCAGACTGCAGGTAATGTGATGTTGCGGCTGTTGGCTAGGTTGTGTCACTTTCTGTCACTTTGTGTTAGGCCCCACGGCAGATATTTTCATTGGTTGGGTCAATTTTAAATCAATGACATTTTCGTTAGTGTCTCTTCCCATGCCAAAATAGATTAATAAATGTGCACGGATCTTGGTTGATTGCTCTGAACGTGTGGTAAGGTCATCCCGCACCTCCGATTAGCACGGTTGCCTACGTACGGTGCGAAAGAAGATCATGCGTTTCTAGATTGAAAACTCATTTCATTAGAACTGATTTTTGTGTTTAGTTTGTTGTCCTTCCCCAGCACCTCCCATTAGCACGGTATGGTGTGAAAGAAGTTCACACTTATCGTCACAATGATGCCTCCAACCCAAGTGCATTACCTAATCCACGTGCCCCTCCTCCTGTCTCTCAGTGTCATCTCAAACATGCACCTCCTCCCCATGCTTCTCTGCACTCTCTTCAACTCTTGTTCCATCGTCCGTGTCGGTGCCCTGCATTTCTCATCCACGTGTCGAGTCGCTCGAGGCTGCGTTAAAGAAGACACCGCCAATCCAAATGTGAATTGTAATGTGGAAGCTCCTGTAATGGACTCGCCTACACCTTTCCACCACCAGCCCCATGAGAATGATCTGGTCGTCAGTACCAAGCCATGTGCGTAGGTCTCGTATTGGCTCTGCTCGCAATTTGAATGGGAGATGGTCAATACCTCTTAGCTCCATAACCTTTACACCTTTTAAATTAAATAGTGATTTTGTTAGCAATGAATGTCATTATTTTAATGTTTTGTCTCGTACGTGTGTCTGTGTGTGTGTATGTGTTTGGGGAGTGGTCGTGTAGCGGTTAGAACCCGGCGACCCGGGTTCGATTCCCGCTCACGGCCAACACCAGTGACGATTATCTGAACCGGTCATGGGCCTCCCCTAGGTTGACTCAGCCTCAAATTAGTAACCGGTGTGGTGTGTAAACATTGCCACTGGGGAGACAAAGGCGGTCGGGAGCGGTGCTGGCCACCCACCCCCTCGTGTACCCTTCCGGCCTTCATAGGTGCTCGCTAACAGCACTTTCCCCTGCAGTCCGTTAAGGCTATATGGGGGATCTTTGTTTGCTCATGTACCCACAATACAAACGCATTTCTACTTTTGTGTGTATGTGTGCGTGCATGTGTGTGCGTATGGTGAGCAGTGGTACAGTGGTTAGCACGCTTCACTACCAGCACAGCGACCTGTGTTCGATTCCCACTCACGGCCAACATCAGTGACGAAAATCTGAACTGCTCCTAGATTGGCTCAGCCTTCAATGAGTACCTGGTACGGTGTGTAAATATCTTTCACAATTGCGGTCAGGCATGGTGATGGTCACCGACCCTCCCGTGTGCCGTGCCGGCTCTCGTAGGTGCACACTAACAGCACTTGCCCCAACCGTCAGTGAAAGGCTATACAGGGGTGGAGGGGATCTTTGTCTTTGTGTGCATGCGTACTGCACTGCTGTGTGTGTTGATCGCACCCGCGAAATGTTAATATTCGCGTGTGGAATGCGGATGAGTGCGCGACGCAGCCGCAGACCGTGCCGTGTGCCTGGCGAGCGATATCAGAAACTGGTTCCCGGGGCTTCGCCTCATAATGAGTAGCCGGTGCGGTGCGTAAACATCAACACGGCCGGACCTGGTGCCGGCCACTCCCGACTCCTCCCCACCCCCCTTACTACGCGCCGCGACGGCCTTAACTGGTGCTCGCTTGACGTGGGGATCGTTGTCTGCGTTGCTGTCGAGTGCAGCGCTGGAGTGGGCCGGACCGGCTGCTTCATGGTCATGGACGCGATGCTGGAGCGAATGCGCACCGAGAACTCCGTCGACGTCTACGGCCAGGTGATGGAAACCGAACGCTGCCGGCTCGGCCCGGGGCTGCCGCTCCGGTGGTCTCAGGAGGGGCAGTCCCCGGTGTCGCCCTGACTTTGTCCGCTGTTTAACAGCTGTGCGACTTCGCGACCAAACTCCCGTATGGAATTTGCTTTTATTCTTCTTGTGATTTAGTCTATTGAAAATATTTGTTTTTATATATATATCTCTGTACAGGACTTTGAATGGCATTCTTTTTCACGAAATAGTGCTATAGAAATAAAGACTTGATTAATTGATTAATGTCAGAAAGAGCCAAGGGAGGCCACTACCCCTGTGTTGGTGGGGACTATATTTGAGTGGGCGTGGCTATGTCAAAGGGGGAGGGGTTTTAAAGAGGGGGGAGGGGGCTGTCAGCTCACAAGGTGTTCCCGGTGGAGCTTCCCCAGAGGTCTGGTAGCTTTTGCTGTCGTTCGAAATCTGAGGAGGGGTTTGTTCGACTCAAAGCGAAAGTGATTGTCGTGAAATGCGCATTGAGGCGGTGGTCATCTCCTGCTTACAGCCTTGAACGAGCGGTGGAAATTCCACTGTCCTGTGGAACGGGCTCGGTTTATCCATAGGACAAGCACGGTTAACTTCCCCACATGGTGAACCTCATTGCATTGACCCCAGCTGGTTCGATGGCCTCGGTCAAATCCGCACCGGCGTTTGAACTCTCATAACTCGGATTACGAGCCGCTCGCTCCGCCGCTGAGCCCCCGCCGGAGTGGGACGGCAAAAACGGCGTTTCTCAAACGCCAGTCCTTGGGAGCCTCCTGCAGAGCAGCTTTTCACGTTAACATATCGTTGCAATTCATGGGCAAATTAAGCCGCTCTGTAGTGGTAACAGCGGAAAGCTGCACTGTTGGGGATCGCAGTGACTCCACCGTGGGGGTCATTTTTTTGTTTACTTCCCGATCACACAGAAGTGTCCTTGATGGAGCTTAGAGGAAGGCCCCTTTAACTCAAGCCCTGCTTTGATAACCCACGGCACCGTCAGGCAGACGCGGGGACAAAAAAATCATGGAGAATTAGTAAACTAAATCTTTTTTTTTTTGTACGAGCTAAGACTCACAGGTGCACCGACACACACGGAGATGCACACAAAGACAGGCACACACTAAACTAAACTAAGCTTTTTATTTTACCAGGTAAGTCCCGCTGAACTGCAGAGCTCTTTTGCAGAAGCGACCTGGCCATCACAAATGATAGCCCAACGAAGCGGCTCATCGTGATGTGGAAATAAATAGCAGCCAAATACTCTAAACGCACATTCATTCTAAATGTGGAGGGAAAAACCGGAGTAACCGGAGACAAATCTACACAACCACGGGGAGAACATCCAATCTCCCAATGTACAGCGGGCTTCAGAGTCGATCGAACCCACGGCTGCATCGGTGGTTAACGCGCGGCGGCGGCGGCGGCGGCATTGTCGGTGCAGGTGACGTGCATGCGGGCGCAGCGGAACTACATGGTGCAGACGGAGGAGCAGTACGTGTTTGTGCACGAGGCGCTGCTCGAGGCCTCCACCGTAGGCTGCACCGAGGTGCCGGCGCGCTCACTCTACGCGCACCTGCAGCGGCTCGGCGTCGTGGAGCCGGGCGACACGGCCACCGGCATGGAGCTCGAGTTCAAGGTGCGGCTCGAGCCGACGGGGGGTGGGGGGTGGGCCGGGGGGTGGGCCGGGGGGAGATGCGGAGGGCAACACGAGTGTGCGTGCGCGTGGGCGCGTGTCTGTCCGCTCGCGTCGGTGCGGGGAGCGGGAGTGCCGGAGGTTGGCGCTCTGCGCTAGGAATCCCGGCGACGCGATTTCGGATTCCCGCTCACTGGCCAACAGCGGTGACAGTTGTTTGAACCGATCGTCCCCGAGGTCGGCTGAGCCTCACATGAGTACTTGGTGTGGTGTGTAAACATCGCCAAGGGGGAGGCAAAGGCGGTTAGGCGTGGTGCTGGTTACTGACCCCCTCATGTGCTGTGCCGGCCTTTATAGGCACTGCTGCTACTCGCTAGCAGCACGTGCCCCGACAGTCTGCTAGAGGCTACACGGGGATGTCTTTGTGCTTTTGTGAGCATATGAATATTATGTGTGCGGCACGGCCACACCCCCTGGAAATTTGATGAATGACCATGATTCAGCGTCGCGATCATGTGAACGCGTTACGTATGACCTACACAAATCCTCAAACCTCTATTTTTTTCCGATTTATTGAGCTCCAGAGTCAACATCCAGCGATGAGTTGATGCACCATTCTTCCATTGGTTGCTTGACATTGTAAGCATAGCTATTTCTGTGACCAGTTACAAGCTAATCACTCAGTTATTTCAATGCTAAATTCTATGCTAATTCCTTTGTCAAGGGGTGCCTCTGCGGATGTGTATGCTTTAACTTAGCTATTTCAATGCTAAATTCTATGCTAATTTCTTTGTCAAGGGGTGCCTCTGCGGATGTGTATGCTTTAACTTTTAACATAGCCATTTCTGTGACCAGTCACTAGCTAATCACTCAGCCATTTCAATGCTAAATTATATGCTAATTCCTTTGTCAAGGCGCTTTGTTTCCTCTCACACAGCTTAAAGGTCGTGATCTGAACGTGGCTTTTTCACTCCAGCGCTGTCCTACCAGACAGTCTCGTCCCTTCACCTGATGAAGGCCGCTTGTGTTGTGGCCGAAACGTCGTGAGAATATTATTGTGTTATTTTATTTTATCAATTTATTATTTTATTCTCATTCTACGTGACTTTCCCGAAAGAACCAAAGAAGATTGTAAGCATTGTCATTATTGTGATTCCATCCCGAGCTTTAACTCTTGACACCGGCGTGATAAAGGTGGGCAGACGTATTACCAGCCCCGTGTTCCATGCTGACTGCAATAAGTTGCCACGAAATGGCATGATTCGTCGCAGCAGTCAGACGAGGTGGACTCGGAAGGAATTAGTTTCAAGTTTATTTTATATAACCAGTTGAGAACTCAAGACACCAGGATGAGTCTCGTTTGCAAGGGTGCCTTGGGGCATATTCGTCTGCCAATAGGGATGCGATGTTTGCTGCCTAGGGATAAATTAAAATCACGGTGTAATTTTCCTGAAAATGGCACACAGTGGCCTGTTCTTGCACGTCGGCCACGGGTGAAGGGGACGGCGCGGGGTGGCACGAACGCGCCAACGGCGGGGCGGCGTCGCGAAGCCCTCCCCCGTGTTTACGCGAGCGAACGAGCGCGCCTGCGAACTTTTTTTTTTGTCACGCCGTGCGCCCCGAGAGCGGGGTGTGAGCGGCGCGGGCCGCCGAGTGAGGGCGGCAGGATAATCCGTCTCGTGCCTCCCGCAGTCACCCTGTTGGGTTCGTGCAATCGAGCCGCATGAGAAGAAGAAGAAGAAGAAACAAAAATATTCAAATTGCGTTATATTTGGATTAAAATCGCAATCCGCAGCTGCCGTGGATAATTTGCAAATCCCGTGGCGGATGAATCGGATCCACGCCTTGATATGCGACAAGCTCACGCGCAAGTGTGTGTGAGTGTGTGTGAGAACGCGTGAGTGTGTGTGAGAGTGCGTGAGTGTGTGTGTGTTTGTGCGTGTAAGATTATTTAACATCTATTTCGACCACGTAGTTCGTGAAGCTTCAATAGCTGTACCGGAGAAATTTCCATCTGGTACAGATACAATGGGAGGCTGATCGATGCCCGGGTGCGGTGAAGGGATGGCTCTCTATTGCTCAACCACGTTATGTATGCTGATGATCTGGTAATTGCTACTCACTCAGAGGAGGAGTTGAAGGCGCTGCTGCTGAACCTGGAGCTTGCCACTAAGAGGTGGGGACTTACTATCAGCCCCACCATAACTAAGCACCTGCCTGGGTATTTTATACCATCGGACACTCCACTGCCACAACTCCTAATTCGTGACAGGGCAATAGTGGAGAGAGTGGAGAGTTTCCCATACCTGGGCAGTGTGCTCATGACCGGCTCTGGTTTGACAGGAGAGGTCTCACTCCGAATCAGTCGAGCGGCATTATCTTTTCATCGATTGCGTAAACCCTGTGTGGAATCTACCTGGTCTGTCGCTCCGCACAAAGCTTCAGGTCTTCTCGGCCACAGTCATTCCCTCCCTTCTCTACACATGCGAAACGTGGACCCTCCTAATGGAACATCTTTGCTGGTTAGAAACATTTAGGCTGGCCTGCCAACGATCCATCTTGGGTTTACCCAGGCTGGATTGTGTGAAGAGCTCACATTTCCTTGAAAGATCTGAACAAAGTCCCATCGGTGAGCTCCTCCGGCAGGCAAGGCTGCGTTGGCTGGGCCATGTAGCCCGCATGCCAAGTCCACCGCATGCTTAAACAGCTTTTGTTTGGCCGTATCGAGGGGGCTAAACGAGCGCGGCACGGGCTAGAGAAGAGATGGAGTGACGTGGTACAGGAGGACGTGGAGCTGATTGGACTTGCCGATGACTGGCACCAGTCGTGTCAAGATCGGCCTCTGTGGAGGAGGCTCGTGAAGGACGCTACTGGGCAGTTGGAGGCAGTCGCCCTTCAACAACAATGGAGGGGGGAGGAGCGACGCTCACAACAACGAACGGAGCGCCGGGTGGCTAAAGCACAGCAATTTGGCACAGTAGGGGGCACAGGTGGTGCCTCAACCAGTCATCTCAGTCATTTGACCCGTGGCACCTGGGTCTGCCCCGTGACCTCCTGCCAGCGGGCGTTCGACACTTCACGTGGCCTCAACGTGCACAATTACTCACCGTCAGTTAGTGGCGAATGGCGGTTGTTGTTGTGCGATTGCGTGTTTGTGTATGAACGTGCATGTGTGTTTGTCTTAGAGCGTGAGAGAGTGCGTGCATTTGAGTTGGGAGCGGTAGTGTAGTGGTTAGCGCACTATGCTACGAACCCGTCGAGCCCAATTCAAACCCTGCTCACGACCAATAACATTGGCGGATATTCGAACCTGTCCTGGGTCTCTGCGAGTTCAACTTAGACTCAAAGGAGTACCTGGAGCAGTGTGTAAATACCAGCACTGGGGAGACAAAGGCGGCCGGGTGTGGTGCTAGCCTAGCACCATTCTATGCCGGCCTTAATCGGTGCTCACTAACCGCACTTGCTCCAGCAATCTGATAAAGGCTATAGGGAGATGTTTTTTATTTGGCTCCGTATAAAATAACAACTACTGGGGCATTCCCTTTGAGTAGTGCACCCAGAAACGTCCTGGCAACAATTGTTTAACATCATCTTGCTTGGCAAGCTGATGGGATGCTAGCAGAGCATCATTCAGGCAGGGGTAGCCCTACGCAAACATCATAATGTGCTCTTTATTTTTTTCGGTAAAGTCACGTATAAATAAGAAATAATAAAATAACATAATAGCGTATGACGTTTCGGTTGCAACACAAGCAGCCATCATCAGGTACAGAAGAGCTAAATTTACGAGAGAGAGGAAACACATAACTCCAGATGTATATACAGACACCCAAGTAGGCGGGAACTAACACAGATACAACAGGGGACACAGAGAGAGAAGCACACCAAACAAACAGGGTTTAGCAAAATTTGGAAACCATATAAAGCAACACAGACGGTCGGTCAAAACACAATTAACGCATAGTCTGGTTGATTACGCTATTTCAAAGATTGCTAAATTGCAAGTTAAGTATGACATTTAAAATACAGACCGCGCACACACACACACACACAGACATCCAAGTAGAGCGAGCCAGCACAGAGACACGCACACAGTGAAGTCGCCTTAAATAGGCAGAGAAGGTAAGGCTGAGAGACAATGGGACAAATTAGCAATGAGGTATACATCATAATGTGCGCCCGTGAGTTATAGACCGTGCTCATGTCTCGGTAACCTGAGTTTGATTGCAAGTCGTGACGAACGGTCAGTGACAAGTGATACGGGCGCCCCCTTTAATGGCGTCTCATGGGTCGACTCGGCCTTTAAATGAGTATCCGGTGCAGTGTGTAGGCATCGGCACTGGGGAGACAACAGCAGCCAGGCATGGTGGGTGGTCACACTATCCTCTCGTTGTTCCAATCCGACAGCATAGCGGCGCTCGCTCCGTTCCCCCGTGCGAGCGCGTGAGACGTGCAGCGCTCTCTCGCTCAGCTTCTCAACCCGAGCGATGGACCACAAGTTGACACTGCAGGTGTACAGGGTGCTTCAAAAAATGTTTAACACTTACATGGGGCTATCGTTTTTAATGGACAAATGACGGATACTACACTGTAACATGATTACAAATGTATGTTAATAGCTTCAGAAAGTCATAGAGTCTGCACTTGTTCGCCATCGTTGTCAACACATGCCTGAAATCTTCGACAGGTGGTCTCGAGAGCCCGGAGGTACGTCTCTCGAGGTATTGTTGCAAATTTTTTGAAGCACCCTCCATTAACGTCTGTATCACGGTAGATCGTTCAAGATCCAATTGGGATAAAGGGTAAGCCACGTGTGCCCGCCCTTCATAGTCCCAATGGGGCCAAATTTGATCAATTGCTCACAAACTGCTCTATTGGGAGAAGAAAAAAAAAACAGGTGGCCACATCGCCCACTTCTGAAAAACGAATTTCAACTTTGAGGGATGGTGCTGCTGCAGATAATTTCGTGCCGCACAGGGACAGCTGTCACCGGAGGTGTCACCTTGTATGTATGTTGAACTTCGTTCGCACCGTACGTAGCCAACCGTGCAAATCGGAGGCGCGGTGGAAGGACAACAAAATAAACGCACACACAAAATCAGCAGGGAATTTCATTGTTTGAGATGAGGTCGAGGGCGCTTTGAGTTTTCGAGGCATTTTGTCAGCGCGGGGCACGCGAATCCTCCTCACCCATTCCTCCTCCCCCCCCCGCCGCCGCGCAGCGTTTGTCCAACACCAAGATGCAGACGTTGCGGTTCATCACGGCCAACCTGCCGTGCAACAAGTTCAAGAACCGGCTGGTGAACGTGATGCCGTACGAGAGCACGCGCGTCGCACTGCAGCCCATCCGCGGGCTCGAGGGCTCCGACTACATCAACGCCAGCTACATCGACGGATACCGGTGGGTGCGCCCACCCTCGATCTCGCTCACCCTGGGGATTAGAACTTACCGTGCGTGCGTATGTATGCACGAACTTTCTCCTCTCACCGTAACGTAGCCAACTGTGCCAATCGGAGGCGATTCGAATCTCAAGTGGGAATGCCGCCGGCGTCGTTATGTCTAGAATGTGTTCGGACAAATGGATGAGCAAGGCGATTACGTCTCCTTCCCATCTGTCCCTCCGCCTAAAGAAGAAGAGATAACAGAAAAGGGAGAGACGTGATGTCCACTTATCTGTTTTTTTTTCTATTTTGTTCCGTATGTCAAGTAACGATCATTGCTGTATAGTTTTTGCGTGCAAACTAGGACCCATATTTTCAGGAGAGGATCCTTGCCTGTAGCATCTAGCGGTGCACCGGCACCGATTCAAGAAAGCTTGGCTCTGCTGATGAGATGCAGTGTGTCAAGACCGGCCCAGAGTTTGCTTGCACAGCTTCAATGCCGCTGCAATTATGCACTCCCTAAAAGACCATTAGGCCGATGGGTTGTGTACGAAATATTTTTATTAACTTTTTTCATGAAGGCGACATAGTCTGCTTATCTATCTTCTTGGTTCTTTCGGTAAAGTCACGTGGAATGGGAATAAAATAATAAAATAAAATAAGACAATAAAATTCTGTACATTGAGTACATTAAGTATTCTCACTGTTCCTATATGCAGCCAATGAAATGTCATATGCTCATGTACCTAAGGTCATATGTAATGAGCAAAGGCACCAGAGGACACAGAGCCCTTGACCTCCTGACCCTGATTGGTCTCTCATCAACCAGAGCCGTTAAGAAGCAAGCGCAGAGAAGAGTGCCCCCCCCCCCCCCACTAAGAACCAGAGCCCCCTTCCCCGACCAATTCTGCTCAAGCATCTTGTCTCTCCGGCATTTCGGCCAACTCCCTTCCGTGCACTCTCAGGAATCCAGCCCCCCCCCCTTCACCCCAATGTCTCCCAACCCTCCACAGCTTCCAGATCCAGTAGCAGATCAACTTCAAGATCACATTCACCAATCTTTAAGATCCTCCGTGGACTTTCCCCTGCCCACTTCTCGCACCCCGTTTCACTCTAATCCCCTCCGCACACTCTCCGCTCCAGCAATCAATCTTTTCTTGTTGTCTTTCCCCCGCACCTCCGAATTAGCACGGTTGGCTACGTACGGTTTGAAGTAAGTTCAACACGCGTACATTTCTATCAAGGCCCCCCGAGTTAGCCGTTGCTCTGTGGGGAGAGGTCGCTCATTCTCCTCTGCTGCACCCACAGTCTGGAACCTTCCTTTCCCCCAGCCATCTGTGCGGCAGACTTCCTGTCCCCTGTTCAAGTCCAGGCTCAAGAACTACAATTTCGTTTCTCCCCCCCCCCCCCCCTCTGCCTATGACTTACCTCCTTTGCCTCTCTATAAAAGAAATATGCTGCCTGTTTCTTCGGCAGGGCATTTCGAGATGCGGTCACATTTTTACAACGGTGTATACATTTAAATTGTACCGCAGCGCGCTGTGAGCGACGTAAATGCCCCTTTCCATTAATGCCCCACCTCCCCCCACCCCTATACGAACCTACATGAAAACAAGCCTGGGCTTGTTGGTGATATGTGGTGTACAACAACAACAACAACAAAACCGGTCCATTATAAGACACAATGGCTCTTTACAGGTCGAGGTGCTGTTTTTTTCCATTGCTCAAAGTGCAGTTGTTTATGGACTTTTTGAAAGCCAAGGGCAGTCTGGCTGCTAGTTTCTGCTCATCCAGCCTCAATAGAAGGGTTAAAGTGTGCAAGACACTTTTGTTCACGTAAAGTTTGTGTTTCTTTTTCCGGAATTATTCTTCAAACCAAGGGGCCTTTGTGTGAAAAGGCATCTGGCAGTACCGGCTATTTATAATAGCCAGTTTTTTTGCCGAGGAAAGATGTGTAATTGAAACTGGGCTGCTGCTGCTGCTGATGATGTTGTGCTTTGTAAAAGTGGCTTTTTGTGAAAGCTCCACCACAGGGGCACTTAGTGGGGAGCTGATGTTGTGGTCGGTCTTTAAGAAATTACATCGCACGGGTTGGCAACTAATGTTTGTGAAAATTATAGCGGATAATTTTTTTCATGGTGGGTGGTATGGTTGTTTTCTAGTTGTTGTGGTGGTGATGCACGAGTCATGAAAGATTCGACTGGTTATGCATGCTTTCAGCCTGACGAGATAAAACGTCGTGACTTACAAGCACCTTGGTAATCGCACGATCCTGAACACTTGTCTGCACACTTATCTTTGTGGAGATGTTCTGTAATTTCTATGGACCCTGTGCTCATGTGTGTGTGCTTGCACGTACGTACGTGTTTGCTTGTGGGGAGCGGTAGTGCCGCGGTTAGCGCCGCGGTTAGCTTGCCGCGCTTCGAACCTGGATTCCCGAGTTCGATTCCCGCTAACGGTCAACACCAGTGACGATTATTTGAACTACTCCTGGGCCTCCCCTAGGTCGACTCAGCCTCAAATGAGTACCTGATGCAGTGTGTAATCATCGCCACTGGGGAGCCAAAGGCGTCCGGGCGTGGTGCTGGCCACCTACCCCCTCGTGTGCCGTGCCGGGCTTGATAGGTGCTCACTAACAGCACTTACCCCAGCAGTCTGTTAAAGGCTATACTGGGGGATTTTGTCTTTAAATGAATAACTAGTGTGGTGTGTAAACATCGCCACGGAGTGACAGAGGTGGCCAGGTGTGGTTCTGGCCACACCACCCCTTCAGGCCCCTTGCTGGCCTTCATAGGTGCTTGTAGGTGCTCGCGCTTGTCCTCATAGTCTTGTAGAGGCTATACGGGTGATCTTTGCCTATGTGTTTGTGTGTGCGTGTGGGGAGCAGTTGCATAGCGTGTGATGCACCACACTGAAATCCCAGCAACTTTGCCTCTCCTAGGCAGGCCTCTACGGTTGCCACCTGTCCTGGCTATCCTGGTAATGTCCTCTTTTCTAGATGGCTGTCCTGGGAAATCTACACGTCTTCCCAGAACAATTCAAACACTATTTTTTTTGTCAGTTAATAATACAGCACATGAGGCAAGACAATATTTAACCTGTAGTTTTCCCATCTTCACATGTTGTGAGATATTTCCCTCGCCATGATAATGTCCAGGATTTTGGCACCTCAGATGTGGCAACTCTACAGCCCCCCCCCCCAGCCGCAAAGGCCTGAATCAATAAATAAACAATGTATGTATAACACAAAATAATTACATTTATTTGCCTATGGGCTTTCCAGACTGACTTTGATGAATGTTACAGAGTTATGAGACGGACATTCACCTGTCTATTTGTTTGTCTCCGGGTGTTGAATCCCACAGGCAACAGGGCGCATACATCGCTACACAAGGTCCTCTTCCTGAAACGACGGAGGACTTCTGGAGGATGCTTTGGGAGCAGAACTCCACCATCGTGGTCATGCTGACTAAGCTTAGAGAGATGGGACGGGTACGCACACGCGCACGCACAACAACAACAACAACCGCCATTCTCCACTAAGTGGCGGTGACGTCACCACGGCGCTTGTGCCAGGCTCTGTGCACTTTAAGGCCACGTGAAGTGTCGAACGCCTGCTGGCAGGCGGTCACGGGACAGACCCCAGGTGCCACGGGTTGACTGACTGAGATGACACGTCCAAAAGACAGCTGCACGCACACCCTCACACACAGACACACACAGACCTGTGCAATCTGGTTAAGCCCTAAAGTCGGAGCATGTACCCAGAGACCCACACAGCCATGTAAACACTGTCACACTCATGTAGATTTATTAGTTTATATTTCAAATTCAGTCGGACAATTTTTTGTCAACTACAGCAACTGTTGATGTGCGGCCGTGTTTTGCAACCATGATTAAACAACTGTGAATTCAAAACGTCTAATTTAACCTTTCCTTTTTGGTAATGTTGATTTCTATATTCTGTTGTTTCCTTCAAGATTCTGTACGGTTCAATTTGTTCACCCGTCATTTTTTGTAACCTCTGGCGACTCCAGCTAGGGGGGGGGGGCTGGAAACCTGCAAGGAAAGGGAGCTCCATGACTCACCGAATGTTTCCAGCTGCAAGTCAAACGCCTGCGTCTATGTCACTGGCCACTCGGTGGTTTGGCCTTTTTAGGTCCTTCGCTTAGCGAACTGTGATTAAAGGATGCAGCATCTCACCTCAGCCACCGCGGGCCACGTACCTGGAGACCCGCGCGGCTGCACAAGTTCAGTTTCGGTTTAGTTTCGGTTTAGTTTGAAGTACCCTGTGAGCTCAGAAGCTCTTTCGTCGGATTTCATCAGTAAAAAAACACACACCGTTTCCGTGAAATACATAACAGAGAAAGATAAATGAAGAATTCAAAGGAATAAATTAAAAATAGGTACAAATCTTGATTTGAAGTTTTCGTGACGACAGGAATCCCCATACTCTTTGGTTCTTTCGTAGGTATAAAATAAAATAAATCACGACGTTTCTGGTGCTTTCTCACCTGATGACGGACGCTTGTGTTGCGCCCGAAACGTCGTGATTTATTTTATTTTATACCTACGTGACTTTACCGAAAGAACCAAAGAGTAAAATAGGTAAGAAATTATATACTTTAAAAAATGTATCTTTTAAAAGTTTTGAGCGAAGTAATGAATAAAAAAAGTGCAAGATTAGGCATAAAGGGCCAGTGGTAAAACACACCATCCACAAGTATCCACCACACATACACACACGGACGCATTGACACGCATGCCACTCAACTGAACGACACAGTCTGTATGAATGTCTGCTGAACCTTGTGAGTACTGTACGTAGCCAACCGTGGTAGAATGACGCCACAGTGGCGAGATGTTATTTGCCTCGCCTGGTGTGCAAGAGGTTGTGGGTTCAATCCTGATCTCTGGGTCCTCCGGTTTTTCCCTCCGCATTTAGCAACATGCACTTCAAGTATTTGGCTGCTATAAATTTCCACGTGGTGAGCCCCTTCGTTAAGCAATCAGTTGTGGCCAGGTCGCTTCTGAAAACGAGCTATATAGCTCAGTGGGCCTTACCTGATGAAGTAAATCTAGTTTAGTTCATACTTTAGGATCGCAAAGATCCCTTTCCTGCTGTCTGTGCGCCATCAATTAGTTTATCCGGCGGGTTCGTATTACCTGGTAAAATAATAAATTTAATGTCTAAGTTTAAATCGGTGCAAATTAAGGTGTGAGTGCAGCGTGTCACCCTGCCGTGCACCCCCCACCTCCTGCCCGCAGGAGAAGTGCCACCAGTACTGGCCGGCGGAGCGCTCGGCGCGCTACCAGTACTTCGTGGTGGACCCCATGGCAGAGTACAACATGCCGCAGTACGTGCTGCGCGAGTTCAAGGTCACCGACGCCAGGGTGAGCTCGTCCGTCCTTCTAGGCCGCTTCGCCGTTTTTCGGCCATTGGAGCACGACCGTCGCCTTCAGCGGGTGGTCTCTTCCGCTTCTCTCCGTCCGTCGTTGGGTCTTGCAACCGAGACGGCTTCCGTTCCCGTCCGGTCATTGATGTTTGATGTCCATTCGGATTCTGGCACCTTCCAATGCTCCCTCCAGCCACCTTCCTTTGCAATATTTCAGACATGCGACCAGGAAGAACGGTCACTGTCTGCAGTTTCCTCTACTTGACCTGACTCAGTAAGACTGGATTATTTGAACGTGTCTATTCCTTCCAGGACTACCTGAGTTATTGCATTGCTCCTTCTAAGACATTTTTTTGAATTCCCCAGAAGGCTTTCCTTTCAAATGCAGTGGTTCTCCTTTCGTAGTTTCCTTTGCCAAGGGAGGAGGTACCCACTTGCATGTTTTATTGAGCCATGAGGACACATCCCACTGTTGGTGACAGAGTCAACGGCGTATTCTTGCAAGGCGTGTAATTAGTTACTCATGCCTCACTCCTCCACAGCGATGTGATGATATTGTCACTACTTATGGTCGTAATTAGAATTCAAAAATGTATTATTATCTTTTTGGACGGTTTTAGAATATCGTGTCTATTTTTTTTTGTCTTGATTGAACGTTGAACTTTTGCACCACACATATCCAACTGTGCTAAGCAGAGGTGCGTGGGAAGGAAAATGAATTAAACACAGAATAAAAAATACTCTTAATGTAATCCTTAATGATTGGCCTTAATGGAATATACTCACTGGTTACAAGTTGGTCAACTCACACAAACACATTTTTGCGAGTGTTGGAAAAAAAAATTACCCATAATTTGTATTCACGTAAAAGCCACGGTCACACCCCTTGCTTCGTCGCAGAAACCTGGGGTCCATCTCCTCATTCTCCCATCCCAACCTTACCCCCCCGCCCTGCTACTAGGACGGACAGTCGCGCACCGTGCGTCAGTTCCAGTTCACGGACTGGCCCGAGCAGGGCGTACCCAAGTCGGGCGAGGGCTTCATCGACTTCATCGGCCAGGTGCACAAGACCAAGGAGCAGTTTGGCCAGGATGGGCCCATCACCGTGCACTGCAGGTGACCACTCGCGACCGGTCTCTCCCCCCCACCCCCCACCCCCCGGGCCCACTGTTCATCATCATCATCACTGTCATTTATTATTCATACCGCACCTGGTTGTAATGGGTTAGGCGCAGTGGACTTGCAATCCAGAGGGTCTCGCCGGTTCAAATCGATCTCTCAGCGCAGCGGTTGAAAGGATGGTGCAAGTTTTTGCTTTAACTCGCCCACCCCCACCCACCCCTCACAACCAACACCACCACCACCACCACTGTCCACCCAGCAGTGTAAATGGGTCCAAAGCAGTTAAGTCCATCGGCAGGTTGCGTGTGAAGCGGTAATGGGTGGGTTCTCTGACCTCTTACAAGATATCTGGCCAACGTGGAAAAGTGGGCCAAAATACCCTGGAAATAGAAGGGCCCTCAAATTGAGGCCCTGCCTTTTTAAATAAAGCGTGGTGCTGGCAACACCGCTGCTACTGCTGAGGCTGCTGCTGCTGCTACTACTGATGATCTTCATGATCACATTCAATTCCTCATCATAAATATGATCTATTATTTATACCCCACCTCCAAAGGGATGTTGCTGTAGGGTGTATTGGTTTTTAACACTGGACATGCACATCCATTGATCATATCGATCATGATGATGATGTCACTGCTGCTGCTTTTGCCGATAATGGTTTCGGTAACGCTGCTGCAGTTGCTGCTGATGATGGTGTACAGTAGACTACGACAATGCTGTATCTAGAACTTATTTCGCACCGTGCAAAGCAGCCATGTTAATTGGAGTTGTGGGGAAAGGACAACAAATTAAACACAACAACCGGTTGTAAAGGAATTGGTTCATCAGTCTTGATGCAAAAGTGCATAGCTCCAGTGCCTTCCTAATATCAGAAGGAAGAACGTTCCAGGAAGCATCTGAACACACACGATGCCGTGACCGTCTTTGTTCAATGGCTGGATAACGACGGCAATGATGGCGATGACGACGATGATGATGGCGATGATGACGATCATGATGATGGTGACGCACGATGATGATGATGATGACGATGACGATGATTGCGACGATGATGATTGATGACAATGATGATGATTGATGACGACAATGACGATGGCGACGATGATGGCGCGGTTGAGGGACGGGACTGCCGTGTGCACGTGCCCCCTGGCAGCGCTGGCGTGGGGCGGACGGGCGTGTTCGTGACGCTGAGCATCGTTCTCGAGCGCATGCGCTACGAGGGGACCGTCGATGTGTTCCAGACGGTGAAGATGCTGCGCACGCAGCGCGCCGCCATGATACAGACCGAGGTGAGGCCTTCCCCAGCGCCGCCGCTCACGCCCCGCGGCGTCGCAACGGTCACACCTCCTGGCAGGTTCTGTCGTCAAGGTTTTCAAATCTACGTTACGTAAGAAAAAGTAATTTGTCCCACCCCGGGTCGTTCCGGTCAGTCTGCCGTTCACAAGCGCTCGCTGGGAGAGTAGCTGTCTCGCGCACGGAGGTTGACGGATTATTCTGAATTGGAATTAACCCAGAGACCCGAGGTGTTGATGACGAGCAATGTGTAACTTTGTGGCCTTTAGGCCTTTTGTCAAATGAGTTGTCGCGCAAAATATATTTCACCATGCTCAATCTCATCAAGGCAAGAGCTGAGCAGGGTTGAAATTCGACGGTGTTTGGATGGGCTATCGCCATGCACAAGGTTTGTCCATACTGGTGGCGGAACTACATGGAGAACAGCAGAGGGTAATGCAGACAAAAATCAATTGCGGTAGAGTACTATACTTCTATGCGCCCACAACTATATTTTCTTGCCTTCTCTAACACCGCACCAATCAGTAAGTTGGTATGGTCAAGTAGCTCCACCCGCCCCCCCCCCACCACCACCATGAGCTGCACAGTATGGGGAGGCCCTCGTCCAGCAGTGAAGTGACACAAAGGGGTGATGTACAAAGGGCGTGATGTACAAAGGGGTGATGTACAGGTACACGTAGTGATGTGCCAGGCAAAGGGGCAGCAGTTGCTGGATCAGTGGTCCTGGGTGGAGGATGCCAGGTAGAGGGTGTGCAACACCGGTACAATAGGGGGCAGGGTTAGGGGTGCAAAGTTTACTCTGCCCCATTACGTGATGAAGTATTCTGGGTCGAGCGAGGTCAGGCGCAGGCTGCTATTGGGATGCCGTACACGTGGAGCAAGGTGTTGAGTGAGTCGGTGCTGGGTTAAAGCCGCGAGGCACATGACGCTGGGGTGACAAAAGATGCATAGTTGTCAAAATCTAACGAGTGAAGGAGGCTGCTCTGGGCAGTGGCAGACCCAAGGTGGGGGTGGGTGGGGGCGATGGGAGGTGACTACCCCCCGCTTCCCCCCCCCCCACCACCGATCCTTCTGTTGAGACCCCACAACTTGGTATTTTATTGATATT
Organism: Petromyzon marinus; assembly: GCF_048934315.1. Classification (NCBI taxonomy): domain Eukaryota; kingdom Metazoa; phylum Chordata; class Hyperoartia; order Petromyzontiformes; family Petromyzontidae; genus Petromyzon; species Petromyzon marinus. The sequence goes on from NC_133701.1 coordinate 4,677,423, forward strand.
TATCAGACAGATAATATTGAATGTATTTTTTTGCAGATTATTCATGGAGACCCAATTACATGTTGGGCAGTGTTTGAATAATGAAGCTGGTACAATAGGCTTGACGGCGGTGGGGGAGGGGGTGGTGTATGTTGAACTTCTTTCGCACCGCACATAGCTCCAACCATGCTAATCGGGGATGCGGAGGCAGGACAACAAAATAAGCACAAAAAGCGGTTCTAGACGAATGAGCTTACACTCTCGATGTAAAAGTGCAAAGGTCCGTTGGCTTCCTAAAGTCGGAAGGAAGAGCGTTCCAGACGGCTGCAGAAGAGCATCTGGAAGTGCGCGATGCGGCGACCGCCGCCTTTGTCCGGTGACTGCCGAAAATCCGCTGCGGGAATGACCAGAGTTCGCGCGATGGGTTTCATGCTCCTCACTGATGGCACTCGGCACTTTGCACTGTGAGTAATTGCCTGCCTGCCTGCCTGTTGTTGTTGGCCATCTCTGCCGCCCCCGCTCTCTCTCTCTGTCTCTCTGTGCGACATCGAACAGGACCAGTATCAGTTCTGCTACCAGGCTGCCCTGGAGTACCTGGGCAGCTTCGACCACTACGCCATGTGAGAGTGCCAGCGGCGCGATGGACTCGGCGGTGCCTCGCGCGCCCGTCCCGGATTCGCCGTCTCAAACGAGCCGACGCTCGCGACGATGGAGTCGGAGTTGCACTGTCGGTCGAGGGTGGGGGGGGTGACTGGGCCGGGCCGGCGGCTTTGGGCGTGCAGGAGGAGGTGGCGGTGGCGGGGGCAGCTGTGGAAATTCACCGCGGGAGCTCCCCTGCAATTTACTCCGAGCGCCTCTCGCAGCACCATCCCTGGCCCCTCACCACCCTTCAACAGCAGACAGGAGTGATGCAGCAGCAGCAGCAGCAGCAACAGCAGCAGTAGCAAGAGGTTTTGTTTTCATATTCGTCCCGTCTGTACGTTTCGTCCGTTCGTCTGTTTCGTTTTTTTAAAGAATAATGTTTTTTTTTTGTTTGGGGGGGGGGGGGAGAGGCAGGGGATGGTGAGAGGAGGTGGGGGGCGTTGTCGTGGAGATTTCGTAACAAACAAAAACCTCTTGAACCAAAAAAACTGCGGAGAACTTTAGCGGCCGATATTTTGTGGTGATTACCTCAAAACGGTCACACAAGCGGCCGCGATGGGGGGGGGGGTGGTGGTGGTGGTGGTGACCGAAGCGGCGGCAGGAGACGGGGACGGAGGTGGCGCTGGGGGTGTGGCGGTGGCGGCGAGGGTCGAGCGGGAAGTGAGCGCCTCCCCAACTCCCGCCGCTCCGAGGTTCTAGCGGGGCTCCGGCGAGGAGGAGCCGGCCTCTTGAGCTGCCCCACCGCTGTCAAGACGCCCGTCAAGCCGAGGAGGGGGCGAGGGAGGACACGTGGTGGGGCACGCAGACGTTGCGGTGGCGCCGGTGGTGGTGGTGGTGGAGGTGGTGGAGGGGTAAAAGGGGTGAGGATAAACACCTCGCGATTCATTAAAACCACGACACATGGGGACACACACACACACCGGTTCGCACACACACACACACATAAACTAATGTATAGAGAGACTTAATTTTTCAGCCATTAATGTATGTAACTGTAATGTATAAATAATACAGTAATGTATGTCCCCCCTGATTTAAAAAAAAACAATGCTCTCCGATAGACCGCTGGTGGTGGTGGTGACAGGCGGATGGGCTCTTGGTGTGTGTGCGTGCGTGTGTACGTTTATTCCGCGTCGAGCTTTGTATTTTATTTTATTTTTAAACGTGTGCTATGGTTCAAGGTCGCTCCACGGGAAAAAAAATATATGCGGACGTCGACGGCGAACCTGACAATCCTCTGGAGCGGGAGTACGGTACAGCGTCCCTGTCTCTCGCTCGCCAGCCCTGCCCTACGCTCTCCGCACAGCTACCCACCACCGTAGTGGCTCTGCAGGGAGATCGATGAGGGTGAGGGCAGTGGGTACCCCCCCCCCCCCTCTCTTGCCATGTCCGTGTGAGCACACCTCATCTGATCCTGTGGTGATGCCCAAGTCCAGAAGGGCGAACCTTCCAAACAAACCCTGCAGTTAATTCGTTGGCCGCGTAAGAATCGTGGCTCTGCACTTGTTTTATTTGCGATAGATTCGTTGTTGGCATACAACAGTTTTGTAGACAATCCCCAATAATTGCTGTTTGGCTGGTCCCCTCAAAAGCACCAAAAAAAAATCTCCCCTCCTATTCTCATCTTTCGTCGTACGTGACAATGTCGCTGCACGGTTAACTTAACAACAATTTTGTTTGTTGGACTTTTGACCACTTAACGATATCTCCGTTCCTTCTGTTGGACCCAGAAGTCGTCATTGAGCTGTGATCAGGCTGTGTCTATCCACTCGGTCCCAAAAGCATTCGCATCTCCATACAAAAGCGTGCGTGTGTGCCACATAGGCTATGTATGGCCGCAAATACAAAAAGAAAAGTCCGGCTGGGATGACCCCTCAACTTTTGGTGCGAAAGCCAAACACACAATTCTCTTCTAGTTGAACGTTTTCGGAGCAGCTCACTGAACGTTATTTTTTTTTTCCTGACGAAGCAGAGTGTGGCGCTCTGCGCTAGGCTCTACACCGCACCGCGCGTGTGGGCAAGGGCGATGCTCCTGTCCTGCATGCCGCCAATGTGACCACAATTCCAGTGTCCACTCTTACCACTCAATGCATTTGGTGCGCGCGCGTGTGAGTTATCGCGTGGATCTGTTTAAACAAGAGCTAATTTTTTTTATGACAAAGGTTATATATGTATGCTGTTCGGTTATACAAGTCAGCCTTACACCGCAGTGTTGTAGCCCACACACCCTGTAATGTGTATGAGCCAAGCTGGGTTTTTTTTGTATTGTAATAAAGTTCTGGATTCAAGAGCGTTTGCTGTCATGTCATTAAAGCGTCGTACGGCAACGCGCATGACCTTGGCAGGATAAATGCATTTCTGTATCCCAGAAATGCATTTTTTGTTGTATATTTACCATCAGCTGGATTCTTGAATAGAAAATCAAGCCAAGAATTAAACACTACCCACAGAGTGTTTCCTGGATTAGCCGTAAAGACTGCCGGGGGCGACTGCTGTTAGCGAGAGGCCCATAGTTTCTCCAGGGCAACGGTGTGGTCAGTGCAGCACTTGCACAGCCGCCTTTGTCTCCCCAAGCCGCCATTCACATGCCGCGACCTGGTGTTCATTATTTAAGGCCGAATTGACCTGCGAGAGGTCCAGCCCAGGTACCACTTTGTCACGGTTGTTGTGAATGAGCAGGAGTTGAACCTAGCTTGCTAGGACATAGAACGCTGTGTAAACCGCAGTTGTGACTCTCCTAGTGTGTCTGTGTACGGTTTGTTTTTATGTGTGTATGCATGTGTCTGTATGTGCTCGATTGCGGGGAACGGTGGTGTAGTGGGTTAGCGCGCTGCACCACGAACCCAGCGACCCGAGTTCGATTTCCGCTCACGGCCAGCATCAGTAACGATTATCTGAAACGGTCCTGGGCCTCCCGCTAGGTCGACTCAGCCTCAACATCGGCGTGGGAGACAAAGGCGGTCGAGGATGGTGCTGGCCACCCCACCCCCTCTGGTTCCGTGCCTGCCTTCGTCGGTGCTCGCTAACAGTACTTGCTGGTTGCAACTACCAGCGAAACGGCCGTACCCAATTATTGCATGTGCGTGGATTGGCTCTCGGACACACCGGTGTGCTGAATAAACTGGCCACGTGTATTCACGTGGCAACTTTAATTAGATGGCTGTGTCGGGGGGTGGAGGGAAGGTTTACGACACATTTTAGTCGCGCGTTCTGACGCAAAAAAAATCAATCGACTATGAGCGTCTGTGAAAGGCTCTGTGGGAGATATTTGACTTCTGTCTTTGTGTTGTGTCTATGTATTAAAATGTTAGCCCCCCCCATTTGCCCCCCGACTCCCCCACACACACCCACTTGAACGCAGAAAGTAATTTATCCATTCGTGTGATGAATGGCATGTGGGGTTTTTTGAGATCAGAAAAAAAGGCAAATTGGCAAGGAACGTGCGCGCGCGATTTTGTGTCTAAATGTAAATGCCGATGTGGGGGTCTCTCGCAAAGGAAGGGGGAGGGGCGCCTGGTAGGGTGGTGGGGATGTGAGTCCATGTGGTACCAAAGGATATGGAGCTGAGTAGACTTGCCGATGACTGGTACCAGCGGTGTCAAGATTGGCCTCTGTGCAGGAGGCTCGTGAAGGACGCTGCTGGGCAGTTGGAGGCAGTCGCCCTCCAGCAACAACGGAGGGCAGATGAGCGTCGCTCACAACAACGAGCGGAGCGCCGGGTGGCTAAAACACAGCAAGTTGGCACAGTAGGGGGCACAGGTGGTGCATCGGTCAGTCGTCTCAGTCAGTCGACGCGTGGCACCTGGGTCTGCCCCGTGAACTCCTGCCAGCGGGCGTTCGACACTTCACGTGGCATTAACGTGCACATAGCCTGGCACAAGCGCCGTGGTGATGTCACCGCCACTTAGTGGCGAATGGCGCTTGTTGTTGTGAATCCGTGGACTCGTGCCTGGGCACGCTACCAGAGCAATTCCCCCACTAGCTGTCAACCCCATATTCTTGTACAGGGAAAATGAGTTTTCAGGCGCATACGGCGGACAGCCGTTTCAATGCGGGCAAAAAAAAGTGTTTGTGTTTCTCCCTTGTGATGGGACTTTGTAGGACGAACTTTGTGACTCATACGGGCACGTCGTGACCAATAAGGTGTGAATTGGTCTGTGATAAGCTAGGGCACTGTATAAGGGGTTGACGGCTATGTGTGCCCCCCCCCGCCTCGTGCCGTCCTCGAATGCAGCGGTCCCCAACCTTTTTGGCACCAGGGACCGGTTTCGTGGAAGACAATCTTTTCACGGACCGGGGGGGGGGGGTTCATCATTAGATCTTTCCCCCTTTTCAAAGAAGCTCTCCAGCGATGTTTGTTTTTTTTTGTTACTCATTTTGGCTCGGGGTTAGCTTGTGGGCTTACCAACACCACGTGACTGAGACAAGTCGGCGGTGCGGGAAAGAGGCGCGGACAGAAGTGATAAATAATAAAATAATGGGGGCGGCCCACGCGTGGACTCACCGCTCTCACCTCCTGCTGTGCGGCCCGGTTCCTAACAGGCCACGGACCGGTACCGGTCCCTGGCCCGGGGGTTGCGAACCCCTGCAGTCTAATGGACACGCGCCAAAGGAGCGCACCTGCCGCACGTTCTCGTGTTAACGGGGAGCGGGGGGGGGGTGGCTACCTTTCCCCCAGGTGCCAGAGCCCATTTGCGTTAGCACACATTACGAATAAAAAGCCCACGACGTTTTCTTTACACTCTTACTTTTCACGTTTTTTTTGTGCCAGCATGTTGGAGGGCCTGTGCTTTGAGGTGAGCGTTGTGTTTTGTGGGAGTGAGCGTCACAGCGCGGGCTGCCCTGCAGTGAAAATGACGACCGGTTTGCTGCTTCCTCGTTCTTTAGGCAGTCGTCCACAACAACAACCACAAAAAAAAAATGTCATCACATCACGGCGGCGTGTGAAGTTTCACACAAACAACCCTTGTCACGATGGCGATGTTTTGTGTTGTTGTTAAGTGCTATAAATAAACGCACGCGCGCGTGCTACTCGGCAAATAAATATTACATCACGCAAAATGTAACCGGTGCTAGAGGGGGGTGGGGTGGGGGGCGACGGAGGGGTGGGGGGTAAAGGTCACTTGAAAAATGACAAAACGTGCCCCTGATGAAATCACCCGGCGTGCGCCCCCACACTCCTTTGTCACGTCTCAGAAGCCAAGCAGGCTTGAGCCTGAATGCAGTAACCGAAAAAGCGTCTCGTGCACGCGGAGCGACGCACGCCAGACAACTTGGCCGAACGACACGCGGCACAATCCCAACGTACAACAAAAAAAACACACAACCGGAGAGAGAATTAACTCTAGATTTGAAGCTTTCGTGACTGCAATGATTCATACTCTTTGTTTTTTTTCGGTAAAGTCACGTAGGTAAAATAAAAATAAAAGAAAACAATTAAATCACGACGTTTCGGAGGCAACACAAGCTTCTGTCTTCAGGTGGAACAGTCACAGCAAGATCGCTGCATCAAGTGAAACGTCGTGATTTAATTGTTTTATTTTATTGTTATTTTACCTACGTGGCTTTACCGAAAAAAACAAAGAGTATGAGAGAATTGAACTGTTCTCTGTTACTTCCTCCTTGGTGAAGACACAGCCAGTGAACCACTTGGTCCAAAACAACGACCCCCCCCCCGCCTTCCACACCCCCCACCGCCACCTTGGCATGACACATCCAGAAGCTCATTTTGCATGCAGACTGTCAGCTCAAGGGGCTGCAGTGGGCAACCTGGGTTAATTGCAAAACCCATTCCCTTGCCTCGTGGACACAGCATGGCCATTTTAAGCTTTAATGGGCCTCCTATTCCTTGCAGACATCACCATCCTTAATCAGTCAGCAATGCGAGAGAGAGAGAGCTGTATTTATTTGACAGGTTTCAAGTAAATGTGGGATGCTGGGAAAATCTCCGAGGGAAAGGGGAGGGTAAATTAATAAATTAGAACCTTGGTAGGTGTTAATGCTAATATCCCTGAGAAGGGAGCCCTACACTTTAGTGTTTTTCTTCTGCATGTGTTGACAGGAGACACAAGATGAAATTATAAGGGCTGTGGATATGCCACTGGTGCAGGCCAGAAGCAATCAAGGGAGCATCGAGGATTTTTATTTATTATTATTCATAAAAAAATGTTTTATGGGTTAGATTGCATAAATGTGGGCGTGTCGTAAACCTGCCCTCACCCGACACAGCCAATCGGTAAGGTTCATCACGTGAACAAAACTTGATAATTACAGTAGTTATTACTTCAGCACACCGGTGTTTTGGAATGTAAATCCACATTTACTATTTGAGTCAACGACGTTTCGCTGGTGATTAAAACCAGCGTCATCAGGCGATTGCCAATTCTCGCAATTTGCCAAGTCTATGACGAACATACAAGCGTACAGGTTTATATGCAAGCCTATGTAAGTTTGGCTAAGTAAGTCTAGGCATCAATGTGTGTGTTAGTCCTTGGGTCTCTTAAAAAATAACTGTTTAAAACAATATTTATTTCACCAGGTATGGCCCACTGAGCTGTATACAGTGAGGGAAAAAAGTATTTAATCCCCTGCTGATTTTGTACGTTTGCCCACTGACAAAGAAATGATCAGTCTATAATTTTAATGGTAGGTTTATTTGAACAGTGAGAGACCAGAATAACAACAACAAAATACAGAAAAACGCATGTCAAAAATGTTATGAATTGATTTGCATTTTAATGAGGGAAATAAGTATTTGACCCTTCTGCAAAACATGACTTAGTACTTGGTGGCAAAACCCTTGTTGGCAATCACAGAGGTCAGACGTTTCTTGTAGTTGGCCGCCAGGTTTGCACACATCTCAGGAGGGATTTTGTCCCACTCCTCTTTGCAGATCTTCTCCAAGTCATTAAGGTTTCGAGGCTGACGTTTGGCAACTCGAACCTTCAGCTCCCTCCACAGATGTTCTATGGGATCAAGGTCTGGAGACTGGCTAGGCCACTCCAGGACCTTAATGTGCTTCTTCTTGAGCCACTCCTATGTTGCCTTGGTCGTGTGTTTTGGGTCATTGTCATGCTGGAATACCCATCCACGGCCCATTTTCAATGCCCTAGCTGAGGGAAGGAGGTTCTCTCAAGATTTGACGGTACATGGCCCCGTCCATCGTCCCATTGTTGCGGTGAAGTTGTCCTGTCCCCTTAGCAGAAAAACACCCCCAAAGCATAATGTTTCCACCTCCATGTTTGACGGTGGAGATGGTGTTCTTGGGGTCATAGGCAGCATTCCTCCTCCAAACACGGCGAGTTGAGTTCATGCCAAAGAGGTCCATTTTGGTCTCAACTGACCAAAACACTTTCACCCAGTTGTCTTCTGAATAATTCAGATGTTCATTGGCAAACTTCAGACGGGCATGTATATGTGCTTTCTTGAGCAGGGGGACCTTGCGGGCGCTGCAGGATTTCAGTCCTTCACGGCGTAGTGTGTTACCAATTGTTTTCTTGGTGACTATAGTCCCAGCTGCCTTGAGATCATTGACAAGATCCTCCCGTGTAGTTCTGGGCTGATTCATCACCGTTCTCATGATCATTGCAACTCCACGAGGTGAGATCTTGCATGGAGCCCCAGGCCGAGGGAGATTGACAGTTCTTTTGTGTTTCTTCCATTTGAGAATAATCGCACCAACTGTTGTCACCTTCTCACCAAGCTGCTCGTCAATGGTCTTGTAGCCCATTCCAGCCTTGTGTAGGTCTACAATCTTGTCCCTGAAATCCTTGGAGAGCTATTTGGTCTTGGCCATGGTGGAGAGCTTGGAATCTGATTTATTGATTGCTTCTGTGGACAGGTGTCTTTTATACAGGTAACAAGCTGAGATTAGGAGCACTCCCTTTAAGAGTGTGCTACTAATCTCAGCTCGTTACCTGTATAAAAGACACCTGGGAGCCAGAAATCTTTCTGATTGAGAGGGGGTCAAATGCTTATTTCCCTCGTTAAAATGCAAATCAATTTATAACATTTTTGACATGCGTTTTTCTGGATTTTTTTGTTGTTATTCTGTCTCTCACTGTTCAAATAAACCTACCATTAAAATTAAAGACTGATAATTTATTTGTCAATGGGCAAACGTACAAAATCAGCAGGGGATCAAATACTTTTTTCCCTCACTGTAGCTCTTTATCAGAAGCCACCTGGTCACAAATAATAGCCGAATGAAGTGGCTTATGTGGAAATTTATATCAGCCAAATCCTCTGAACGCATGCTCTTAAATGTGAACGGTGAGAGACAACACGCAAACTTAAAATACGCAAACTTAAAATATACAGCAGGCGTCAGGGTCGGGATCGAACACCAAGACCACCTGCATACCCAGGCGATGTATTTTAACATCTAGCCACCGTGGCGCCCCTGGGCTACGGATGTTGAAGTAAGGGCAGCTGGATGTGACTCGAGGAGAGGCACACAACAGAAGTACCACAAGGGGAATGCTGACCACGCGAAATAATGGGACTTGGAAGAAGATGATGTAAGCCAAACGGTGCGCTGGTGCCGTCACGGCGAACTCAGCAGCAGGGTGCCGGGCACACATGCAAGGCTGGATGATCGCGGTTAAGCGGCGATGACCGGCGGCTGCGATTGGGAGGCCCCACAGCCCAGCGTGTGACGGGGGATGGTGGCGGGGATGTCATTGCAAGGGAAGCGTGCGAGCACAATTACAGGCGAGCTGGCGCTGGCTTTGGTAATTAGCCTACCGCTGGCTGGGAGCTCCCGGAGGTATCACGCCTTGCCCTGCAAATAACTCGAATCGCGCAGCTCTAGAATGCACTCCACGTGTATGTATGCACGTGTCTGTGTGTGTGCGCGCATTACGGATGGGGAGTGATGGCGCAGTGGTTAGCGCGCTGTGCTGAGAACGCGGCTGACCCGAGTTTAATTCCCGCTCACGACCAACATCGACGATGGATAACTGAATCTGGGTGTGGTGTTTAAGCGTCAGAACTGGGGAGGCAAAGGTGGCCGGGAGTGCCGCTGCTTCATAGCACTGCCCCAACAGTCGATTAAAGGCTGTATGGGGGGATCTTCGTCTAGTCTTAGTGTTTAGGATGAGTTTCAGATTTAAGTTTTAAAAGAAAAAATAGATTTTTATTTCCAATTTTGCAATTTCGTATTTTTTAGATTAGAATGTGTTGATTGAATAATTGTCATTTGTTTATGCACGAATTTCCAATTGTTAAAGAATTCGACACATCAAGTGTGCATTTTGTGTTTCATAATACTTTAAACTTGAAATGCTCTGAAGAACGACAGGCAAGCAAGAAGGTAGCCCACGCGGTGAGCTGGTGCCAACAAATGCCCCAGCCGTGCAGTGCTCTATATCAGCGGTCCCCAACCTTTTTGGCACCAGGGACCGGTTTCGTGGAAGACAATTTTTTTCACGGACGGGAGGGAGGTCATCATTGGGTCTTTCCCCCTTTTCAAAGAAGCTCTCCAGCGACGATTGTTTTTTTTTCTACTCATTTTGGCTACTAGGGGTTCGCTTGTGGGCTTACCAACACTGTGACTGAGACAAGTGCGCAGTGCGGGAAAGAGGCGCGGACGGAAGTGGTAAATAATAAAATAATGGGGGGCGGGCCACGCGCGGACTCACCGCTCTCACCTCCTGCTGTGTGGCCCGGTTCCTAACAGGCCGCGGACCGGGGTTTGGGGACCCTTGGTTTAAATGACGAATCTTTTTAGCCACTCAATGACGAGTGTTTATCCATGTGCGAGGGATGCGGAGCACCCGGAGAAAGCCCCCGCGTGGAAGGTGACATCACCACATCCCGTACATGTGGAACAGATGCATACCTATCAACCCATACGGTTTACCCCTATTATTGTACAGGTGAATTGAGTTCAGGTCCGTACGGCGGACAGACGTTTCAATACGGGCAAAGAAAGTACCTTTTTCTCCCTTGTGATCGGACTTTGTAGGATGAACGTTGAGATTTATGAGGGCACGGGGTGACCAATACGGTCTGAATTGGTCTATAATAAGGTAGGCACTGATAAGGGATTCACAGGTATGCAGATGGATGTTCATATTGACCGTACCACCTCCTGGCAAGCCAGAGTTATGGCACTTCGATGCCCTCGGGGAGGGAGTTTCACAACATTCGTGCGACCAACCCAACAACCCTCGCAGCCCCTCCTCCAGTGCTTGGATTACAGGCCACGTGCAGAGAACACCACCACCGTTCGGTTGAAAAGGTTTCATCAGCACAAAAGTTCATGCAAACATTTTACATGTTTACATAATTTAATCAAAGTGAGGTAAATGTAACGACACGAGAAAGCAGATTAATACCAAACGTTGTAAATCATCGAAAATGTCATGTATTGCCCCTAATTTTTCGGGACTTTTTGGATTCGTCAGAATGCATATAAGGTGTGTATAGGTTGCGACGCTGTGTATGTGCAAATAATGTGCTGTGATATACCCTATACTTTAAATAAAAGGCTAGCATTTTTGCAAATTCGAAGATATCACTAATGTAATTTTGTTGAAAATGCTACACGAATTATGAATGTAGCAAATACGCTTGATGAGCACTAAAACGCATTATATTACATTTTGGTCAATAGCTATTTTTTTCATTTATTTTACGAAAAAAAATTTCCAACGTATTTATGCTAAATAAACGTATTTAATAACCAACATTTGGATGTTTTGAGCCAAGACATAGCGACCTGTTATTTTCCAAGATATTTTTTTTAAATCGAATGTCCTAGTCTATTTCAGAACCCCATTCCCCCCAATTCCTTTACATAAAAGTGTATTATTTTTTTCCAGAAGAGGCTAACATTTTAAGAATAACTGTATATACATAGACTGAATGTGAGGACCGGTGATGCAGTCGCTAACTTATGCTGACCAGTGGTGAAGTATGGTCTAGCAATCCCCAAGGACAACAAAAGCACGAGAGAGGTCTTCATCCAGCAGTGATTTGACAGTCTGCAAATTATTTTAAAATTATACCATATCAGGGTTCATTAATCCGCTCTTTTGGTGATCCTATTTTGTGAAAGGCTCCAATCTCATCGTCTACAAGATTCTTACAAGGCAGACGGCAATCCAAACAGCCTCTGATGACAAATAAAACCCTGCAATTTTCTTGGCATAGTGGACTCTTAAGCGCTCAAAGCAATGACGGCCAGCAGAATGCGCTCGGCACAATGGGTCTCGCACACAATGACATGGGGCTTTTTTCTCTTTCTCCACTCGGAATGGCAGGCGAAGCACGGGAGTCCTCGGTGACCTGGAGTCCCGCGGGTTGAGCCCTCACGAGCTCGACAGAACTCGGCACACTACAATTTGGACAGATACGTCACTGTAACGTTTAAGGGACATCTTAACAAGCACCTACTTTTTTCGAGGTGGAGGGGAAAAAAAGAGACTGTGGAAGTGTAGCAGCGTGGACATTTGTGACAGCACTGCCAGTTTGATTACATTGAGAACTTGTTTTCACACAAGTGTTTCGTATCAAGTTCACTGTAGAGCAAGGTTCACTTTTTTTTTAATCCGTTGCCAAGCACAGGCACAAAGATCCAAAATCCCAAAACGGCGGCCAGCAATACAATGGGGTAAGAGAGTTTCTTTCATTGAGCAAGGTTATTATAAAGAACTTGGGGGACAAGGACAATGGGTATGGAACATTCCAAAGTCGAGCAGTACGAGGAAATAAGCAATTGTGACCTGGCAGTTTGTATAACTTATTTTGCATCATACGTAGCCAACTGTGCCAATCGGAGGTGTGGGGCTAAGGACACATTTAACACAAAAATAAGTTCTAAAAAAATTAGTTTTCAATTCAGGCAGTGGCAATTGAACAACGAATGGATGGCATGAGAGTCAGACCTACTCAACGTAGGTATGGGCGTTAATGAGTGTGGTGCCACTTTTTTTGAAACTTGCATCGTCAAAGCTACGATGGCAAGTAGCTTCTACTTACAAAGACCAATACAAAACTGTTAAATGTGAAGCCAACATATCATCTTTATTAACACACAGACATGTATTAAATAGGAAAGCAATTGTCATGTGGAATTTAAACAATATTACCAATCACATAGTAGTTATTTTTACACGTGGATGGGAAGAATGTCGAAATTTTTACAAGCCGAATAAGACAATGGTAATCGTACGTCTAAGGTTGCACATACCTTTTAGCGTCTTTCCCACCAGTATTCACACTAGACCCTTGGATAAAATGCTCAACGTTAAAAAAGACACTACACGATTTCAATATGCACGTTTATCAATAATCCTTGGATTTCAGAATAGCCTTCAAAGATTTAATTAACAAGAAAAAAATGTACAAAAAGCATGCTCTACTGGGTCAACGTAAAAAAGACTAACTGAGCCAATTCATAAGTGCTTTTTCACGTGGGTTAAAACACTTTGGAACCAGACTTTGTTTTAATCTTTTTTTAACATTCCTTATGGGCAACGCTCTTTCCTGTTTGGAAAAGTTACGTTGAAAAAGCTTCCATTTCTACAATTAATCTTTGCCAAATCAAACTCTTAAAATTGAAAGGATGGAAAATGACACATGCAATTACTATAATTAACAAATCTACATAAGTCGTTCTAAATAAAATACAAATATTCTGGTTTAACGGCGAAGTTTAAACGAAAAAATATGCGAAATGTTTTAAATAAGCTTGGCCATGTACACAAAGTTCCCAAAAATGTGTAGTCAATTTTGACACTGGAGTTGTCTTCCTATATTACAATCCACGCGTTCCAAATGTACCAATAAACTCATTCACACATGGACAGTTCAGTATTAAAGCTCAAACTGTGCGTAGGTACAATGCCAAGAGTGTTCAAATATTGAGAAATATGCCAGTGTAAAAACCCAGTCGTGAGTTTCTGACCATCTCCAAATCAGGGATTTCATTTAAGGATAAAACCAAAACAATGCACATTTAAATACATTGTATTTTCAGCCTACATTCTGTAATGTTACATTCTGCAAATACTATATGTTACGTGAAAAAACCTTAATACACAAGAAAAATAAAACACGTGAGAGTTAGCTTTCTTTTGAAAAAAATAAGATGTATTGTAAATAAGGTTTAACACATTATACAGGGTGGAACTATACACACAATCTTACATTGTGTCTATTGCAGAGCATACTGAAGTAAAGATGACAATTTCATTTCTAAACATGTTCCAAAAAAAAATGTGCACTGTAATAAACAGAAGTTAATGTATCAATACATTAACACAAAAATCACCTATGTGCAATAACATTTGTACAATATAAATCAACATCCCAAAAGCATGTATTAAGTATAAAGGGGCTACAGAGAGGAGACATCTTTTACAGCTTTCCGTCTGACATTGTGTTGGCAACTAAGAGGGAACAAGAGGATGGCAGACGTCTAGGGGTCAGGGGCTTTTATACAAGGCTCTTTAGATGCCTGAGAATTGGGGCAAACAAGACGTAACGGCAATGTGCATGTCCCCCAAATAAAAAAAATGGTCTCAGACCTCTGCAGTTTAAAAAATAATTTGGATGTTGCATGATGACATACTCCAGAAAGATGTGGAAATATTTTTTTTTAATATATTTTCATTCCTGGCCTGCGGTACAATTTCATTGCCTAGGCTAGGGTCCCGGGCGTGGCTGGCCAGGGAAGGCCTGCTCGAGGAATGAGCGGTAGGCCGTGTGCTCCACGTAGTCCTCGGAGTACTTGGGGTTGAGCACACGTTGTCGCTTCGAGTCCTGCGCCACCATCTTGCCGTAAAACACGTCGTCATATCGCATGTCCGAAGCCTGCGACTGCATGCACGCCAACAGACAGATATAATACCCCGTGTTTAGCATCATACACTGTCGGTACAAGTGTTGTTAATGAGCACTTAACGGATTACAAACGACACGGAGGTGGTGTGGCCAAAACCATACCCGGCTGCTATTTCTCTTCCGTGCCGATTTGCAAATTGCGACCTAGATGTGCCCCATGACTAATTGGCGCTAAAGTTGTCAATGGTAAAGAATCAAACGGAATTTGCTGGGTTTGAAAGGCGGTGTGCAAACCCACCGCACAATCAATCACCCAGGCATGTGAGTTTTCTAAAAAAAAACATGTTTTTCTGCACAAACACCTTTAAAAGATAATCCAGAAAAGACATTGCTGGAAAAACTGCAAATGATACAACTTATCACAGGCTTTCAAAGAAAACGTCATTATATAAAACACTTAAATTGTGACTGCCAAGTGTCTGGAAATGCATGGTTGTTTGTTAAGGTTGTTGCAAAATTCACATATTACCAGCCTTGTCTTGACCCTCTTTGGGAGGTCCTCATTCAATGTATAAATGTCTTCTCGCTTGGCAGTGTTCTGGGAGCCATCTTCAAACTCAACCTGTGACACATGACATTTCTAAGTCAAGAGGACAGAATCCCAAGCCTTTTAATTATATGCCTATCAATCATTGTTAACAAATGGCAAAAACAAAGCCGAAAAAAACCCAAATGCCTGATTGTAAACATTTACTCTCGGTGCTTTCCAAGGAGCCACAATGTAAGAACATCCTTCACACAAACTACAGTTTTTATTATCCAGTGGTCAGCATGAGACATGTGGAACAATTGGCAATTCTTGACAGCTAATAACTTGGGCACAATTCAATATTAGGGCCTTGAAAATTTTCCACAATTTGTCACCTGTGTACAATGTGAAAACGTGCCACAGTTCTAAAACTCAATCAAGTGCCATTTGTAACCTTCTGGCCTCTTGTTGGCAGAATGTCTTTGAAATGAAATTTTGTGTTGGGATTTCAACAGACAGCTTTCATATAGAGAATACCTTCACTTAAAACGAAAATAAGATCAAGGGAGGTACAAATATTATTTCTGATGTTTATAAAAGAAAAGTTATTAAAGTACAATGAAACAGCTGTATTGCAGAGCATATAAATATACCATAACAAATATATATAAAAAAACTTATTTTGAGTATATTATTAACTGGACAGGTGGCTCAGCAGGACAGGAAGGGGCTCGTGGCCAGAAGATTGCAGGTTCAAATCCTGGGGGAGGTGGGGGGGGGTTAATTCGGCCCATCAGACCTTCAGGGTTGTCATATGTATGCACTCGCCCCTTCCATCCAAATGCAGAACTTAAACCACTGGCTCAGCGCTGTAAACAAAGGAGCACTGCCTCCATGCTCAATATGAGCAGCTAAACACTTAATTTGTTGACTATATTAATACATTTTCCTTCCCTTTAACAATGTACCACCATTTTGATTTAACCTTACAAGATGCGTTCCGACTGATTGTAACAAATGATCATATTTCTTAGTTCATATATTAACATATGCTTTAACACTCACGTCGTACACAGAATAATACAACTTATTTAGCACGAGAATACGGGGGGGGGGGGGGGGGAGGGCAGTATCGTTCATTACCAGCCTTTGTACATCTAATATTAGATGAAAGCCGTCAAATGACTCTTGTAAAAAGAACTGATGACATAGGTCTATCTTCACAATTTACATTTTCTCAGTTGTGTTCTCTCCTTCGGCTGCTATTCCATCACCATGGTTGTCCACCAATAACAATCTGGTCTGTGTCACACCCAAGTCCATTTACTTTTCTCTAGAGTCAGCATGTCTGAGTTTTACTTGCTCCCAGATCCCTGTGCTCCACTTCCTGTCTATCAGAGCAAGTCCAGACATACATTCTGATACATTCGTCAATACAGGAAACAGACAGGCCACTATGTTTATTCTTCGGGAATATTGATAAGCTGCCTTGATCGATTTCAACTTTTCAAAATTGTGTCAGTGAGCACCCATTAAAAGGCAGCATAACATGCAATGGAGTGACGGGCAGCACAACAGCTAGTTGCCAAAGCTCCTCCCCGTACTGATGTCCATATGCTACACCAGATACTAATGTCTCTACCCACAATTTATTCCAACTGTGCCATCAGTGTTAAGCCATGAGATGAAGAATGCAGTGTGCTCCATGGGTCAGAACAGGATACACTATGCCCCAAACACTCATGCCATGAGATTGTCCAAATATAAAAAAAAAAATTCATCATCCTTTTGTTCAGTTATTGGTAACCTGGCTACACGTGGGAACCTGGCTTCATTACAGGCAGCTGCCAAGATTAAAACCCAGAATATCTCAGCAGTGCCGGCTCAGACACCAAGTTCTCATTTAAGCCGATTTGAGACCTAGGAGGGAGGGGGGGACAGGGGAAGTTCAGATACTTACCTGCCACAGAGGTCCATGGCCAGGAATTAAAAGGTCAGGTAAACAAGCATCGTGGCATAGTGGACTACCCAGGCTCGTCACTACTCCCCACACACAAAAAAACACCCGAAGAGAGACGTTTCTTCTCACCTGGAACATTTGCATGGAGTGAGCCGCGACGAATTTGGCTCCGTACAGCTGACCGTCGGTCCAACGCACAGTAACTGCTTCACCAGGCGCAGGCGGGCCGAGCACCAGGCAATTGTGACTCTGTACAAAAAAAAACAGCAACAAAAACTTTACTACAGAAACCACGCTCAACACCCCCCCCACCCCAGCAACTAGCTTCACCTAACGGCAACAAAGATACGCAACTCATTAATTATATTTGTTGTTACACGGCAAGATAACACTTGTTTAGAGCAGCAACACAATCACGTTGTCACCTCTTTTTCCTGAAGCATAACCCCCCCCCCTTTTTAATTTACATTTTATGTTTGCTGAGTGGCAATAAAATGCTAATAAATCTGAGTAATCTGTTTCTTAGATTAAATCGTAAAACAAGCGCAATCTGCTCTGGGCATTCATCACCATGTATTTAGTATGATTGAAAATGTATAGCACTCGTCAAAACGCAAAAGGAATCAAGTAGTAGATTTAAACAAGCTGGTCAAAAAGTTGACAACAGACTAGTACAATTCATAAATGTTTATTTGCAACAAAGTCCTATTTAGCCAGTTAGCAAAAGAGACCTGTGGTGCATCACTACAGCACAAGAACTACTGGACATCTGTGAAAGAGATGTATAGCTCGTCGGATTCTTCCAGTATGAACAAATATTCTGATTCTGAATGTTGTGCAGACAGAGGAATGGGAAAGCATCACAGGTGCAGGCAAAAACTGCTCAAAGAACGATTTACAATATTGACGAAATAAACTACTATACTGCACCAAAACAGAAACATTGCAACAAAAACAAGGATGTAGTAAATGGTTGTAGACAATATGCGCTCGAGACTACTAAGCAAACACAATCGAGCGAATAAAACAACGTAACCATCACGGGAATGCAGAAAGTAACAGCTAATGGGTTGGGTACCGGTGCAGCAACCGAACTGTGCATTCGAAGTTCGGAGTTAATTTGAATTTGTGGAGGAGCCGAACCTGAGCTGAGACACAAGGGCATTCCAATAACGTGGGGAAGTGTGGAAGGATGCATCAAACCTAGTATAATAAAATTCGGTATTTTTTTTTTACTAAGAAGAGGGAGGAAACTTCTGAGGCTGCCCCACTGGGAATTTACCAAATTAGGAGGTGCTTTAGATATTTGCCACATTTATTTAAGGACTTTTAGAATAAAGACAGCCCCAGTGGTGGTCTCTTCAGTTGTCAAGGGGAGATAAATTGAAAGGGATCTAGAGGTTGCAATGATGCATTCTAGCGGGGGCGTCAAGGGCAAAGCAGAAGACCCAGTGGTATAATGGAACAAGACGTTTTAAAGTAATTTAGAAGAATAGAGAGTAGATGATGTCACAATAGTCAAAGATGGGGAGAGGATGGTGGCTGACAAAATGACACAATTTATTTTCGTAGAGGAATCAAATTTTAGTTTTTTTTATCATATTGGGCACATGATCAATGTGAGCCCTGAAGGACAGCTTTGAATCCAAGGTAACTCCTAAATAATTAACGTTATTGACCTGTTCAATGGGATGCGAGTCCGGGGACACAATGTGCAGGAGAGAAAAATAGGGTGAGTAGCTAGAGAATATGACGTTAGTCTTTTAAGCACTAAGGAATAATGTTAAGGAATAATGTTAAGGAATTAAGCTGGAGTTGTGGATTATCAAATGGCTATTCTGTCATTGTAAACCGCACATTGACTTCCCAGAGTCGATCAGGGCTGTGTCATAAAAGTACAGAAACACACCAACTTGGCAACGTTATTAAATGGTATGAACGTTCTCTAGCTAAAAAGACAGCAGGCCGACCAAAAACAGCATTCTCCCGTGAGTGAATTGTATGTGCCAAGAGACGCAGCGTTCTCACCGTTATATCCTCGGGGAAGAGGTTGTCGCTGTACGATCCATCATCAAAATTGACCTCGTAGAAGGTCTGCGTGGTCAAGCCAATCACGTTACTATGATAATAGCGGCTGTTTTTGTGCTTGGAAATGACGGTCTGTCCGACGGTTACGTCCTGCAGGGCATTTCTGCTTTTCTGTTGGTAAAACACGTGGCTGTTCAATAACAGATATGTTGCAGCAAACATTCCACAGGAAAGCATATCAAGACTATATTTTAGGAAGGTCATTGCATTAGGGTGTTTGGTCGATTGCATTGGAGTATTTTCCATATGGAGGAAAAGAGCAGGTCCCAGAGAAAATACAATTACACGATTCAAATAACACTTAAAAGTCTGCATAGATGGACTTACTAAACCCACCTTCAGTACTGCCAATAATTGACCTCACAACCGAAAAGATTTCAGAGTTTCACAAATCAAGAAACACTTGCCTCCTAAATGCTTGATCACTGGAATGATCGCTCAGTAAAATCGTCACTCACGCTCACAATGCCCACCATGAATCAAGCGTGCGAGAATTGCTGACCAATTATCCAAATGCTATGGTACTGTCTACATTCATATTACTTGGGCAAACAAAACTCCATGAAAAAAAAACGAAAAAAATAGAAAGAGTACAAAGTAATTTGTAAAAAGCTAGACAAAAAAAACTCAATTACAACAATTAACCAAATTTTGCCAGGGCGAAGGGTAAACCGCTTTTAACGCGCGCGCTATAATTCTACGGTCCAGAAACACGGGTGCTCGCACGTGGTGGAGGTAAAAGCAGGACCTTCGCCTGCCCCCCCCCCCGCCCAGCCACTCCATACCGTGCCCTGCGCGCCGGTCTTGTGCCGGCTGCACGTGATGTAGACGGCGTACGGCCAGTCGTCAGGCTCCATGAGGACGCCAGCAGCGTGGGCGCACGTCACGTGGAACGGCGTTGGGCAGCGGCCGTACGAGCACTGCACGCATGCCCCCTGCACCTTCCGATGCTGCTTCCGGCAGAAGATGCATTTCTGCAAACGACAACGGGTTTTTTTTATTTCTTTAGAACACTCATTTATCTGGTAGTTTCGCAAATCAAGAAATACTTGCGTCCTATAAATGCTTGATCACAGGCATAAGCTAACACGACCCAAGTCACTTGGTGAAATCAATACTTGTGCTCACAATGCCAGTCATCAATCAGGCATGTATGAATCGATTATAAGTTATGCAAATCATCAGCACGTGTTAATATTTGTTTGTTGCCTTTCCCCCCCACACTTCCAATTAGCCCGGTTGGCTACGTATATGTCAACGTACATTTTATTTCAGTCAACGATGACCAAGAATATTGTCAAGCGTGACGATGACTCTACAACTACCGAAAGACCCAAGCATTGTAGTAACGGGACAAAGTTAACTTGTCTGAATGAGGACGCAGACTAAGAATAGAGTAAAATGTATAAGTGGACCGAGTCAACTAATTAACGACCTGGTAATATTCGGCGGGGAACCTGCGTGCCCCTCACACCAACATTTTATAAGTGGACCGTTTTTTAATGCTTTAGTCAACTAAGATCAAGATAATAATGTAATTAAGTCCACAGACTATCACTAAAACAAAAATGGTGCCTACATGACCACTGGAAATAATGCAAAAGAGCACCCGCTCAAACACACCCAGAGCGGAGTTATTGACAGCTAAATGTCAAACGAGCATTAGCCACAGCAGAAAGCGGCGGTATTAACTACATTTTTAAGTCACTCAAGGAGTTGGTGGCAAAGTACATACAGTTCAAAAAGCCACCATTTAATAACGAATTAATCTACGAATAATTTATGTTAAGTCCTCAAAATTGTGAAAGCCAAATTAACGTGTAGCGAAAAGGATTAGATTTCATGCAAAACAAGCCTGACAGGCAGCCAACAACACTCAATTGGGAAAAGTCTCCGTAGACAGCTATTAAAAATGCTAAAATAGATTATTTACTACAATCATATATTAATTACCAAACAGTTAGTACATTGAAGTCGACAGTGCACGAATAGCCTTCTTACTAACAATCCTATAAATTTACTTTCTAAAAACAAACCATTTGTATAAAAAAAACATTCTTAGTTTACAACCCACAAATACCCACACACACGGGGAAGCAGAGAGGACTAGCAATCAGAAAGTTTTCCTTTAGGATGGCTAAAAAGGCATATTTATTGGCCTCAATTGTATAGCCCTGACATATAAAATATACACCAAGGCAATGATTTAGGTGGTGTCTATTTTGATTAACCCGACCAAATTTACGCAAAACAAAGATGAACAACTCTGGCCATTTTTTTTTCCTCATCACCTGCAGCTAGATCAGCGTGCACCACAAACAGTTTAATTCCATTTGGCTAACGGCAGACCAATCAAACACCAAGTCTTTCGGTTAAAAGGTGACGCATAAAAAAGCGATGCAATTTTTTACAGTGACAGTGAGCTAAACGATCGTTAGCTTTGCAAGCAAAGCATCCCGAGTGCTAGGCAAGCGCGCAGAGCAGCAGCTGCTCAACAGAAAGTATCCAAGCAGGGCTGCAAAACAGCTCGTAGTGTGGCGGGACAGACGGCGCCGGATGCTAATGACTTTGCTCTGATTAAAGAGGATCTGTAACTGGGTGCGTTCCAGGTTAAAAGCACATTTAATGTCCGGCGAGCTCTCCCTGCCTGCGTGAACTGGATTGCCAACGTCTGTGCACTAATCAGGCCCTGTCTCTTAATGGTTGGCAGAATTCCTCTGCAGCATTAACATTTGCCAGCTGCTTACAAACGCACATGTACAGACAAATATGTTGTAGATGCAATTTTTTTTTACATTTTCAGCCTCATAAACGCTTAGATTGTCTTCCACAATGCAAATAATTCTGCTCTACATGCAAACCAAGATGTCATTGTAAACCTTAGCTATGAAATGATCAAGCACCATGAGCTAAACATTTACCAAGGTTCAGCATATGTTGGGTTGTGTTTGAGTTGAAACAAAATGCTTTTCGACTCGAGTATGATGATCAGTCCTTTGTCAATCTACTGCTGGATGAAGACTTGCCCATGTGAAATATGATAGGGGGTGTTCGACTACTTCACCACAATGGTCAGTGCAGGTTGATGAAGCTGGGGGTTGTCCTGGAACCAGTTCAGATATCACTCACCACTGACGATAGGAGACTGGAATCGAACTCTGGTCATCGAGCTCATAGTAAGGGTGCGCTTAACAACTATCTCGCACTGCTCTGCCCCACCTTACGATAGCACATCAATAAGAAACCAAATAAAACCAATCAAGTACCAGTTTCCACCGGGGAGGAGGGATGCGGCTGATGTCCACTGGTCTCCTCTCCATTACATTCACAAAGCGCGCCTCAGTCACTGCCACCGCGCACATCACGTGCACCCATCTGTAAACGGTCGCACGACATACGACACCCGCTTGTCAAGAACGCCCGCCCACACCACAACGGAGCATATCAAATGTGGTAGCTGGGTACAAAAAACTGCACGTGCAAAAAAAACAACATCTGCCAGGCAGCATCACATCCGAGTGTTGCGGCCATACAAGCGCAACTCAAATCAACGTGCGTCTTGTGGTGCGCGCAAATTCCACATGGACTGCACTTCGAACCAATCGCAAGCGTCCAAGTGCAAAATAATTAACATCTAAAGATCAGGAATAAATTACTGCCCTACGAGAATACCTGCCAATCAAAATGTAAAACCTGCAAAATTATTATTTACCCAGAGGAAGGCATATATGAAAATGAATAAAACCGTTTTATTTAAAATCCGTAAAACCCATTAAGCATGTTTGTTTTGAATAACAAAAGGTAATTGAAGAAGCGGCACTAAAACACTTCAGAGACAAAGTATTTGCACCGAAATGGATTTGGACCGTGTACATTACTAAATACGCTGTGTTTATAGCCTGCGGAACTGTGCGACTCGGTGCACTATGCATCAAACTAAAGACTTCTGCTACCATAACATGTTAAGGTATACGAGCTGCTTGGTACTACGTGATGTGGCCCTATGGAGACCACGGCTGCTGCTCCATACCTGTTGTCTGTGGTCTGTTGGAGGGCACCTCCTCTCAAATTGCATAGGCAGCAATCCTAAGATAAAGCAAACAAGCACAAATACACAATAATTGCAACAACCAGTTGCATATTAAAACGGACATCCATAATAGGCATAGCGACACCAAAAAAAACTTTGCAAAGCAATAAGAATTGATTTAAGAAATATATACAATTTAGATGTTGAAACATTTTCACATAAAAATTGTACACGAATAAAGCATACATCTGTTGCATTTTGCACCCATAAGCACTGCTGTAGCTAGTTGAACATTAAGTGACAGCACGATTGAACACTAAATAATTATTGCCGGAGATAAATTGTATAAAAGCAGAATGTAATCAAATGCAAATTTGGCTTGAAAACATATCCCTCTCCTTTGCAGGTCCTAACACTAACATATACTAATCAAATATTAAAATATCTACTACCTACAATACTGACATCAAGTCTGGTTGACTGTGACATTATGAAAACATTAAGGAATAATACATTTATATTACAGTAAATTTTCTTGAGGTTTGTGCTTAAGTGGAGGTACTATTTCAGTGATGGAATATTGCAATGTAGCTTCAGACTAAAAGATTTTAGTGAAAAGTCAAATGGACTCACCACAGTCCAGGCCTCCGCAGCACATCGAGAGCATTTCCAGCCATCTGACAAGGATTGTGCCCCGACCCCATAACAACCTGTCACGGCAAACCACACAGCCATCACGGCACACCATTACAGCACGCAAAACCAATTACCAGGGGAGGCCAGCCACCGCCATTATGGCAGCACAACAAAGCTCTCCGCTAATCGAGCCGAGCACTCTCTCACACGCGCGTGCACGCGCACACAAACAAGAAACGTGCCGCGCCGAACAGAAACTAAAGCACAAGTGCCACTCGCAAAAAGCTGGGTTTTTTTAGGTTGAGAGACGTACACAGTCCACAAGACAGAGGTGAGCAAAGGGTGGGGGTGAGAACTCTTACTTGCGTGCACCTGCAGGCAACACTTTGCACAGGAGATGAGGGTGCTGGTGCCGTCCTCGTTAAGCAGGGAGCCGCCGGGCAGTGGGTCTGTGTTCTCCCCGCACGACGCGTAGCACATTTCGGGGATGAGCGGCTTTGTCTGCGTGCCCACGGTGGGCACGTTCATCCCAGAAGTGGTGCTTGAACTCTCGGGGGGCTCTTCTTCGGCTTCCGACTGAAGCCATACGAATATGTGGATTTTGTTGGGGCGAAAATGTAATAGGTACGTATGAAAAACACATGTAGACACGTAAAATGCTTGTGTGCTTCTGGGTGCTACAGAAGTAGAACGATTCTAGCCTCAGGCTTGCTCATATCAACTAGATGTTTCACCAACAGGAAGGTAACACTTTGCTAACTTTGATGACCAAAACTATTCCTAGTATAAGGAATCTGACAAACATTCGTGCTGGTCAATTAAAATACCATCCCCGTATGAAAATTAAGGAACAAATTTAAAAAAGATTCTCCAAGAGAAACAGTACATTTTAAATAATTGCATGTGTGATTTAGGCATATTGTAAATGCAACTGCACCTCAAAGCAACCTTTAAAATAACATCCATGTGTAATGTGGCTATACGATTATCGATTGGAAAAGCCAATCTAACCAATTATTCACCAATGTACATGCTGCGAACAAGCCTTGCTATCTCTAGCATGGCTTCATGTTCCAATTTGTGTTGTTAAATGCTATTGTTACTGCAGCAGGCAATGTGGTCAGAATGTCAATAGGGGTTAAATGGAATGCCTGGGTTACTAAGCACTTTTGGACTCCCGAGACCAGCACTCTGGAAGACTCTTAAAAAGGCAAATGTTCATATCCTATGTATCTTTAGAATCGAATATGTTACTCTGTATTGGGCCATAAAGTGTATTGAGTTTACAATACACCTGCATAGTCAAGGTCTTCAATTGTTTTTTTAAATCAAAATTCAGAGGAAAACTGAGCAAAAACTAATTTTTTTTATTTAAAGTCCAAAGATAAATTTAGAAGGACATCTGGGGATAACTTTCAGTAAGACTACAGGGGATGAAAAGCATTTTTTCCAATTATTTAATTCAATCTGATAAGGAAATCAAAGTTTGTTTTTCAAAACAATACACTCATCCCACAGGAAAGACTGCTGTCTCTTAACATTTAATAGAGAAAACTGGCAAAAGCAGTGCATGTTCAACAAGAATCTTAACGCAAAGCCTCACACAGCAGCTATGAAAAGAGGCGTAGAGTACCAAGTGAATAATGTGGTGTGTGGGTAGGCAAAACAGGCGCCTTACCCTGTAGTAGGGGTGGAAGAGAGTGCAGATGGCACAGTAGGGCTCATTGCGAGCTGCTGCCGCGTTGTATTCGCGCTCGGCCAGGAAGCTGTGCGGCCGGGTCTGCCACAGGTGCGCCAGTGGCCGTGCCCACGACTCGGCCTCCGACTCCTCCTCGGACACCACTTCCGGCAATTCTGCGAGGAGTGTTGTGTTTGTAGACACGTTAGCACAAGTAGGCAATGGATGGGCACTTGCTACTGGGGAGAAGAATTCACAGCTTATACAAATTAGGCTTGATGTCAGAGATGTGTTTATGTAACTTTACTACAACTTAAACAGGCAGCACAGAGGAATGACAAAACATAAGGTCTTAATTTGCCCAAATAACTAATTTTACAAAGACACTCATTATTCCTGTAGACAAGTCCATAAGAGAGCCCCAAAATCTGGTCATATGGGTCAACCTTAATTTCAAGGATTGGGTCACATTAAGCAAGTGCAGACAAAAAGACAGGAGAACCTTTCCAAGTGTGCACCCTGAGAGACACGCGCACACGAACGATAATTCAAACACACCAGGGAAAGCACATCTAATTTGCACCAAGCACATGTAAACTTCAGATATAAGACGATAATAAAATGTGCAGCCCACATCTCAGAATAAAATAAACACCATATTTTACAAATTATGCTGCCAAGAATTTTACATACAATTACCTGCAGTTCAAAATTAAAATGACATATGATAGCTTAAAAAAATCAGCTTTCTCTGCATAAGTTATTTCTTCGTTATATTTATCTCTACAGACCTGTTTCAAATGCATTTCATTACAAGCAAGAAAGACTGAAAACAGAATTTTTTTTGCTAAATTAACTACCAATTGGTTGCAAATTCACATAAAAGGATATTCAAGTCACTGCCAATGCTCAGTAAACCGACTGAGTTTCATCAACCACCACTGCCTCCAGCCACCAGGCAGAAAAGTCAGAATTCTGCTAGAGTCAAATGTCAATGGTTGTGCAATATCAGGCAGACATCCCCACCATTTGCAATCAATGATACCCACTGTGGAAAGAGCAGTCTTCCCCTCCACTATGCCAAGGCACCCCCCTCCCCCGGCTCACATGAAACAAACAGCACGTGGAATTTTTACACGACAGTTTCCTCACATAGGCCCAAAGGCATATAATGCCAGGCAGCCAGTAACAAACAGCACCATTGAAGGTATAAGAGATTACATGTTTCTTGAAATAACCAAGATTATGAAAACTTGAGTAAAGGAGACGATGGGGAGGAATTCCAAAGTAGAGCAGTGTGGGAGAAGAAAAAGTCGAAAGAAAAATGTTTGGACCTGCAGTAAATAGAAGTTGAACACAGTATTGATGAGTCAAAACGGTCAGTCTAGTAGACAGTCCTAACATGGGTGGAAGAACAGTAATCCATGGCAGCAGCAAATAGAAAATATATAAAATAAATTAAGACGACCGACCGCCAGCGAGCGAGTGACTGAGTGTTGAATTAATTATCAATCAATCTCACAGCTTTAGAAATGAATTACTACTGCGGAGTGAGTGCCTCACCTTCATCGCTGGGTGACTCTTGCTTCACCACGGAGATGGGAAATCGAATGGGCAGCTTGCTCAGGGGCTGCCGCCGGCTCTTGCTCCGCTTCTTAGCTGCCATCACCTTCTAGATGAAACGTCACCCGACAACCGGCAACGTCAGCACGCAACCAGCAACCGCAGCCCGACACGGGTACTGCTTACCTTGTAGGACATTGTTTTTGCCTGTTCGTTCCCAACAACAGGCGTGTTTCACTGTTAGAAATTGCACAATCATTCATCAAGTTTATTTTCAGAGATATGTAAATCTTTGCCCCCTTGTAAAATCGATGAAACAGGGATTTAGTAGTTATGTTAGGTTCTACTTGCATAGCCAATATGACGTCTCTAAAATTCGGGATCTATTTCACTGCAATAATTTTTTTTTATGGAAAGGTAAATGTAGCAACCTCCAGTAACTGCAGGAGTCATGTAATCAAATATTTATTCTTACAGGCAACATTCAATGCACACACCATGGGCAAAAATATTTAAATCTGACTAAATAATGCATTTTTGCATGCCTATTGAGAAAACATCAATTACAATAGGCTCGCAGATATGAAACAGAGATGAGTAAAAGGTGCATTCTGGCATGATGTACGTGCACAAGTGCATTAGCACAGCCACAAGAGAAAGTAAAATATAGTTTCCAGACATGTGCAGGAGTGTGCAAGTGCAGAGTATATGGAGGCATCAGGTGACCTTGAGTACATCCTCTGGGTTGATGCAGGCTTCGATGACCATGGCCTCCCCCTCGCTCAGCTCGCCAGGGGACAGCAGCTCAAGCGCATCTGTGGCCGACTCGCCCTCCCTGCGCGGCTCCTTTACCTTTCCGCTCGTGAACTGCATGAATTCCTCCTGAAAATACGAAAGTCAGCAAGTGATGAAAAGGCAATTCAATCCTGTAACCAACAGTGTTGACGAGCGAGTGTGCGTACTGTACGCGAGAATGGAAACTACAACAATGTTAAGAATGCAAAAACATGTAAAAAGTGAAACTTTAATGAAAAAAAACACATTTTACATGAAAAGCACCTTTTATATACCAGGAATATTTAAATGTTAAGCACCATAGAGGTTACAATGTAAAGCTTTCGGGCAAGAAAGATATTTCCACATTATGTCCATAGTAACAAAACGCATTCCAACACGAATGACAAAATCTTACAAACGAAGTTCTACACTCGTTCACAATCCCACACCAAAAGTAACCGCACAAACCGGGGGAAGGGGCAACATTCTTGCCCCAGCACCGCACATGGGGGCTTCCACTCCACGTACCTGGTACGCAAAAGCATCCTTGTTGAACACCACCCGTTTGGTGACCTTGGGTTGCAGTGTGAGAAGCAGCTTGCGCTTGGCCCTCGGTTTTTCCACCGTTGCCGTGCTCTGAGGGCCATCACTAGTTTGTGGAACTTCCTCAACTTGCACGGGCTCTGGAAGCGTATCCACAGGGTACTCCTTTTGCTTCTTCTTGGATTTGCCTCCTGGGGGGGCAGCATCTTTTCCACGGAGCTTCTCCCGCGGTTTCTTTTTTGTTTTCTCAATATGCTTTGCCAAATCTGCCAAGACGGTAACACAACAGCAAGGAAAACATTGCATTACATTCATTTTATTTTGGTTAGATTTATTGTGGGCAAGGCCTACTGAGCTAACAATCTTAAAGAGCACGTCAAAGAACTGTTATGTGTATGTGTATATGCTGCAGCTGGAAAGTAAAAAGTTAAGTTTCTTGTGTACTGTGGCAACATAGGGTCTCTGTTGTTGACAGGTATGCTTGCCAACTTAATGTACGTTAGATTTATTTGTAGGACTCATTTGCAAAGAAAAAGCCTGACATTCATCATCATCACCAGACACCTGTTTACCATCAACTACAGCACGTACACCAGCAGATGCATCCTGGCTCAATCCCTGAGCATAAGGAACTCCATCTGTGTTGATACAAGGCTGGACCATCAATCGGCTAGGGTCCAACATGCTCAATGCATGTCCGAGACATGGCTATGTATTCATGGTGATGAGAGCCAGGAAGCGATCAAATTGTTTAATTAGCTAACAAATGGAGGGGCGTTGTTTTGCGAGATCCCTTGAGAGAACTCCAAAGCAACTAATTTTACCAGCCATGCCAATGTGCTGCTTCTGTTTGGGCCATAAGGCAATTGGATTCTACGCTCACTATATATTACATAAACGAGTTATGAATGCATCGGGAATATAAAGAGCTAGGAGTTTAATTTACAATACAAGACCAAATACTTCAGTGATTACCTGCAAGTGATCCATTAAACACAACGGCTGAGGGATTACACTAATTTACTTACAATCACATTTACATGTCCAGAACCGGTCGGTAGCCAATACATTTACACGTGATGAGAGCAATTAAACATCATATCAGTGCTCTGCAAACAGAATCTTTATTAGAATATTTAATTAGACTGGAAGAATCTGATGAGCTATGAAGCTCTTTTTCACATGTCCACATTACAAGGACAACATGTTCCAGTAGGCTAATACAACTTTTCACCATTTTTCCCCTGAAACCATTTTACAAACTAAGGACAACAGCTATTAACCGATGTTACAAGCTTTGCATGCAGGACAAAACACTTTTTCGCAAATGTTAACCTCCAATTGACATGACACAATTTGCCACTCAAAATGCGCTATGCATCTGAGACAAGAACGACTTGCGTTAAGCGCACGAATGAGCGGCAGCCCTCACCCCAGGTTGGGTCCCACTTGTCTTCGTCCTCAGATTTCACATCGACAGGCTCCAGTTTCACCTCTGTGTCATCAATATCTTCGTCCTCATCCTCCTCCTCTTCCTTCGCACGCACGGTCTTGAAGCGCAGCGGGCTGCGATTGCACGGAACGGCAAAAAAAACACGAGGGATGAAGTGAAGCAGTCACGTGATTTTAAAGACGGTGCTTGGCAACTAAATGAAATTACCATTCTGAGTCATTAGATTTATGCTCAAATAATGGGCAGCTTCTTATTTAAAAACAGCACGTTTTCATATGAAGATTGTTTTTGCTCCTCTTCTTTTCTCATGACAGTAAACAAAGCCTGCCTCCAGAGTTTAACCAATATATATTGACTTACAGGTTGCGTTTAATACATTTGCTTGAATATTGTTTAGGCTATAAAGAAAATAGCTCCCATCAAACACAATTAGTGCTGCAAACAATTTGATGCACATAATTAGGCACCACCACCCCCGATGTAAGAAACTACTT
Organism: Petromyzon marinus; assembly: GCF_048934315.1. Lineage (NCBI taxonomy): Eukaryota > Metazoa > Chordata > Hyperoartia > Petromyzontiformes > Petromyzontidae > Petromyzon > Petromyzon marinus. The sequence continues at coordinate 4,707,586 of NC_133701.1, forward strand.
GAACATGATATGAAATACAATTAAACACGGCCAAGTTTTGACAAATCAATTTCTAAAATCATTACTTTGACTGCACATCAATTATCTGTGCCTTACCCAGGGACCACACACACTTTCTGTATTCATTGCCTAGAGCTATGCATGCAGATTTTAACCTAGGTTTCTTTCTGGGGACAAAAAAATATTGACTTTTGATTAAACAACAATGCGGTTAACATAATTAAGCCATTCCACCATAATGTTTTGATTAGATTGTAATGACTTGTATAACACTACAAACATGTAACACCATCAAACACATCCTTCACTACACCTAGGTACTTTTTATATCCTCATGAGAATTATAAATCACATTCTACTGAGGTGTTGACACAGTGAAGGATAAAATAAGAAATAATGGAGGTGGGGGGGATAAGGGGGGGGGGGAAATTACAGAAACTATTAACAATACTTTAAACAAAAAAATTGCACAAAGCAATGAAAAAAATGCCGAATTGATTTTCTCTGCAACTCTAAACTATGCAAGTTGTGCTGCCTGCAGGCTGAGTAATTGTGGAAGCTTGAGGCTGGGAAAAATATTGGTGTTCGAGTTTCCTTCATCAAATACTGAAGAATATGCCAATACGTTACCCACTTAGTCAGAAATTACTCAAGATTTAATTTGGTTTGGTGAATAGAACCTGGACAGAAGGCACCAGTGCAGACTTCTGTACTGAAAGGATAAATAATTCAAAGGGACTGGCTCTATGGCCCAAAATATTGACTCAATGCTGAACATTTTTCATGTTGGAAATGCATATTTCTTTAAATTTACCATGATCTCATTATCCGATTACATTATTTTTCCATTTCATTCGCTACGATTGAAAATGCAACCACTCCTACTGCCAGGTAGCACTTCTTGCTACGTGTGTAAAATGCAAGCAAACTCACTTTTCCCTCTTCTTCTTCCTCTTGACTGGCGTGAAGGTGGCGAGATATTCCTCCAGCTTGAATACCTTCCCAGTGAGGAATTCACTGGCTTCGGGGGTAGGCAGCGAGTGGTCCAGTATGTACTGATCCTTGCCCTGCTTCCACATTTCGTACCTCTCCGGCTGGAACTTGCGCACAAAGATGTCCATGGATATCTTGACCATGTCCTTCATGCAGGTGCACTGCAGGCACAGACAGGAGTGTGGTGACGACCACGTGAAGCACATTAACTAATTGAGCAGAGGACAAGAACACAACCCTCTCTATTCTGATGTGAGAACAATGATGTGATGAAGTCCATTAGGAGCTGCACACAATAAATAAAATCACATTAAACATTAAGTTGGATTATAAAGGCCAGCAAAGGTGGCAAGAAATTGTAGATTTATGAATGCACATGTATTAGATGTATTTTCATAAATGTCCTTGAAAAAATAAATTATCTACTCGACATTTATTTAATATTTGCTATTACAATTATGTAAGCAAGCTCTATTTATTAAACGAGTCCCTTTGGATGCAGACATTAATCTTCAGCCGTATTATTTTATTCCAATTTTTATTTAGCATGAAATAATTTGGTATGTACACGATGGTATGCTGCACACTGGCATACATGTATAAATTAACAATAAAAAATCCAGTCATATACAGTGAGGGAAAAAAGTATTTGATCCCCTGCTGATTTTGTACGTTTGCCCACTGACAAAGAAATGATCAGTCTATAATTTTAATGGTAGGTTTATTTGAACAGTGAGAGACAGAATAACAACAACAAAATCCAGAAAAACGATGTCAAAAATGTTATAAATTGATTGCATTTTAATGAAGAAAATAACTATTTGACCTCCTCTCAATCAGAAAAATTGCTGGCTCCCAGGTGTCTTTTATACAGGTAACGAGCTGAGATTAGGAGCACACTCTTAAAGGGAGTGCTCCTAATCTCAGCTTGTTACCTGTATAAAAGACACCTGTCCACAGAAGCAATCAATCAGATTCCAAACTCTCCACCATGGCCAAGACCAAAGAGCTCTCCAAGGATGTCAGGGACAAGATTGTCGACCTACACAAGGCTGGAATGGGCTACAAGACCATTGCCAAGCAGCTTGGTGAGAAGGTGACAACAGCTGGTGCAATTATTTGCAAATGGAAGAAATACAAAAGAACTGTCAATCTCCTTTGGACTGGGGCTCCATGCAAGATCTCACCTCGTGGAGTTGCAATGATCATGAGAACGGTGAGGAATCAGCCCAGAACTGGACGGGAGGATCTTGTCAGTGATCTCAAGGCAGCTGGGACCATAGTCACCAAGAAAACAATTGGTAACACACTACGCTGTGAAGGACTGAAATCCTGCAGCGTCCGCAAGGTCCCCCTGCTCAAGAAAGCACGTATATATGCCCATCTGAAGTTTGCCAATGAACATCTGAATGATTCAGAAGACAACTGGGTGAAAGTGTTGTGGTCAGATGAGACACAACGGAGCTCTTTGGCATGAACTCAACTCGCCGTGTTTGGAGGAGGAATGCTGCCTATGACCCCAAGAACACCATCCCCACCGTCAAACATGGAGGTGGAAACATTATGCTTTGGGGGTGTTTTTCTGCTAAGGGGACAGGACAACTTCACCGCATCAAAGGGACGATGGACGGGGCCATCTACCATCAAATCTTGGGTGAGAACCTTCTTCCCTCAGCCAGGGCATTGAAAATGGGGCGTGGATGGGTATTCCAGCATGACAATGACCCAAAACACACGGCCAAGGCAACAAAGGAGTGGCTCAAGAAGAAGCACATAAAGGTCCTGGAGTGGCCTAGCCAATCTCCAGACCTTAAACGCATAGAAAATCTGTGGAGGGAGCTGAAGGGTCGAGTTGCCAAACGTCAGCCTCGAAACCTTAATGACTTGGAGAAGATCTGCAAAGAGGAGTGGGACAAAATCCCTCCTGAGGTGTGTGCAAGCCTGGTGGCCAACTACAAGAAACGTCTCACCTCTGTGATTGCCAACAAGGATTTTGCCACCAAGTACTAGGTCATGTTATGCAGAGGGGTCAAATACTTATTTCCCTCATTAAAATGCAAATCAATGTATAACATTATGACATGCGTTTTTCTGGATTTTGTTGTTGCTATTCTGTCTCTCACTGCTCAAATAAACCTACCATTAAAATTATAGACTGGTACTTTCTTTGTCAGTGGGCAAACGTACAAAATCAGCAGAGGATCAAATACTTTTTTCCCCTTACTGTAGTGCAGGCCACAATACAGTTGTTTTTATGGAGAAACTTGCCTGCAGAGCTGCCAGCCCTTGAAGGAGGGCACAAAGGACATTTATTTTCCCACTGACTGAGTAATAGGGTCAGTTGTGAGCAAGCTCCCTCCATTAAAAGTAAATTCTGTTAAATTGTTATCGTATCCTCAAATACATAGTTCACAAAATCAAACATTAGACAATGTGCCGTGAAATCAAAGTGTGCCATGCAACACTGCGCTATCTGTAGAAAAGCAACATAAATAAGACAAGGCATATTCTTAGCTCTTTCGGTAGTCACGTTGAAGGGAACAAATAAAATAATAAAATATATATTGTTTCAACGTGACTTTACCGAAAGAGCTAAGAATATGAATTACTGCAGTCACGAAAGCTTTAAATCTAAATTTAAGACAAGGCAGTTGAGTTCCCTATCCTGTAAAAGGTATTAGAAAACTAATGACAAAACATTTCCCTTCCCATCCTCAGACCCACATCACATTCCAGGGCTGACCAATTAACTTTTTTGCTTTGTTATGGACTTTTCATTTATTTCAAGGGCAGCCCACTGTATGGCAGTGTCATAAAAAACATTCACAACCTTGAAAGAAAATTAATTGGAACCGAGCTGTGGAATGACTGAAGTTAATCAAATTTTTGTTTCGTATTATAACTCAAGACATAATACTTGTACAAAACCTATGCAGATAACCAAGCTTTGGGACATTGCATAGATTTGATATTCCAATATAAGCTTTGTACGTCATCCAAGCATAATCTCAAAAAATGACCAAATGTATGTGTGCCTCCATGTATAAATTCCAGTTGCACACTCGACAAAAACCTGGAAAAAAGTTACTTTTTAGATTTAGAATCGGTCAAACTTTCAAGGAATTATATTGAAATAAGAAAAATAAAGGTCAACAAATACTTATCCACACTCCTAACCCTGGACAGCTACAAAACCTAAACTGATGTTTTAGAATGGTAATGGTCCTATTGTACAAAGTGGCCAGGTCATAAAACCCCGTACTGCCACTTGCCCACCATTTGCTAACAATAACTACACAAATGGCGTGCCTTTCACTCTCCGAATACCATTCTCAGACATCTCCTGGGAGGCTTGAAGAGTGGATATTCCCATCGCCATGCAAACCTGACAGTTCGTGAAAGTGCACAGCATCGGAGAAATTGCCGAGATATATTATCCTTCATTACTTGTCAGCACAAGGCAGAAAGTATGCTGCATGCGTGGGCACAGTCGACCTCGCCCCAACACAGGGCCACCCTCCATACAAAACCCATCATGCCGGGGACAAAAAGCACAACGTTGCAGAATATAGGCCAGCATGTCCAAACCCTTAAGGTAAAGTAGCAGGCCACAGTAACACAAAATAACAGCTTCAATGAAGCAAGTATAGTTATAAGGTATTATTCAAGTTGAGTGAAAGACTGGATTATGATGATTTTTCAAAACCTAGAAATTAGTGATATCCACCAGGGTGGCGGTGGTTTAGGGAAACATTATTTTAAAGAAAACTTTGTTATAGAAAAGTTAAGGTAATGTGATATCCATGTGGGAATAGGTTCGCTGCATCGATTTTTGCCTTCGACCAATTGCTTTGGTTTCTTGTCGATACCTGGCACGCCGGGGTTCACATTATCATGCCATACTCGAGTTGCAGGGAACGTTAATAACACTGTTACTTGACAGTAAAAGATAAGAATTCCCTAAGGGCATTAGGAATAACTGAGTCATCTTGCCTTGCATTATCAATGGATAATTCAGGCTGTCACTCTTGGCTGTGTTTGTTTCTGTAGGGATTGAGATAATCGATGTTTAGGGTTTGTTTTTCCAATAATTCCCAGCCTCATTTACCTTTCCCGTTCACCTTCCAGTCTAATTGTGGGCGACCTTGTGGTTTGGGTTTGCGTTACACATGATATCCCACAGAAGGCACCGCACAAAAAAGGTCATGATGAGATGACGAAGCCACGGGGACCCTTGGTGGTTGCGCATTGCACTTGGGAGCTTAAGAGTGGCCTTTCCAAGGAGTGTTCATTACAGCAAACACGCATTTGTACCAACAATGCTTTAGCTGGGATGCAAATTGTAAAAAAATAATTGCATCCTCCGAGCAATTACATTGCCATGAAAAATATGTCGCAAAATATAGTAACAATACTGCAGTTTTAATTCTAACATATGAAAACGACATTGTTGGAGTCGCATCCTCTCCTTTAAATTGAATTGCTTAAATGTTTACAGCATGATGTGCAAATTACCTAAAGTTTTATGAGCAACTAAAACAAGCAATATTCCACATCAATCAAATTCCCAGACCTTGTGGTATTTAATTACCATAGTACTAATTTTTAGAGACTTTACTTAAACAAAGTGATCCACATTAAGTGCTTTACAACTATGTCACCTGCTCCAAGCTCTGAGCATTATTGATTGTGCAACACTTTGCTTGACAGGCTGGCTGGAGCCTTCATTAATTTAAGAAGACTTACCCAAAATGAGATTTCAAATTTTCATTTAGTTCATAATACCATTTGTGATGTTTTTTTTATTTCCCACCCCCTTCCAAAAAAATCATCAAAAGCAAATCACGAATGACTCATCAAACCACTGGATTAAAATGTGAAAACATTTTTGGTCATTCTCATTTGCATTTAACATAGTTGCATGAATCAAAGTTTGTATCACATTTGAATGAGCAAATTTTCAATTCCATTTCATTGCTTGTGCTTTTAAGTACAACGATCTATCATTTTAAGGAGCCTTAGGAACTAATGAGCTTTGAAAATCAAGTTCAAAATTCAACGGATTTGCAAGTAATGAAGCTTATGAGCATATGAAATCGTTCAACTTTGCCAAGTTATTGTTATTCTGATGATTGATATGACTATTTATTGTATTCATGTTGTGCAATGGTGGTTGATACATTCTGAGTGAATTTTAATTTATTTAAATCGGTACAATTTTCATATTTGTGTTGAATGGCGCACGTGCTGCACATGCTACGAATTAATATAATCGTTAAAGTGTGCTGGCAGGACTGCACATTTTTACGCATCATCTCAAAAGGACAAACATGGTCACTGGAAGTATTATAATGTAATAAATAATGCAGGAGGCACTTGTTCTCTTTGAGGAAATAAAGGGCAAAAGATATGCGAGTAAATGAAGTAATGGAGGTCTCTAAAAGCACAAACCAGGGTTCAGGTTGCAGCAGTGGTCTGCAACCAGGCAAGACGAAACCTCCCCAGGGAAGATCCCTTTAAACTACTAACGGCAATGCACAGATCAGCATTGCGTACATAAACACTCAATGGAAAGGGCAACATACGGCCACAAACAACACTAGCAATACACAATGCAACAAAGCATCAACCAATTAAAATTGACTTGGAAAAGTGGCACATCAACCAAATATATATATATACACAAGTTTGAAAAGAACCCACATAAAACAGCTCAATGTGTTTATGTACAATAGTAGCATTAGTTAATATTTTTTACAGCAACCAAGTAGTAATGAGCAACAAGCAATAATTTAAGAGAATAAATAAATAGCAACAAGAACTTGGGACTGATAGCAATATTCACAAGATGCCCAGGACTTCAAACAATGCGAAAAAGAGAAACCTGATTGATTTGAGCTCACAAACCCCAAATATGATATTCGGCATTATAGCCAACAAGCAGCAAAACAAATGCATGCCAATATTGCCTCAAGACAGAATGGTGCACATTTGCTATTATCGTAAAGTGCACGTGTCTATTCCGTGGTGTTTGCTGCCACACAGTGGGAAAATGCCCTCACTGCATCTCAAATACAAATCAAAATGTAAAATATTAGCATCAATGTTTCCCAAAGCTCCCCCAGCAAGGAGCAAAACAGCGTAACCGTGAAAACCCATCCACAGGAGTATATTACAATCATAGTTTTCACTTTAACCCCCGTACAATGCTGCACACGTATAGCCAAAGGTATCCATAATATATTTTTTGGGTTAGATTGCGTAAATGTTGTAAAAAAACCTGCACAGTAAAACCTTGGTTTGCGAGCATAATTCGTTACGGAAACGTGTTTGTAATCCAAAGCACTCGTATATCAAAGCACTCGTATATCAAAGCGAATTTCCCCATAAGAAATCATGGAAACTCCGATGATTCGTTCCACAACCCAAAAATATATTCATATAAAAATTAATACAAAATACCTTTTTTTATATTTGTATTATTTAAATTGAATATAAAGTAATCAAATTTATTAATTTAATTTAATAGTGGCTGGTGTGAGGGAGACAAGAGAGAGGAGGGTTATTGTGTAGGACGACTTTCGCTGTCACTAACGGAATCACTGCTATCTGTTGGATCACTGTAATATGTTTCTTTTTGTGCGACTTCAACAAGGAATCTATCCAATGACACTTGCTTTTAACTCCTTTTGAGGATTTCGCGAAAATGTGACATAGCATTGTCGGGCCACTGTTGCAGTAGTTACTAAAGAACAGTCACTACACTTGGACACAAAATAAAAAATGCTTTACGCACACACACGTGGTCACAACACTATAGTAAACAGTATATGCTCACACGGATGTTGACTATACGAGTGAGGCACGCCGACTGAGACTGAGCATGGGAGACGATTACCCACAATCCCGCAGCAAGAGAGAGAAGAACCATCGGCTCAGTTGTGATCACGTGACGCTCGGTAGACAAAGCGTATACGTACTACTCGTATTGCAAGACCGCTCGTTTATCAAGTTACTCGCAATCCAAGGTTTTACTATATTTTGGATATTGGTCGTGAAAGCCTGTGTGTTAAACTAACCTAAGGTATATTTCCCTGATAGTCAATAGTAGTTACTTCCGTGAAAAAAAATGATTGCATCAGGGAACAAGTGCTGCAATGGCAACCACCGTAACATGAACAGCACCATGAACTGCCGTGATATTGACCGTATCATTTCACGTTTGCTCACAGCAATTACCACATCTGCATGCTTGGTCAGATTTTGTGCACCAGGAGCTCTGCACAATTGTTTGGCAAAGGAAATGTGAAACCACCCAAAAAAAATAGCTAACAGTGCCAACACCTACGGCCACACTCACCAACGTCGACTGCTTTCCGTAGTCAATCCAGCGCAATGTGGCAAAGTTTGTGGACTCGGCACAGTTGAATCCATGGTTGAAGCCAGCGTGGTACCCGTATGGAAATGTTATCATGAACTCGCCCGCCTCCTGGGTCACCTGTCACACAAAAATATATCACATTGGTTCCAGGAATAAATCGCAAGCACTCCTATATGCAGGGATATGTTCTGCAATTAAATTTACAAGAACTGGCTGTCCAATGCTAAACGAATTACTTATATTATGAAATTAAGAGGCAATGCATTTGAAAATGGTCTCCCTCATGGAGGATTGTCCTAATAATAACTGCTCAAATTACATAACTGCTGATGAATTACCGTGGTGTGACAATTCCAATTGCCAATGTAAAGGGGGGAAAAATGAATGATGAATGTGGTATAATATCCTCAGAAGAGCATGATGACATTTATAATTCATGTATATATAAATCTAGACTACATTAAAAAGTTAAATAAGCAAACAATAAAAATAATATATATGTTCAGTCTAAAAGTTCACTTGTGAAAAATAAGACTGAAATAATTGTGCTCCATACATTATTTGAATGGTCAAGTTACGAAAACATAATGGAATCACTTAAACTGACCATTTAAAACTCAACTAATCTTAACTGCAAGATGTTATGCAAAGAAAATTACTATGAAAGTTTATTTCACACCGAGTACCTTTTACAGTAAACCAAAGCCTGCATATTTTAACATTTTCAACCACAAGCAATGAGTTTAGCACACAGCTGTGAAGCAAATTAACTAATGCATACAGTCTTCAAGTACTCTGCCTTAAGACAGCACTCCACCACTTTGTAACAAAGCAGCTGTGCACGCTGTATAAAAATAGGCTGAATGAGTTAAGTGGAAGGAAACGCTCACCCTGTCGAAGGGGATCCCATATTGTCGCAGGATGGAAGGGGAAATGAGCGTCATCTTGTGGCGGAGAAAGGCATCGCAGCCTTGCGAGCTGCCAGGGAAAAACCCTGCATGCACGGCAAACAGTAATTGACGCGGACGATTAGTAATCAATGGATATGAACTAATGGTTACTCGAAACGATAATGCTGAAATTTGTTAATGTGCTACAAAATATGTTAAAGCGCACATTACATTCCCTCTGATGAAGAGCATACGTTTTAAAGTTGTTTACCATTATTAATATAATCCCATTGGAAAGGAGACGGCACATATTTGTACACCTGCAATAAGGTAGCCGTTGAATTAGAATAGCAAACCGCTGCAACAAGTGATTTTCCTCCACCTTGTCAGGTGCTCATTCTTATAGATCAGGTGGTTGTGATTTGTATGTACAGTGCCTAGAATTTCTTTCGCACACCATGCTAATTGGAGGTGCGGAGAAGGAAGGACACCAAACTAAACATAAAAGCACGCCCAGTCTTATACTATTAAACCAAGTTTCCCTTGGCCATCGTCTTTTTCTAGATGGGTTTCTGTAACGTCTGATGAACCCAATGCAATGAAGTCTTATTCAGTGCTGGCTGGCTTAAGTCCTTATTTCTGCCCGGATTTGTGGCGATTGTGCACTATACATATTCATTGGTTAGATGTGCTGCCCATGGGATACACAGTAACTAAGAACACCACTGAATTACAAAAACGTATATTATCTTCAACCAACTACTAGGTCATTCATCATCACTCTTGCAATTGAGTTCACAAAAGTATGAAGGGCACAAGACTAAAGATGAGGATTTAGTCGATCCAAGAAAACATTTTGAGCGACTAATTTTTTTGTGATAAATTACTCGAGCCCCCTAAAAAAATGGCAGCTGCCCCAATATCCTTTCTCCTGAATGCAGGAAACCCCCTGTAAGTCACACCCTGCGATGCGTACGACGTTACCAATGACAGATCCATGTCCTGCTCCATCACCTCCGATCCAGCAGACCACTAATGTTGTAATAAACTACTGAAATAATTGGATATCCCAGGTCTACATTACACCAATATAAGTCAATGAGTATACCACCACTTCAGGGGAGGAATGTCGATAACTTTTCATTTACCTTTAGCAAGACGCTCCAGTCGTTTCCCGTGCTCTGGGGGAATGGCGTACCTGCAAGGGGGGGGGGGGGTTAAGTGAGACTTGGGTTGCAGAAATTCAAAGCAGCTTCCCACAACACGTAACTTTACACACTTGCTGATGTCGGCATCAGAACAGCATAATAAAAAGGTATGGCTCTTATTTTATAGATGCACAACTAAGCTTTGTGTTCCAGGTGGTCCAATTGCGATATCAACGTCATGTTGAGAAACAATTTCCACTAATTTTCAAAGAAAGCTGTGCATCACATCATATTATAAATAGGTGCAATAAGAGTTGTATGCCACAGGATTTTAATCCCCAAGATGTAGAGTATTATGAAACAAAGACAAAATGTAGTACATGCAATTATGTCACCGGGACAGGCCATTAACTGACTACAATTAAAACAGATTGGTTGCAGATTCTAACCCAGGACCTAAGCAGTACTAGATCAGTGTTCAGATACAGTATAAACCCTCCAAACAAACCGGATATCTTATCAATAGATGACGTTTTGTTGATGAGATAAACACTCTGCAGCAGAGTGTACGTGAATAGACAATCCAAATAAAGATGAGACTTGAATGGATTTTAGCAGTTCTACAGTATATTTCCATGGGCCATTCTCTAAGTGACACACTGCTCTGAGTTTTGAATAGATACTCTCAATCTCAAGAAATGCCTTTGATCACACAACTGGAATAAATGTAGGAAAGGCAACCAAAAATTAGCAATTCGTTTTAGTGTACCAGGACTTGGGTTCCCCAAAATGCAGGTAGTTGATGCTGTACAGATCCATGTCTTCTGTGTGCCAGGCAAATGTGGTCTTCCACATGCCGAAGTAAAGGTAGGGTGTGTTGACCCCATCAATGGTGATTCCACTGTCCTGCTCCACAACATCCAAGACTGTGTTCAGGTGACCAATGTTCCAATCCTCCACATCCTGTGATGACAAAACATTGATTCAATTATAAAATTATTCTTACCCACGATGCAGGAAATTGGGCGTTAGCAAGTTGTTTACTGATGAAGCATGCGTTTTGTAAATATGATGGATATGCAAATGAAGTGAACTGTACAAATGATATGGAACAAACTTAAATAAATAAGACGGTAAATATTAGATAATATAGAATTGATTATTTAACATAATGGTGTCCATGTATCATGATACTTGTATTACTGGAGGGATGAATCATTGCATTCAATATGGTACCATTTCTGTTTTTAAGGGAGATGCAACCCAAAAAAAATATTGCTCCTTCTGGTAAATATATGACGAAGTTTTGCATTTTCAGGCTCTGACATGCGTGGATTAGCTAATTAAATGAAAGATTAGTTTTAGGACGTTAAAATCTACAGTCAAGTACAACTGCCACAGCTCGCCACAGCGATGTCACTGTAGTTACCATATGAAAATCTCACAGCAAGACAGCTCATGCCGAAAAAATATGCATGGCTTTAATTTTTTAGTCGTCTTCTCATTAACAAAGCTTTAAAGTTGTGATGAAGAGCCCAGGATGAATTGCACTTTACTTTAATGGTGTTGTTAACCATTACCCTGTAAAGTTGCAATTGTATTTGTTCTAGAGAATCAGAAGTTAGTGGGTACATTGATGATCAATTACCCGTATCCTTGATGAAAGACAACATCCTAGAGGATATAAGATGAACTTCTTAATTTGAAAATGTACATGTTTAGGAAAATTTTGCGATGCACTGGCACAGGTACCTCATCATAAAGCGACCCACAGATATCAGCACCATAAATTGGTGCCACGAAGGTAAGATTTTTCCAATACTTCCGCTCCAGGTCATCGTAGTCTTGGTGCCTTGGTGTGCAGTGCCTGAAACAGCAAGGAGAGCACTTTTAAGCAATGACATTTTAAATTATTACATGCCACACATCTACATCCATACTTTACTTTCCAGAGTATCTTAGCATGATACAAAACGTTATTATTAAAAACCTTCATCCTACTGCTTTGATGCACACATTCTGAACAGACTAGAGTTACTTTTTAACGTGAAAATTTTCTACTGTGCCTTTTTACAATCCTCCAAAATTAAATTCTGAGATTGACTAATATATACACACAAATCATTGTGACTTATCACACCACGTTCTGCCTGCTCGTGTAATATGTCCCCTGATTCAATCTCACTTTCGGATTAAAAACCTTCTGTACATGTAAAAAAAGTACTAGGAAATAAATTCCAACTATTGTTATATGCAGCACAATTCATCAACTGCACTGCGAACACAACATTGAATTATGACAGACTTTCAGCAGCAAAAAACAAATTACGTGTCTCATTCCCAAGACACACAGCTATCATAAAAAGAACAATGAGTTATGTACAACATTGAAGATTTCTCACTTGTCGCTGTTGGCGAGACGGCGGTAATCTGCAACGGTCATGGGCTTCTTTTGAATGTTGTACTGTGTGAACAGGCCAGACTGGCCCGTTACAACCTGCTGGATGGGTGCTGGGATGACCAGGTCGTCAATGTTGTCATAATTATTTCGAGGTTTCCACTCTTTGGGAGGAATCACCTGTGAAACGGGATCAGATAAATACAATTATTATCCATATAGCTATGAAACAAACGGGCAAGCAGCTTTACTAAACAATACTCACAACAAGTAACTGAACACTGCACACCCTCTATTTGTCACTGACAAAATTCACCACTATAATACTACCAAATCTTTAAAACACAATTCTTTGGTACTCGATGACAATTCCTTTTAATTTCATTAGCACACCCAATTATCTGAATTATCATTACTGTTTTTAAAATCCTTGACAAAAAGTGCACGTGACAAAATTAACGGACAGAAACATCCAAATATATATTGCATACATGCATGAGGTCTGCACTGTGGTACAATGTGGTGTACAGTTTAAAAGCCAGTGCTTGAGTGATTGTCACAACCACTATACCACAGTGATATGCTATCAGTTTTTACCAATATTGGTGGTTTATATGTGTTGGTGCAGTGAAATATATCGTTCTTTATAAGTTACCACTTCATCTGTGTTTTATATTGGCAGTCTGCACTTCAGACATTCTACCAATAAAACGCAGCATAATTTGAATTGTGGGCTCCTGGTCTACAGTATAATTTCTAAAGTATCGAGTAAAAAACACAATTTCTAGCAAAGTAAAACCAAGATAAATTCAATGTCATTTCGAAAATTGTGGATAAAAATCACAGAAATTTGATGTTTAGTGGAATTGAGGGTGACCAGAAATACAAGAAACTCTTTTTGATTAAATTGGCAGATATCCTATGTATGTGAAGGGATGCATTTCCATGCAATTAACTAAAATCTACTGGGCACAACAGGCTGGGCAGAATGGAAAAAGCACACAAGCTCATTTTATTATCCCAAGTGATGCTCATTTAATCCCAGGACATTAGAGCTATATTAAGTGTGTCCAACTGTACAGTCACGCCATAGAGCACAACATAACATCTTCATTCATTGCCTTGTATTATGCCTTAATTTTATAGGTAAATGGAAGAAAATGTTAGAAATCACCACTCTGAAAAGTAACATTACCTTGCCTTTGACAAAAATAAACATGTGCCTAATCTCATCAGATCTTGCAAGATAAGCAGGTCTGGTTAGTACTTAACATGGAAGACTGCCTGGGAATACCACATGATTAAGGCTTGCGCCGGATGGTGTCCAGATGGCATTTTAGTAATGGATACAGGAATCAACACACAGCTTTGAGTGTTATTTCCTAACATGTGTGGGTTTTATGGATTTAGTAAGTACTACCATTTGCCACTAATTAATGAAATTGGGAACAATGTAAAGTCTTAATACTTAGAGAGGCTTTCCTGTGTATATTGTTATTATAAGACAGAGCGGACAGTTAATACATATGACATGTGCAGTATTTGCACTGTCACCATCATCAAAGGTAAATCTGAACATATTGGCTGACAAGCACTCTTAAGAAAATATTCAAGCGTTGGTAGTTGAAGTTGGGTAGTCAGTGATGTCAGGTAATGGATTTAATGGAGCACAAGGAGAGTTTGCATTTTTATGCATAGGAGATAATATGCACATCGACTTAAGGGTAATGAGGTTCTTATTGTGTCCAAACTCAATTCATGGATCCAACCTCTAGCTAAATGTAAACTCTGATTTAGCTTATGTAATTAACAGAATAATGCATTTTTAAAAGACCAGCATAGTGATTCCTGATTGCTTCTGCAGCCATCTGGAACACTTCCTTTCAATATTAGGAAGCTACTGGAGCTATGCACTTTTAAATCTAAACTGAAAACTAATTTCTTTACAACTGCTCAGTGTGTTTACGTTTGTTGTCCTTCCCCGCACCTCCTATTAGCACAGGTGGCTACATAGGGTGCGAAAAAAGTTAAATGTACGTATGGAGGACATAGCAATCCATGCTCAACTCAGGCTGGGGGGAGGGGGGGGGGCAACTTCCTGGGTGGGTACCTTGGCGAGCCCGGCGCGGTGCGCGCCCTGCGACTCGATGTAGGCAACGTAGCGCGGGAAGTTGTGGAACTCCTCAAGCGTCGGCCGAAACGTCATTATCTTGCAGTTGGGATTGGGTGGTCCGGTGCTCTCCGGCACCATCGTGCTCGGTGGTGCACTTGTCGACGCCATAGCTCCCTCCTGTAAAACACGGCGAGGATGAGAAGCATTAAAACAAATGCACGGCACGTGTAAAGAGACATACCAGTCATCACCCTAAATTACTTATCTAGTCAGCATCATCGGGCGAATTGCCCGATGATGCTGGAAGTATTTACCAGCGAAACGTCGTACTCAAACTGTAAATGTGGATTAACTCTTCAACACACCGGTGGGCTGAAGTAGTGAATTATTTGTATTTTGTCAACGTGACACTTTTTTTTGCTGATTGGCCGTGTCGGGTGGTGGAGGGTTACGACACATTTATAAATAAACGCGATCTAACCCAAAAACCTTTGTTATGAATAATATTGGTCGCGAAAGCCTACGTGTTAAACTAGTCAGCAATGTTTGGTTAAACTATTTTGTCATGTTATTTTACTTATCCTGCCCTATTCTCTTGGGTATATGGTGAGTATATAAACACTATCATCAACTATGACCAGTACACTGCTGGATGAAGGGCCCCCCCAAAGTAATAATTAGCAATCAATTATGTTTGTGTTTTAGTTTTTCGTCCGTCTCCCGCACCTCTAATTAGCACAATTGGCTACATACGGTGCACGCAAGACGTTCTACATACATAAGTAAATATGCTAACACCGCTCACCCCCAAGTGGCGCCACTGGTCCTTTGTCAAACAACGTTCCCAGAGTTACTCTTTTTGCCAACCTGCCTCGCACAACTTTGCATCACAATTCCGCCCCTCAATGCGATTTGAATAGACTGGATAAGGACATTGGGTACGTAACTTAGAGCGGGGCTGAAAACGTGTTCCGTCCAATAGGCCCGTTGTATCAAACACAATGCGTCCAAAATGGGACCTGGGACCTTGTTGGCAGTATCAAAATGGGACCTGTACGGAGATCCGTTACACGTGCACCTTGTTTTGTACTCAACTGCCTCCTAAAAATTATTTATTCTACAAAATATGTACATTTGTATCCTCTTTTTGTAGGACGAAACGTTTTTGGAAATACGTATACATTTTATGTCCTTTCCATTGACCGAAAGGCTGTTCAATCAATACATTGACAATTTTTCTGGCGTTTAAAACCCAACGGGGGAGGGGGGGTTACTGGATAATGCAAGTTGAGAGCACAACTTTTAAATAAATGTTTTAAGCTACTCTGTTCAAATTCGCACACATTGGTGTGCAAAAGTGACAACAGCATGAATAACAATTGAGGGTTTAGTATTCCCCTACGTTCGTAACACAACTGAAATATTTACACGGCGTGTTGCAAGAGCCGAGTTGGGGGGGCATTGCATCACAAGCACTGCGCATTGCGTTAAACAAAATCATTCGCAAATCAAGCGTAAAGCGTATTATCCGAATAAATTAACTATTAAAACAACTCGAATATAGGTGCTAGGTGGCGTGGCCTAAATCCAGCTGTGAATTGACAACGGCCGATGGCGATGTTAGCTTTAGCTTAACAAGGCTAAAGCCGCCGAATTATACACTGTACTCTATATTATAGTATTCAAACCACGCTACGAAAAATTTACCATTCAGCCTAAGGAAATGTATGTAGACTATAAATACTGTACTTGATACACGTGGCCCTCACTTGCCAAGAGGCCGTTGTATTCAGGATACATATTTGAATCTAATTTCCTCTGGGAAACAAATTAATCGTATAGTTGGGAATGAAATTTGTACATGTCGAAATTAACAACTACAACTGTTGGCGCCGTATTAATAAATGATGGAAATCTTGCTTGCAACCCTTCATCAGCTAGCCGACACCAGGTTTGAATGCGGTCCTAGGTGAACGCCCACCACCGCAGTGGAATGTCAGACGCATCTTAGTAATGATAAGCCGGTGGTCATTGGGCAGGTCAGCTCCACAGTAGATCCTGGTGTCAAGGACATGGGCCCACATTTACTGTTCCGTTACGATATAATATAGTCCATGGGCTGCATTGAAATCTAGCAGCCTCATTGGTCAACAAATCGCAGTCTTTAAAAGTTACATCCATTGTTAAATAAGCAACTCAAATACACTAAACTCTAACACTTAACGAGGCACAAAAACTACACATGCTGTAAACTCATAAAGGGATATGCATACCTAATCAAAATAACGCACACGCTAAAATGGACATACACTGCAAGGGCATCTTAAAGGAGAATCCTTTAATAAGCATGGACGTTAACACGTACTTATAAGGTCACATACCCCTCTACAAACTCGTGTAAACAAGTCACTTTCCTTCGTCAAAGGCAAGAGACCAATGTGTACTTCACAACCCGCAAAGAACGACGTGAGTGTGGCACGGCCAACAAAATAACCCACACGATGCGCAAAAGCCCGAGGCATCCAGCAGTGGATAGGCAAGAGGACAGTGCGTGCACTGTACTTGCCGTGTTTACGTTCGGCTCGCAATGGCGGCCGCGCCGCGAACCCCAATCGGTTTAAAGGGACTCGAGACTCTCTAGATTTATATAAAAAAACACACACAAATCGCCTTTTCTTCAACGACGCGAAACGTTACCGCGTACAAAGTCGCCGAACACAATTGCGCTAAGAGTGCGCCCGTTCGCGCTGCCGCTGTGCTCGTTTTCGAACACCTCCACGTAACGGCCCGTGGCTGGCACGCACAAGCCTCTGTTTGGAGGCCTCCGTCCAATTCCTTGTTCCAAAAAAATGCTAAAACAAAAAGGCTCTTAAGTGACAAAGTAACGGCGGTGAGACGACAGCGACGCAAATAAGCCGCGCTGCCACTCGATTGTTGCAAAACGTTTAAACTTGGGTTAATTTATCAAACGCGAGGAGTTAACGCGGAGGAGGCCGGAGAGGCCTGGTCCGCTCACCCCTCAGGCTCGACTTGGGAAGACTGCAACCGCTTGGGCGTCTCTAGATTTATTACCTGGCCGCAAGTGGTGTTTGTATCCGCCTGCGACTCGCGTCCTCAAGCTCCGATTCAAACGACGGGGTTAAAACTAAAACGTGTCAAACGATGAACGTTAAAGAAGACGAAAGGAAGCTCACGCCGCCTACGTGATAGATGCGCCCACTCACCGCCACTCGGCGCTACCGAGTCCGTCCGCGCGAGAGAATTAATCCCCCCTCCGAGGGGCACCGCAGCTTCTTCGGGGAATTATTGGCCTCGACGGCGGCGACTCCTGGGTAGGGGGCCGTCTATATGCGAGGTACACAATACTTTAGCATTAATTCGGGGGGGGGGGGGGGGGATGCTGGTGGTCTAGGGCCCTTCAGGACCCACCCGAACCTAGCCGCGGTGTCGGATAATGGAGGATAAATAGGAGCGGAGGCGCTTCGCGCAGAACTATATCCCTCCGCCGACCGACTCGGAGCCGCACTGCGCATGCGCGCGCTGAGGCCTTTGCCCGTTTCGGTTATTTTGAGGGGTCACGTGGCTTGCGGAGGGGGTGGGGGTCACGTGACTAAACATGCGTTGCGTGTGAACATTCCTCTACACACGCGCTTGGATTCAATTGTTACAATTTTTTTCCTCCGGATTCCAGTATTCAAAACGCTCTGAGGTAAGACCCTCAAACCTGAACGTGTGCCCGGTGTAATTAAATTCACGCAATTTTGGGTATTGGCGAAAGCCGAGGCAGATGGTTATTTTTTCAAAGGTTTTACTTAAATTTTGATGTAAAGCTTTCGTGACTGCAGGGATTCATATTCTTGGTTCTTTCGGTAAAGTCACGTAGAAGGGAAACAATAATAATGATTGTTTGTGTTGCAGTCGAAACCTCGTGGATAATTTTCTTGTTTTATATTTTTATTATTTTATTGTTTCCCTTCCACGTGACTTTACCGAAAGAACCAAGAATATGGTTTTACTTGACTTGAAAGCTGTCGTAGTCAAACCTTATAATGAAAAGTTAGTCTACTTATATATCTATATACTGGTACAGTATATTTTTCGAGTAGTGGTACCCCAAACTTTTGCAGCTCTTATAAATTCCCATTTTCACACCATCAATGGGTAAAATCCCCCCCCCTCGCCAAACTGCAAGTCCACCGGCACGTACACCACCTCTTTGCTCGCACACAGGTCCGATGTCTGAGCGTGGTTGTGTTTCGCTAAATTCTCCTGTTTGATGAGTACTAGGTGCCTCGGTGAATGTATATACTCTGACTTTAACATAGCTATTTCTGTGACCAGTTACTAGCTAATCACTAAACTATTTAAATGCTAAATTCTATGCTAATTTCCTTTGTCAAGGGGCACCTCTGCGGATGTGTATACTTTAACTTAGCTATTTCAATGAGCCATTTCAATGCTAATTTATATGCTAATTCCTTTGTCAAAGCCCGTGGTCTTCTTCTTCTTCTCACACAGCTTAAATGTCGTGATCTAAGCGTGGCTTCTTCCACTCCAGCGCTGTCCTCCAGACAGTCTCGTCCCTTCACCTGATGAAGGCCGCTTGTGTTGTGGCCGAAACGTCGTGATTATTGTTGTTTTACTATTTACCTACGTGACTTTACCGAATAGAACCAAAGAGTATGGATCCTTGCAGTCACGAAAGCTTTAAATCTAGAATAGTCTACTTCCTGTTGTCCAATCCATTCCAAATTTTGCACACGTACTCAAAGATTCGGTGACAATGCATGCCTGTATTAAAGTCGGCATCAATTAATTGCCTTGTTTAACACGTAGGCTTTCGCGACCAATATTCATAATAAAGGTTTTTGGGTTAGATCGATCAAACCCAAAAACCTTTATTATGAATTAATTGCCTCCTTTCAAGCAATTTAAATACATTCATGGACGGCATATTAATAATATATTTTTTGTGTAGGTGAAAAACGCCGCGGTCCCTATTCTGTGGAATCGCCTCGCCCAAGATGCAGGCGCCACGTGTCTCTTTACTCAAGATGTTGTCCACTTCACGTTGTCCATTCGAGTTTTTTACTTTTTTAAAGGAGTTTTTTTTTATGTAGACTAACTTATTTCTGCTTGCAGTACACTGCACATATGCTGTACTGTTGTAACCTTGATGCTCTATGACAACGCATGAGTTCGGTGTTTATAAAATGTGTCGCCCACCAACCGGAATTAAGACACTTCCAAATAAATAAAAACACCAGGAAAGGTATATATTCTTGGTTCTTTCGGTAAAGTCACGTAGAAGGGAAACAATAATAAAAAAAGATAAAACAATACAATTATCTTTTTTATATTTTCATTATTTGATTGTTTCCCTTCTACGTGACTTTCGAAAGAACCAAGAATATGGTTTTACTTGACTTGAAAGCTGTCGTAGTCAAACCTTATAATCAAAAGTTAGTCTACTTCCTGTTGTCCAATCCATTCCAAATTTTGCACACGTACTCAGATTCGCTGACAATGCATGCCTGTATTAAAATCGGCATCAATTAATTGCCTCCTTTCAAGCAATTTAAATAAATTCATGGACGGCATATTAATAATGTATTATAATTGTATTGTTTTATATTTTTATTGTTTACCCTTCTACGTGGTGACTTTACCGAAAGAACCAAGAATATGAATGCCTGTAGTTGTGGTGGCACGACAGCGGAGCCGCTCCGCCGAGGCCGCCGCTGTGCTGACGGTGCTGCTGCTGCAGCGGGGAAGTCACCCGGCTCACGTCACAGCGCTCTTCCCCCCCACATTAACACACACTGGCGGGGCAGGTGGGGAGCGAGGCGGCGCAGGTCAACGGCCCTACCCATAATGCACCGCGAGTTTAACGGCCCCACCCATAATGCACCTTCAGTTTAACGGCCCTACCCATAATGCACCGCGAGTTTAACGGCCCCACCCATAATGCACTGCCAGTTTAACGGCCCTACCCATAATGCACCGCGAGTTTAACGGGCCCACCCATAATGCACCGCAAGTTTAACGGCCCTACCCATAATGCACCGCGAGTTTAACGGGCCCCACCCATAATGCACCGCGAGTTTAACGGCCCTACCCATAATGCACCGCGAGTTAAACGGTCCTACCCATAATGCACCTCGAGTTTAACGGCCCCACCCATAATGCACCGCGAGTTTAACGGCCCTACCCATAATGCACCGCGAGTTTAACGGCCCTACCCATAATGCACCGCGAGTTTAACTGCCCTACCCATAATGCACCGCGAGTTTAACGGCCCTACCCATAATGCACCGCAGTAGTAATGGTTGGACAGACGCGCAGGCGTTAGAGCAACTCACAATACACTTAGATGGACGGGCGGCTGACTTCGCAGAAGCTCTACCCGCGAGCACACAAACCCAGCTAGCAGAATTGATACACCAACTTGACCTGCGTTTCGGCACGAGTAATGACGAGGCAAAGGCGGCCTTAGAGGCACGCCGGCGCCAACCCGGCGAGGACTTGCGTGACTACGCCGAGGATGTGCGCGAGCTGACAAAGATCGCACGCCCGGGGTACACCACTGAGGTGATTGAGGAGCTTGCCGCCGAGAAGATCCAGCGGTACTTGGCTCGCACCTCGTGGTGGCATCCCGATATGAGCTGTACACGTCTCCCCTTTAACGCCCTGGTCGAGCGTGTGCGTAAATGTGAAAGAATTGCTACTGAGCGCGCGCAGCTCCGAGGGCTGGGACGAGAGCGCGCCATCGCGAGCTTGCTTCCAGAGGAGAAGGGGGAGGATGAAGAGGAGCGCGCCAACACAGCAAGGGGTCGGGCAAGGGAACCTCCAGGGCCCCGGGAGACAACCCCGGGCTGGGTAGCGGGGATACATCGGGGGGATCGACAACAAGGTAACCCAAGTAGGTGAAAGAATAACCCAAGTGGACAACAAGGTAACCCAAGTAGGGCACACATGACTGCGCTGCAGACTATGGTAGAGACGGTCCAGGCCGAGGTAGGAGGGCTAACTGGGAGAGTGGCCTGACTAGAGGCAGAGTCTGGGCAGCGGCATGCTAGGGGGGGAATAGGGAACGGGCGGGGGGGCTCCTACGGGGCCGCCCCGCGGGCGTGTTACCTGTGCAACCGCCGAGGGCACCTCGTGAGAGACTATCCGCAGATCGCCCGCGCTATACAGGCGCCAGGATTAAACGCCAAGGCTTCCCCAGAGAGGGGACCACCGAGGGGGACAGTCGACATGGTCCCAACACAAATAAACTGTAGTAATAACGGGGAGCGAGTGACCTCCATACAGATTCCGACCAAAACACCCAAGAACACGGTGAGGACGGGCGACTGGCTACGGGAGCTGGTGGCGGGAATCACGGGGGCCACGTCGCTGGTAGAAGGACAGGTGAATGGGCAGCGCACCCGGATTCTACTGGACACGGGGGCGGTGGCCTCACTCGTGAGCACCACGCACTGCAGCGTGTTTGGGGTGGACGTGGGCCGCCTACAGGCCCCGGATCGCGCGCTGCACACAGCGAGTGGAGCCGGGATGGGGTTGCTGGGAAGAGTCTCCCTCGAGGTCCGTCTCGGGCACCAGGCGTGCACCCAGGAATTCTACGTCTCGAGTGTGTTGTGCCATGAGTGTATTGCAGGTACGGACCTCCTGGAGAAACTGGGGCTCAACGTGCAGCCCCGCCAGCGATGCGCCACGGTGGAAAGCAGCGGAGAGCGGATTCCGTTCCTAGGACAAGAGCCGAATCGCCCTCGCTTCACACCCATGGCCGCTACTCTGGTGTCGGCCGTCACCATCAGCCCGCTCGCCGAGATGCTGGTGCCCGTGGCAACACCCTCCACCGACCCCGCACACAGACCATCGGGCGAGGTAATGCTAACTCCTCACCCGGAGTTGGCGACGCGGTACGGGGTGGTGGGATCCGCCACACTGGTAAACGCAGATGAGGGCCGACTGTTTATGCGGGTGTTTAACCCACACAGTACCCCGGCAATGCTACGACGACGCACCACGGTAGCTACCATACACCCCCTGCACGCGCGCCACTCTAACGACTCGGTGTTTGCACTCTGGGCGGAGGACCCTGGTCGCCCCGAGGACAACCAGGACCTGGCCTGGTGAGTCGGCCCGACTCCCCGAGCCGAGGTCGTCCCCTTGCGTGATGTGTTCCATGTGCCTTGGGCAGATTTACCTTAGGGGGAGGCCGATCAGCTGCGCGGGTTATTTCAGGAGTACGCCGACGTGTTCAGTGAATGGAAACATTCCTATGTCCGTCCACTTCACAAAGGGGGCCCTAAAGATGATCCCAATAACTACCGACCTATCTCAATTTTGTCCCCATTGATGAAAATTTTTGAAAAATTATTGAACTACCAAATTAGCAGTTTCCTGTCCACCAACAATCTACTACATCTAAAACAATCTGGGTTCCGGAAAAAAATACAGCACCACATCTGCTGCATTAGACTCTTTGAATCAAATTTACAATAGCCTTGATAATAAGCAGTACTGTGCCTGTTTTTTTCTTGACCTGTCCAAAGCTTTTGATACAGTTGACCACAACACCCTGCTTAGTAAACTAAGTTGCCTCGGTTTTTCCGAGAACACAGTACAATGGTTAAAAAATTACCTCTTTTCTCGCACCCAAACTGTATTCACAGATGGTTGGAGGTCAAACAGTGTTAAGATAACAAAAGGGGTTCCACAGGGTTCCATCCTCGGCCCCCTCTTGTTCTCTCTTTATGTCAATGACTTGGGCACTGAACTGGATCATTCCAGGGTAAATCTTTTTGCAGATGACACGATACTGATTACTGCTGGCCGCTCTCCAGATGACGTGATTGCTAAGCTCCAGGGTGATTTCAACAAACTACAACATCAGCTAGTTTCTCTTAAACTAGTCCTGAATACCTCCAAAACCAAGGTGCTATGCTTCTCTCCGGGACTAAAGCAGGAAGTTATTTTTCCCCAATTACATTCCTTGAATAATTATCAAATAGAGCAAGTCAAGATCTATAAGTATCTTGGGGTCATCCTGGATTCAAAACCTAGTTTTGAAGATCACATTGATTATATTGGTAAAAAGACAAAAATAAAATTTGGTTCCCCCCAATGTTCCGTTTGGAATTGATAAAAGCTACCATACTGCCTCTACTTGACTACTGTGACATCGTGTATAAATCAGCCCCAAGTACTGTACTGAAGAAGCTTGATTCCATATATCACTCGGCCTTAAGATTTACATTGAACTGTCCATATACGACTCACCACTGTGATCTCTACATTGGGTCAAACTTAACATCTCTTAATGTTCGACGGCTTGTGCACCAGATCTTATTTATTCATGATGTACTTACAAAAAATTCCGCAGACTACCTACTGGATCTCCTCTCTGTTTCATGTTTTTTGTTTGTTGCGGTTGCACCCGATTCAAGAGCCGAATGGCTCACAGGGCTATACTAAATAAATGAACTATGAACTAACTATGAGTGAGCACGATTCAGATGTGGGCCGGACAGACCTTGTTAAGCACCAAATTGACACAGGTGCAGCCCGACCCATCAAACTCCCCGCATACCGAGTGGGCGCGCCTGAACGGGCCCAGATCAAAGAGGCAGTCACGGATATGCTACGTGATAACATAATCCAGCCCTCAGCGAGCCCCTGGTCTGCCCCGGTGGTACTAGTGACGAAAAAGGATGGGTCGACCCGATTCTGTGTTGATTACCGAAAGTTGAATGCAGTCACCCTCGGCGATACCTTCCCCATACCACGCATCGATGACACCATTGACAGCCTCGCAGGAGCACGGTATTTTTCCACCCTCGATCTGGCGTCCGGGTACTGGCAGGTGGAGATGGCAGAGGAAGATCGGCCAAAAACCGCATTTACCACCCCAATGGGTCTGTTTGAGTTTCGGGTGCTTCCGTTCGGACTCACTAACGCGCCCGCGACGTTCCAGCGGTTGATGGAGTTGGTGATGCGGGGCTTGCAGTGGGAACAGTGCCTGATTTACCTGGACGACGTGATAGTGTTCAGTAGGTCTCTGTCTGAGCACTGGTCCAGGCTGCGAGAGGTGTTCCAACGATTGCGAGCAGCCCATCTCAAGCTCAAGCCGCGTAAGTGTTACATTGCACAGCGCGAGGTGGGGTACCTCGGACACCGTGTCAGCGAGGCAGGGGTGCGCACCGATCCAGAGAAGGTACGCGCCGTAGTGGAATGACCACGGCCAAGGAACCTGACGGAGATCAGATCATTCTTGGGGCTCGCCACCTATTACCGTCGATTCGTGAAGGGCTTCAGCGAGATTGCACGCCCCCTCACCCAACTCACATCCCCTAAGAACCCCTATCAGTGGACGGAGGCCTGCCAAGACGGCCTTCACCACCCTCAAAGACCACCTCACCCACACCCTGGCTTTCCCCGATTTCACCACTGATTTTATTGTGGACACCGACGCCTGCAGCAGTGGGCTGGGCGCGGTGCTGTCACAAGTGCAGGGTGGGACGGAGCGGGTCATCGCATACGCCAGTCGGACCCCGAGCGGGGCCGAGCTGAACTATTGCGTGACCCGTCAAGCACTGTATGCCGTGATCTTCGCGTGTAAACAGTTCCGACCGTATTTGTACGGCAGGAAATGTCGGGTACGCACTGACCATTACGCCCTGCAGTTCCTCCTTACGTTCCAGGAACCGCGGGGGCAGATGGCCCGATGGTTGGCGCAGTTGCAGGAGTACAACCTGCAAATCGAGTACCGAGCGGGGCGGACGCACGCAAACGCGGACGCCTTGTCGAGGCGGCCCGCAGTGTGCGCCGAGACGAGGACGGAGGAAGCTTGCCCGTGCTTCACGGGGGGACGTTGCCGCCAGGTGGCGGGCCGCCAGGAGCACGCCGAGACTAACCCCCATCCGATGAGAGAGAGTGCGGTATGTGCCACAGCGACCCCGGCAGGAGGAGCCAGGGGCCCGGTTGACCACCCGGCGGTCATGGAGCCCACACCCCAGGGCCCGACGGGCCGCTCAACCCTGCCCGATCGGATCCAAGAGGACGTCGGCTGTGCGTTCCCAGGCCTCGACGCGACGAGCAGCTGAGACAGACCCAGCAGCGGGATCCGGACCTGGCGACGGTGGAGGCGGCCCTGCGGGAGAAAAGGGTCGCTCTACCAGGACCCTGGAGCGGTTTGTATGCCCGGTTGTGTGTAGAGAACGAAGTGGTGAGGGAACAAACCGAAACTGGGCAGGTGTGGCCCCAGCTGCTACGGCTGGTGCACGACCACCCGCTCGGGGGCCATGATGGGAAAACGACGCACTCGAGAGACTCTGCGTCGCCAGTATCTCTGGCCTAAATTGGCGCAAGATGTGGCCGCCTGGGTACAGGGCTGCCGGGCCTGTCAGCAGTGTGGGCAGAAACCGGCGCGGTACCAGGTACCCCTGAGGCCGTTCCGTGTCAGTCGGACGAACCAGCTGGTGGGAATCGACCTACAGGGACCATTCCCACGATCCCACCGAGGCAACCGGTACATCCTTGTGGCAGTGGAGTATTTCACGCGCTACCCCGTGGCGGTGGCCATCCCAGATAAAATGGCCCTTGTGGTCGCCCGGGCGTTTGTGGAACACTACGTGCTTAAACAGGGGATCCCCGAACGAGTCATTACTGACCAGGGTAGTGAGTTCGAGGCGGAGCTATTCCAGGCGCTGTGCCACGAGTTCGGAATCCAGAAGGACCGAACCACGGCATACCACCCCCAGGCGAACGGTATGGTGGAGCAGATGAACCAGACTCTAGCCGGGAAGCTCAAACGCATGGCGGCCGCCAATCAACAGGACTGGGACAAATACCTCTCCTATGCCCTGTTCGCCTATGCCACCACGGTAAACACAGCTACGGGACAGACCCCGTTCCTAATGATGTTTGGTCGTGAGTCTCGCCTTCCCGCAGATCTATTGTTCGACGTTCCCCCACCGCAACGGGAGGAGGGGAGCCGCCCCGTGGAACACCTGATGGAGACTCTGCGAGGGGCCCGGGGCCGTGCCTACCCGCAAGGAGAGGCCGCGCACCAGCGGCAAGAGCAGAGCGCCCGACCCCGTATGGAACCCCCCTTCTACTCGGCGGGCTCAAAAGTATGGCTGTACACTCCTCGCGTCGGGGCCGGACAGGTGGGGAAACTGACCACCTACTGGCGAGGGCCCTGGACCGTGGGACGGCAGATCTCCCCCTGCACGGTGCTGATTCGGGGAGGAGAGAAGGGCCGGGAGATGGTGGTCAACATCCGCAGACTAAAACCATGGCGAGCAGCTCCAGCGGGGGGGAACCCCGCCGTTCGAGTGCCCCGAAACCCCGGGGTCCCCACACCCTCCATACCCGGGGGCCTCACACTGTATATGGGCCCCACGGAGCCCCGGGCCTCGAGGGCTCCCGACCCGGGTCGGGCGGAACAAGGACGACGACCCTTAAACCCAACCGCCTCTGACTTTGTTCCCTAGCCCGCAGGTACCGAGGGCCGAGGAGGACCGTTGGAGTGGAGGAGGAGACCGCCGCCGGAACCCCGGGAGACGGAGCCACCACCCTCGAGGCCAGCCACAAGGGCTGGACGAGTCCCGCGGACCCCACGGCGCTACCTCGTGGGGGCAACCCAAGCGTGGTGCTCCAGCCAACCCGGGACGGGGACTGGCACCTCGGGGGGCTATGTGGTGCCATGACAGCGAAGCCGCTCCGCCGAGGCCGGGGCCGCCACTGTGCTGACGGTGCCGCTGCAGCGGGGAAGTCACCCGGCTCCCGTCACAGCGTTCTCCCCACCACCACCCCCCCCACATTAACACACACGGACTGGCGGGCAGGTGGGGAGCGGGACGGCGCAGGTTAACGGCCCTACCCATAATGCACCACGAGTTTAACGGCCCTACCCATAATGCACCGCGAGTTTAACGGCCCTACCCATAATGCACCGCGAGTTTAACGGCTCTACCCATAATGCACCGCAGTAGTAATCCGATTGGCCAGAGGTGAGCGGGGGGCGGCGGGTAAGCGTTCAAACCTGGGGATAAAAAGGGACGGGATGGAGAAGTAGGGGGCCTTTTTGCTCGGGACTTGGAGGAGAGAGGACGGAGGGCGATCATCCTGTTTCTCGACCGTCCATGTGACGGGTTGTAGAACAGCCGGACTCCAGCCCCAGCCAAAGCTTGGTACAGCCGCGTCTCTCTCCAACCTTTCACACATCTGGGCCGAACTGTGAGTAAGTGAGAGAGGTAAGGCAAAGGGGGAAGTTCTAAGAGAGAGATTAGATCTGCCTGCTGGTCCGCACTGACACGGGCAGTTTAGTTTGTTTATTCGTAGGTAATAAATCGTCAGTACAGTATAAACCGTGTCGTGTTGTCTCTGTGAGTGCGGAGGGTGAGATGTTGTGAGTCGGATCGCCGGGGTGCGTTGTATCTACCTCCAACTGTTCGGTGGAGTGCTCTTTTGTTTGCGCACGGGCGGGTAATTTTACCCACGTGTTTGCGCTCGCACGGGCGGGTTCACTCGGGGTTCGACGCGCACGCCTGGTCGGCAGTAACGTGCTATCACCCTGGGAATTAAGGTATGGTTCCTCGATCATTAAATTCACTAGTGCGTGGTGTGGTGCTGGTTGTGGTTCGCCCGCGCCAGTACGGGGGCGTGCAGGAGCAGCAGCGCTCACGGCACGCGCCGCGCGTGTAGCGCGTAGAGATAAATTGGTGAGCGGGTATTCCGCAGCCTAATTAGTTGATTCTGAACGGCTGCGACGGTAAATAAAACAAGATTACGCAATTCAGCCGTCGCGCTATTTTTTAGTGTGGGCACGTGGTGGCCAATAGGCGCGGGTAACCGTGCGTGGCCGAGTGTGGCCAGCGGCGTACCTGGGTACGCGTAGGGGGAATGCACGCGGGGAGTGTGTGTGAATAACCCGAGGTGGCCGAGAGCCAGCCAAGAGACATGTCTCATAGGAGGTGCGCGGAGGCAGCGAGCTCGGAGCTGCGAACGGCAGCAAGAAGAGGAAGGGGAGAGGAGATGAGGGGCAGCAGCCCCGACAAAGTCACGAAAGCTTTAAACCAGGAAAGGTGTTATGCGAATGCGGTATTACGTTCGCTTACTGCACTGAACGTTAGTGGGCTGTTCTTTTTACAGTGATTAAAAGTTTGATTTGAACTTAAATGTGACAACTTATTTGGATTCTATATCTTTCAAAAAAATATGCACCCATTCGTTCACATGCATTCACCGTGCCAAAACATGTACGCATTCAAC
Organism: Petromyzon marinus; assembly: GCF_048934315.1. Lineage (NCBI taxonomy): Eukaryota > Metazoa > Chordata > Hyperoartia > Petromyzontiformes > Petromyzontidae > Petromyzon > Petromyzon marinus. Next base: position 4,736,792 of record NC_133701.1, read on the forward strand.
TGTGAATGTAAAAAATCGCTTTAATATATTGTAATAAATATAGCGTTACAAGTCTTATCTTACCAAAACCAGCTATGATCTTACCAATCAATGCTAGACATCAGTTGTCACAGAGCCTTGTTGCAATTCTTTCTGCATGTGTTGCTTCTTGACTTTATATTTTAGCAATGGGTTTCTTTTACCGGAGAAACATTTAAAATTCAGATTTTAACCAAAAGCAGCCACGTCAGCAGAAAGGTACAAAACCATTATCACCATCAGCTTGGATCAAACCAAAGCTGAATGATGGTCTCCCTTTGTTACCAACCACCATCATTTGTCCTGCGAACAATTCACGCGGAAACTCACACAGCCTATTTCATCACTCCATCTCAGCGGTGTATATCCTCTGGAATGCTTTCCATCCTTTGGCTGCCACTCCGTAGTGTATATCTTCATCCCTTCCAGGGACATGTAGCAAACATTTCAAATGGCTCCATTGTTAATCATACAAAAGTCCATGCAGCTCATCCAGGAGGCGGTCATTTGCATTTAGTATGCACCACATACATTCAAATGTCAGTCCAATGTGATACGTCCCAGCAGCCCATTACGAAATGCCCGGATGAAATTGAATGCAGCCAAGCTGTAGTTGGGAACTGTGATGGTGATGTTTCCTGTAAGGGAAAAGGGAAAGTGCTCAATGTTGTTATTACGTCACTTTAACATGAAAAAGCAAACAGCGACAGTGTACACAGTTACCTGATATCAGGTTCACTCTTTTATATGAATACTTGCCGTTTATTTGATTCATGGTTTGGAAAAAGTCCTTTGAAAAAATGTGTTCTTGGGATAAAACATTTTTACAGGATTTTAAATTTGCTCATGTAAATGCATTTGTGGTGCATTTGTGACTGAGAAAGATTAATCTTTATTTGATGAATTCCATACAATCGTAAAAAGCTTGTATTAATAGATTATGGTGGAAACAAGGAATATATCACAAAGTACACAAACACCAATGAGCTCTTAAGGAATACAATTCAATAATTGAAATTACATTACTCAACTTCTATGGATATGCTCTGATATATAATTTAACTTTCCCTAGTGTTTGGAAGATCATTTAGTTTTACAGAAAATCGTGAACCATGTCAGGAGGCACACTAAACATTGTTAATAACACAAGCCTGCTTGTGGTTATAGAAGTTTTTTTTGTGATTTGCTTACCCTTCCTACATTTAGCAGTCCTATCGTTGTCTTGTATTCTTTGTTGTTGTAACTCTGACCTGTCCCGACTGGATATCTGTGAAAAAGAGCTTCATAGCTCATCGGATTTCTCCAGGAAAAGATTCTGAATAATCCTATCGTCTTTAAATAGGTTAGCTTCATTAAGCCTATATTGTAACACCTAAAAGTAACAATTCACACTGCAGGTGGCTGTGTCTCGGAGGGACGGGAAGGCATGCAGCGCCGGGTGATGTGGCAGTTTGGTGCGTGCCACCACTCACCCACGCCTGTTAGGGCCTTCATTCTGCGTGTTTTGTGCAGCTTTACAGCGATGTGCTTCAGCACGGTTTGTAAGTCATCCTGCGGCTCCCCAAGCCCGTAATGTTCCACGTACCTATCCACACACATGGCCAAGACACAATTCAACATAATGCTACAACAACCATGTAGGAACATTACAGTACAATTACAAATGTCGGTGTTTTGTTTGCCATTAACGCCAGTTTGAGCTACCACCAAATGGTTTGTAAAGATACAGGTTGGCTGGTACAACATTTCCAGAACATATCAAAAGCCTAGTTTAAAAAAAAAAACATTTTTTTCTGATGATTTATTTTATGTATACGTTTGGATATTCTTCGGTTCTTTCGGTAAAGTCAGGTAGATAGAAAAAATAAAAATATCACTTTTCCATCTCAACACAAGCGGTCGTCATCAGGCAAAGGAGTTAGCCTCTAAAGGCAAACTGTTTATAAAGGCTTGGATATGGGCGTAGCCCAAGTGTATCAGCAGCACCAGAAGCATGGGCGGTACAGCAATGCCAATGATACGTTTGGAATCAAACTTAACCAGACACCTTTATGAATAAGACTATCTTTTATATTGTATTTTTTTCCCCATATCCTGGAATATGGAGCTGATGACATGAACTAGGCTTGAAATTTATTGAATCGTGCATGTAAGAATCAATTATGAACTATGCATTACGACTATAATGAACCAAGAATGTCTGTGTGTAACGCGTGTGATGTCACTCCACATGCTGCATCCCCGCCCCCCATCATTAATATTCATGAGCGGGTGGATTTTTACACGAGCAGGTCGAGCGGAAATATTTTTTTTCGCAAATAAATATGCTTTAAGTTTGACATTTCTTTATTGAAAGTGAATCTAATAAATAATTATACGCAGCAACAAAGTGGATTTGCCGTCTTTATTTCTTCAGCACTTCAGACAAAAGGTAAGTCTAATTTATGCTTCTACATTATGGTAAATAGACATTTCTCAGTGATTTTCCAGATATTTTATCGAATTCCAATTTATTTCAACCCCAGCGACCGAAAGCAGAAGAGAATAAAGTATCAGAGCAGTGAATTTGAACAAATTGAAGGTCAGTTATATACAGTGCTACAGTGACATGAAGTGAGGTGTTTTATGGCATAGCTTTGTGAAAGAAACACTGCCATTAATACAGTGCTACAGTGACATCAAGTGAGGTGTTTTATGACTTCGTTTTGTGGCAGATTCACTGCCATTGATACAGTGCTACAGTGAAATGCAGTTAAGTGTTTGATGACATACTTTTGTGCAAGATTCACTGCCATTAAATTTACGCAAGATACAACTCTGCTAAAAAAATTCGTATATATTACAGCTTCCGTCCTAGAACGGGCAAACAAGCTAGTTATATATGTTAATCCAACATTTTGACGAATGGAGAAAACAAAGTACATGTGGGATCTAACAGAAACAATATAAAAGAAGCAGTAAAGTGACAAAAAAATCGATTCTTGAAGTGAATCGTCACCCCAATGACATATGCTGTTACATTTATGCTAATATGCCGAAATGTGTAGACACGTGTAAAAAAATGAATGCTGGGAAAAAAACAAGGTGAAGATTAATTGATTATTATTTTTATAAAATAGTAATTTCATTCAATCATCACATGCCTTGTGTTGACGATTAATCAAGACCATGGTGCCAACCCAAAGAACAATGCTGAATGACCTCACCCAAACAGCTGATGCTTGTTGAGCGAGAAGAGCAGGTAGTCTGCAATGGCATCTTCCCCCACCAGGTGGTCCAGAATGGTGCCTACTCCCATCAGCAAAAGAGGGGTACAAAATGCATGCGGATTCACTTCACACATCGACCAAGTCACCATTTTGCAAATAATAATACCCATCTTTCCCTTCCCTTGCCTATGGCCAAATCACTACCTGAGCTCATGAGGAATTCAAAGCTAGTCAGGGTTGAGAGCGTGCTTCGTGCTTGTTTGGGTGCACATCAGGTTGTTGTCGGCTGCTCTGGGGATGAGGTATCCAGCAGTGGACAGTGCAGCAAAACCATTGTGCTGTTCGAAGTTCCCAAGTCTATGCTCCCCCACTTTTACCAATCCTCACTGACCAGCGTGAAGTGTAGTAAAAAATACCCCATGAACCGCAAAGTGTGGGGAGCCCTCATCCAGCACTCGACTCAAAAAAGGGCAGTCCATGCACAAAAACGTCCTTAATATACAGACCTACTTCAGAGATGGTGGCCCAAGAAGTTTAATTTATTTGGGTTGGTATTTAACAGGACCTAAAGCCACACCACACATGCTAGATACACCATATTTAAAAACAATAAAAAAGTGTACTTTGGCTCTGAAAGCTTTATTACCGCAAAGTGCGAGCTTCATGCCGACCTCAACATTTTTGATACGTGGTGACATCACTCCTGGTGTGTCCAAAAGGTAAATCTGTGGTTGTTGGCACACCTGCACAAACACACACAAAGCCGTCCCACATTTACACGTGTGCATGGATGCACTCTATTTATGTAACTTATTTTGCACCACACGTAGCCAACCATGCTAATTGGAGGTGTGGGGAAAGGACAACAACCTAAACACAAAAAGCAATGCTAAAGAAATTAGTTGTCAATCGATATGTAGGGGTGGAACAATGGGGTGATGCATTCATATATTCCATCTTGATTTGAAGCCTATTAATCTCAACTCATGAAGTGTGCTAGAATATACAAGGTGTTTCAAAAAGATGGACCCAATTTCAAAGCAGTAAAAGATGGACCCAAACTCAAAGCGGTACTGCTTTGAAATCGGGTCCATCTTTTTTAAACACCCTGTATTTCTTACAATTTTCACATTGTATTGAATTGACATATTTTTGGTGTTTAGTTTGGTTTCCTCCCGCACCTCTGATTAGCATGGTTGGCTATGTACAGTGAGAAAGAAGTTCAATATACATACGTACACATCAACTTCTGCAGCCAACTAGAGGCGAGACCATTCACATGTAAAGAAAAACAATGGATTCTTCAATCATGATTGTTGAGCGGGCAAGTCATTACACTGGCTGTGCATATGTATTTGCAAGTCTGGTTCTAACTGGAGAAGATATGAATAACAAAAACAACCTGAATGCGGGTGAGAACAGCTTTTGTAATTCCTGGTTCCCCACCAACTTTAGATGCTTTTCCTAAAAGACAGAATTAAACAGAGCATAAAATTACAACAAAGCTCGTTTTTCTAAAATTTGTCACTTTTTATTGACTCATTAAGCAGACTAAAAATCATGTAATAGTATGTAAGTTAACACAACAAAAGCATTTCAAGTATGAATGTTACCTCTTTTTAAATGAAGCCTTCGCAGTGCATTAATGAATGAAGACTTCCCAACGTTGGGTATTCCCATCACCATCAGACTATAGTCTTTCTCCTGACAGATACAAAAGACAACATCACTTTTAGCCAGGACAACATTCTTGATTTGAAGCTTTCGTGACTGCAGGAATCCATTCTCTTTCGTTCTTTCGGTAAAGTCACGTAGGTATCAAATAAAATAAATCACGACGTTTCGGGCACTTGTGTTGCGCCAGAAACGTCGTGATTTTATTTTATACCTACGTGACATTACCGAAAGAACCAAAGAGCCAGGACAACATATTGGGCAATTGCTTCTTTGGTTCTTTCGGTAAAGTCACGTAGAATGAGAATAAAATAATAAATTGATAAAATAACATAACACAATAATATTCTCACGACGTTTCGGCCACAACACTCCAGCGCTGTCCTCCAGACAGTCTCGTCCCTTCACCTGATGAAGGCCGCTTGTGTTGTGGCCGAAACGTCGTGAGAATATTATTGTGTTATTTTATTTTATCAATTTATTTTATTCTCATTCTACGTGACTTTACCGAAAGAACCAAAGAAGATGAATCCTTGCAGTCACGAAAGCTTTAAATCGAAATTTGGGCAATTGCTGTTTAGTAGGCACTTCATCAGCCTTCACATGACACAAGGAGATAATGAGTGATAATGGTGCTCGGCCACATAAAACACTTATTTTGGCTGGTTCAACCTAGAAAAGATCCAGACTCGGTTCAAATACTATTACCACTGAATGGCTACGCATCTCGGGTAGCTGGCACTATAACACGTTGTGTGAACAACGTATTTTCACATGCAAATAGAACACAAAAGCATTATAAACATCCTAACCAGCGAAATTTTCACTTGCATAAACACACAAACATGAAAATGGTTCTCATTAATTTCTTACCAATTAATCATGCATACATTTGAGATCATTTGAATTCACTTTTATGCTCATTTATTTTAAACAATTACACAGGAGAAACGCATTTTCCATGTTTTTATCTCCATTGCAACAACTTGGCCACAGGGGAGCATGCGCATTAAAATTAGATATATTTTGTTCCACCCGCTCGAGTCCCTTGTGAGAATGTGGCACGACAGGTTCCCCACCTCCACTCGGTTGAAGCGTGGACTCAGCTCTATCAGGTTGCTCACCCTCGGCACCACCTGGGACACAACGAAAATTTGCAACTGGCAACGGGGCTTTCTGAAGCGCAGTACAGTAATAGTAACTGAGTGGCAATCGTTGATGCATGACAAAATGAACGCAAAATTGACGAATTAACAAATAATGCTCATCTTAAATTGCATGTTAAGTACCTGTTAAAACAATTAAGAAAATGCATGCAGATGCATGGATTATAAAATGCTTAATAACATTCATTGGTCCTTGAAATTAATAAAGTATGGAAACCATAAAGGCAAAATACATTCACATATTTGCAAACAGTACTTTTGGCTCTGGTGTTTCCAAAGTATGGGAAACCTTTTGATGTAATTTGTATGGTTTAAAAATGGTATGTTCCTGAGAGCAGAAGGATTGTTCACATTGGAGCGTCACGAATTATCTCGACCCCATGTTCCAGAGCGAATGCATTAATGCTTTCAACTTTTGTTAAAAATAACCCTGACAACAAATCCAGCTTATACTGCTCTTACACAGTATTAAAGCATAACAAAATATAAGAGTATATGTGTCCTGCCCTTGTGAAGGCCTCTGTACATCATCATACCTTACGCAGGCTGACACTTGTCTCATCAGCACAATTTGTAAATAAGACGTTGGATACACCTCGCTTCTCCAGTTCCTGCAAGACCCTCTGCAAGCACAAGGCATGCAATAACGCTCTTACAAGAGTTAATGTTACACATTGTAACCATAGCACATTCTTATACAGAAATGGAAATCATATCTTCGAGCACACTCTATAAAAAATATAAAAAAATACTTTTTTTTTTTTAAACACGCTTTAATGAAATGTACCGTACGAGTAATGGCCAAACTCCACGACTCCAGGAAGTGGCCCCGAAGCTTGCCAGAAACGTCAGGAACCGTGGTGATTTACAGCCAACGTCAGTTGAGCGTGGACAATTAGACCCAAGCCGAAAAATATAAAAAATGTTTAAAAATATTTTATTTTTAATGATAGAAATGTTTAAAAATATTTTATTTTTAATGATAGAACATAGTATTGTCATCAGACTGACATAGGTATACCAAGTTTGCAGTCGATACATTGGAAAGTGGGTTAAAATTGAGTTACAAGATTTGAGTATACGACAACAGACGGCGAATTAATAAAAAGCGCGTAAAAAAACAATTGGATACGAGTGAAAATACATATGCAATCATAAAAGCAAAAGATGAATGAAATAACATGTACCCACTTCTATTTATATTCTTGCCTATGGCAATATGTTCTGGAGCTAATGCCAATGTCAAGGTTTTCCAGCCACGAGAGGACTTGAGGAGAGGGTTCCTGTAGTTTTGCTGTTCCAACAATGAAGCAGCACAGACTACAATTGGTTTACGATATGGTCCATAGTTTGATTCGCACAGCCACTTGCACTGTTGCTTAGAAAAGAATAAGTTTGTCGAATGATGACTCACCTGTTTTTGAGTCATGTCTGCTAGGTCCATTTTGTTCAGAACAAGGAGGTGTGGACGCACAGAAAGGTCCTCCTGAAGAGGCAGGTTCCGGCCAGAAAGTGGAATGTGAATTCCTGTCAAGGAAGAATTTTTGAACTAAAAGGTTCCACATTTACTCACGAAACTGTAATTTTCATCTGGCAGGAACTCACCAGTTCAACTTCGGATATATATGCATCCATCTGCTTTGCCAGGCCAAGTAGTACACATCTATAATCCAGCACTTTGGGGGCAAGCATTGGTATACCACAGATTTGTAGAATTCCCATATCCATTGCGCTGAAAAAGTGGCGAAGATACAGCAGTAAATAAACTTATTTAATTTACCTGGAGTGGTTATTTCTGCATATGCATCAGTGTCCTTTGGTATGTCTACATCCAACATGTAAAATACTTAACACGTGAATTGTCTGAATATCCAAATATTTTTTTTATTCATTTATCAGGTAAGGCCCACTGAGCTATAGTTTTTTCACAAGCAACTTGGTCAAAATGATAGCCCAATGAAGTGTCTTATCATGTGAAAATGTATAGCAGCCAAATACTCTAAACATGTTTTTAAACGTGGAGATAAAAATCCATGCTACCACGGGGAGAACATGCCAACTTTAAATATATAGGCGTCGGACATAATAAAGGGCCGTCTTAGGTGTCTTGAGATACGTTGTCATGGATAAGACTTGCATTTTGATGCTTATGTACCAGGTTGTGTTGAATGAAGCTAAACAGTGTAATACTACGTCACACACAACGTTTTCCCGATTAGAATTAGTAGAATGCACGTGCCTGTTCATTAAAATATAAACATTTCTTATTCCCATTCACCGTGTTAAAAGTGCTCTTTAACAGTCCATTATAATTACGTTCAAAATCCTTTGGTTGAAATCACTGGAAACCCAGTGATGTTGAACTAATGCTCCACGCTACTTCTGCGATGCTACATTTTACGTTTCTGAGCTATGTTGTGCGGTTAATGATGACAAGTGTCGTTCTTTAATAAGAAAGGATATCCTCGCATCGTGCACCTCCACCACACAATCCACCTTGTGTAAAATGGACTTCATCTGGCGCACACCTGTATCGCACAAAAATAACACAACACACTTTTCATACACAAATGGGTAGGAGAAACGCATGACAATACTTTTACCAATTTCACACGTAATTCGCCCGATCTGGAAAGCGAAGCTGAGATTAACGTGGACAATGCTTGTACAGCATAGGGAAAGGCCGGTGTGTGGGGCCGTCCATAAATGACGTCACACGATTTTGGACGATTTTCGACCCCCCCCCTCCCTCGTCACACGGCATCAAAAAAAATCAGACCCCCTCTCAAATATGACGTCACAAAGCTCTGCCCCCACCAAACCCCCCAGAATAAAACATGTTTCAAATCTTGATTTAATGCTTTCGTGAATGCAGTAATTCATATTCTTAGCTCTTTCGGTAAAGTCACGTTGAAGGGAAACAATAAAATAATAAAATATATTATAATATAATATATAAATATTAATAAAATATATTATAATATATTAATATGTATTATATATTATAATATATTTTATATTTTATTGTTTCCCTTCAACGTGACTTTACCGAAACAGCTAAGAATGTTTCAAATCGCTTTAAACTATTGTCATTGTAGTGCGTATTTCATGTGGCGCTGCACTCCGATGTTGTAGGAGAAAACATTTAATAAAAAGTCTATTTAATTAAGTAGAACTTAAATTTTGATTTAAAGCTTTCGTGACTGCAGTAATTCATATTCTTAGTTTTTTCGGTAAAGTCACGTTGAAGAGAAACAACAAAATAACAAAACATATATAAAACAATAAAAAATTCTCACGACGTTTCGACCATAACTCAAACGGTCATCTGATGATGACCGTTTGAGTCATCTGATGATGACCGTTTGAGTTATGGTCGAAACGTCGTGAGAATTTTTTTATTGTTTTATATATGTTTTGTTATTTTGTTGTTTCTCTTCAACGTGACTTTACCGAAAAAACTAAGAATATAAGTAGAACTTATTTATATTAATTTAAAGTTGCGCATTTTGACGTGACGTCACATTTCTCAAACCCCCCCCCTCTCGTCACATATGTCTGACCCCCTCCCCCCAGGTGCGTGACGTCATTTATGAACGGCCCCGAAAGCATATCTGCGTATATGTTACCATCCTTCAACGCGCGTTTACCACTGTGAAGTATGGTTAAATTATACGTTCAGCCCGCAAAGCGGGAGGGCCCTTATCCAGCAGTGGACTGACAAAAGTCTTGTACTGCACATGTTCAAAGTAGGTGATGTAGGCTGGCAATGGTTTATCTTTGCAAGCATGCTTACTCCAGAGGGCAAATGAACAGCATCACACAAATTCATATTTAATACTTCAGTTCTTGAATTCTGAAAGTCTCACAGCGTCTCAGCTTTGCAGCGAAGCACACGTTACCTGCCACAAAGTTTAAAAGTATTCGACGTTTTATTCGTTTAAAATCACCAGGTGCAGGCCCAACTGGCGCCTACGGCCTTTCCTAGCTACGCATGCCGACGATAGGCGCGCCTCGCCCGGCTGTAGGCGGCGTCCCCCCCCCCCCCCCACAGACGCGCCCTCGCCGCTGTGGACAATCACGGCCCCGACACGGGAATGTGGAATTTGTACCCTTCGCCATGTGCCGCGGGAACCACGACGCCACGTCCCGTCCGCCGAAGTCGAAGGTCTCCCTGAAGGAGCGAAGAGTCGCGATCAGCCTCATCCTCTCGGTGCGGGCCTCGGAGCGGGAGGCAATTCGGCGGGGGGAGGAGGAGGATGGAGGAGGAGGGGGATGGAGGAGGCTGGGGGAGGAGGGGGATGGGGGAGGAGGATGGAGGAGGCGGATGGGGGAGGAGGATGGAGGAGGCGGATGGGGGAGGAGGATGGAGGAGGAGGGGGATGAGGATGGAGGAGGAGGATGGAGGAGGAGGGGGATGGAGGAGGAGGATGGAGGAGGAGGGGGATGGGGGAGGAGGAGGAGTCATCGTGAGCCATGGTCGATCCACTGCTGGACAGTTTGGTGATATTGGGTTGGCAGTGGGGCACAAGCAAAAACTGACACAAAAAAAACCTCAACTCGTTACGTCCAATTTCGATTTAAAGCTTTCGTGACTGCAGGGATTCATATTCTTGGTTCTTTCGGTAAAGTCACGTAGAAGGGAAATAATTAAATACTAATACAAATTACATACATTTTGATTTAAAGCTTTCGTGACTGCAGGGATTCATATTCTTGGTTCTTTCGGTAAAGTCACGTAGAAGAGAAAAATGTTTTATTATTTATTTATTATTTTATTCTTTCCCTTCTACGTGACTTTACCGAACGAACCAAGAATATAAAAAAGGTGTGGCTCCAATATCACAGCTGTCAACCCGTACGGGGTTGCCCCGTGTTCTTGTGTAGGGACAATTGAATTATCAGGCCCACACGGCGTACTGCCGTTTCAATTAAGGGCAAACACACTTTTTGTCTATTTGTTTGCGTTTCTCCCTTGTGATGGGACATTGTAGGATGAACGTTGAGATTTATAAGGGCACGGGGTGACCAATAAAGTGTGAATTGGTCTGCCATAGGGTCGGCACTTGATATAGTTCATTTATTTGGTATAGCCCTGTGAGCCATTCGGCTCTTGAATCGGGTGCAACTGCAACAAACAAAAAAACACGAACAAGAAAAACATCTTTAAGTGATAATGTGACTGTGCAAACAGAAAATCCTGGAAAAAAAAACATCAAAATATTCCTGAAATAGCACCGTACACCAACGCTGTGTGCAAAAATCCCAGTGGGATGCAAGTCAAATAATGGGGTTGGCAAAACTAACAACAACAAACCCAACACATTAACGTGCGAGTTGGGGGCCTCGGTACTGTGATTTGCCGTATATATCGCGGCTCCACTTGCCACAATGCACGTCGCCCGTCGCGCCCACGGTGGCGAACATTTAACGCTGTAGGGGGCGCTCCGTCTTCGCAATAATTCAGCCACTTCAACTCCGTAGTTACCTCTTTGCAAGATAACTGACCGGTATCAAATACAATAATATCCCAGAAAGGGAGTTCTGTGCAGACGCATTTTCATTATATATTTTAAAAAAAGTTGTTTAAACAGGGTTTAAAATTAGTTTTAGTTTATTTGTTTACACTGTTCTTGAAAACATATCTGATGGTGGTTACTCTTTGGTTCTTTCGGTAAAGTCACGTAGGTGCAAAATAAAAAAATAAAAGTTAATTAAATCGCGACGTTTCGGATGCAACACAAGCGTCCGTCATCAGGTGGGGACAATCGTAGCAAAAAAAAGTTGCTGAAATAGGCAAAAGAGCTGCGATTACCAGGGGGGTTATATAGGTGAGGGGGGGGGCAAGGATAGAGAGGGTGGAGGGGAAATGAGTCAAATGAGACATTGAGGGTCAATAGTCTGAAGAGCAGGGGGCGCGAAATGGAGCACCTAAGGCAAATTTCTCAATGATGGGACTGAGCAGGGCTGGGTGTAAGAGGCTGGAGATGCGGATATGAGAGCAAACAATAAAAAAAGCAATGCTTGTTCAATTTGTATCCATCTTCTCGGTTGAAGTTATGTCTATGTTTATATATCTGGATGGCTTCATGAACAAACCTTTGATAGTAGCCAGAAGGTTTGCAGAGCACCTTGGTCTCGGAGAAAACAATATCATGAGAGCCCACGGCATTATAGCAATGGTCGGCGACGGCGGAGGAGTTAGTTTTGCCGTGTTTCAAATCTGACTTGCGCTCGCGGACACGGTCAGGGACGTGACGTCTCGTTTCCCCAATGTAACAATCACCACAGATGTAACTTAGTTTGTAGACTCCCGGGTATTGCAAGTCAGGGATGACATCCTTCACAGATGGGATTAGTATTCTTGGTTCTTTCGGTAAAGTCACGTAGAAGGGAAACAATAAAATAATAAAAAATTATAAAACAATAAAATTATCACGACGTTTCGACTGCAACACAAGCAATCGTCATCAGGTGTGAAAACCACAGCAAGAAAATTTGGGATTAGATCACGGATTTTATGTACTGTACTGAATCGGACCTGGATCTTGTGTTTGTTTAAGTTTTTGGAAATCTTTTTGGTAACGCCAGCTATGTATGGTAACGTGATGGTTTTGATCGGTGTCTCAAGGGGTTGTTTCTCCATGGTTGGAGAGACAGCTTATCGGATGATATTGTCAGAATATCCATTCATCTTAAGGGTCTGGTGTACATGTTCCAGTTTACTGGCTAGGTGGTATTGGTCAGAAATACAGTGGGCCTATGGTGTAGTGTTTTGATGAGGGAATTCTTCTGAGCCGGGTGGTGGTCGGACTCAGGTTTCAGGTAGGAATCGTTGTGGGTGGCTTTCCTATAGACAGAGTGTTCCTGAGAGCCATCAGGTCTCTTCTCAAACAAAACATGAAGGAATGGTAGTTTGCAATCCTTCTCTACTTCCATGTAAAGAAGGATGGTGGTTGTCAAGGGGTCCCAACTCGTAGCTTTGGTCACCAGGGGGAGCTAACGCACCCCTGCCCCCCACAATACGCAACTACACGCGTCAATAACACTGCGCCTCCTATAAGCATGGTTGGCTACGTAGAGTGCGAAAGAAGTTCAATATACATTAAAAATGGAACACAGATATAATACGCAACGTTTCGGGTAATGACCCTTCTTCATAGCACATAGAGTTCAGGGAGATAGAGTGGATAAGAGATGGAGACTGCACTCATCAAGCCCCACAGTGTAAAGTGCAGTCTCCAACTACTGCATAGGGCTGAACGCTTTTGGGAAAATATCTCAATTCGATTTTTCTGACAGACATTGCGATTTGATTTGCGATTCAAATTTTGTAAGTCAAGCTTCAGTTCAATATTCACTGTGTAATATATTTAAAACATGTGATGGAGCATTACCACATGAGACCATCAAAATATGAACTACTCTATATATTCATATGCAAGCATGAGAACTTAAAAGATATGAATTGCTTCCAACATGTATTTATTAAAATGTTTTAATTGAAATAGAAAAATCAAACATAGAACCATTGTTAAGTTAAATAAATAAAGTTATAATAATAATAAAAAATCCAATCAGAAAGTAATAGGACTTTTCAAATCGCAAAAAATCGCAGCCTTTGCGATTTGCTAATCGCATTGTTTCAAATTGCGATTTCGATTTGAAATCGATTCATCGTTGAGCCCTACGACTGCATATGATGGTCCAGATGTCTTGTGACCCAAAATCAATTGACCCCTAAGATTTTTTTCCTTTACATATTCATTTCTGTGTTAAATAACTCTTACTTGAAACACATAACGTTTTAGAGAAATCAAAGGTGGTCACAATAGGTCTGGACCACCCTGTACTATATTTTCCATTTGAAGGCAGTATTATTCATGCATTTGTTCAGTTATTTGTTTTGTTATCACTGCTGGACACATTCATTGAGATTTCCCCACCAAGCCATCGCCATCTCTCTCACTGTCCTGCAATGTAATTGTAGTGTCGGGTCTATGAAGACGGAGCAGTTGATGAAGAGGAGGGAATGTAGTGGTTGTGAAGACAGAGGACGAGAAGTAGGAAGAAGATGAGTAGGAGGAGGTGCCATGGAGTAGGAGGATGCAGTTGAGGTAGATGAGAAGGAAGTAGAGGGGCAGCTGTAGACAATGGAGAAGGACTGACCAAGAGACGTAAGCTCGAGTCCCCTTGGCCCAGTTTCCCCAGAATCCCCTTGCCCCGGTCCCCCCGGGGTCCTCTTGCCCCGGTCTCCCCGGGGTCCCCTTGGCCCAGTCTCCAGAGGGTCCCCTTGGTATAGTCTCCCCGGGTCCCCTTGGTATAGTCTCCCCGGGTCCCCTTGACCCAGTCTCCCCGGGGTCCCCTTGCCCTGGTCTATCCGGGGTCCCCTTGCCCCGGTCTCCCCGGGGTCCCCTTGCCCCGGTCTCCCCAGTGTCCCCTTGACCCAGTCTCCCCGGGTCTCCTTGGCCTAGTCTCCCCGGGGTCCCCTTGACCCAGTCTCCCCGGGTCTCCTTGGCCTAGTCTCCCAGGGGTCCCCTTGGCCTCCCCGAGTCCCCTTGGCCTAGTCTACCGGTGGGCCCCATTGGCCCAGTCTCCCCGGGGTCCCCTTGGCCAAGTCTCCTCGGGTCCCCTGCCATTTGTATTGCCTGTAGGGGCCGCCAGAGCGCCACTCTGAGCTGCAGAAACATTTTCTCACGAGTCACCCATTCATACGGGCAAACAGCCCATTAACCATTAGCCATAGCAAACTATGGTACTCTCTACATTTGATCTATTAATGCATGTGTCAGAGCACTGAATTGTTCATGTATTGCTACACTTAATCAAGAGCGTGTTTAAAACACAGCGACTCTTAACGAGCTCTCACCTGGTTAGGGAGGACTTTACTTATTGTGTTTTGCATGGTGGCATGTTGGATATACTGGTTCTCGCCATAATAACATGGACCCTTAACGACCATACTGTTCATCACCATGAAGTACATGAGTTCAAGTACGAACGTATATCTTCACGTATTCATTCATCTATGTATGCATGTATTCATTCATTTATACTACTTGAAATCTTAGAGATAGGCCTGTGCGCAAACTGCTTCTTTCCATAGGAATGTGGAATTGACACCAACAAAACAGCAACGCAGTTCCAAATTTATTTTACATGTCCATGTTTCAGTTCAGTTACCAGTAGCCTAACTAATTCATCCACACATTGATTCGTTTGTCAATCCACTGCTGGATGAGCGCTGTGCGGGACGTGGATTTTATTTGACTATACTGTACTTCACACTGGCCAGTATGGGTTGGTAAAGGCGGGGATCATAGGTGCGGTGTTATAGAAGTGCAGTGCAACTGAATTGTATGATCCCTGCCACAAGAATGTGAAATTTACACCACCAGCTCAGAGTTGCTTTAAAAAATTTAACACTGTCCCATGCTCGCTTCCAAGTGGATACCCGTTTACTGGACTTTTTGACGACCTAATTTTAATAAACAATCCATTCACCCATACAAGCATTTCTGCGTGCACGGAGTCAGTTTAACTGTACTGAATTCACAAAAGTGTCATCTGCTGTGTGACATATTGCCATCATTGAATGTTTTGTGTTTATTTAAATCACTACCCGCACTACGGTGAACTCTGGCACACTAGGAATAACCAGGTATACCCATCCGATACCAGTTCAGGTGGTCATGTTGCTGTTATCGAAGCGCTTTCGGTACATATCTTCGGAATGTTTGCTTAAAGACGTACAAAAGGTACGATGAATGAAAAGCAGAAATTGCTTTGCAGTGCAATCTATCCATTGTAATGTCGGTAGGTACCCATTGCAAGCTTTGAAATGGATGGAAATTCAGCAGGGAGCATATACACACACACAGAGCGGTGTTTGTGTGCGTGCCTGCCTGGAGGTCTGCTCGTCCGCGCAGTTTTTGGCACGTTAACAGACAAGCGATGGCTGCCCGTACTTACACTGGACACAATAAGCGTGTCCTTTCTTACTTTCAGAAGTTTGTTTTAGCGTTTGCGTTTAAAACGCATTGTGCAATCGCGAAAAGAATATCCCTTCCTTTTGAAACGGCAGACCCAGAAGTAAATTGCTTAAACATCACAGGATGAAGCAACTTCATACACTTAATAATAAACGGGACAGAATAAATGCGGTATGAGGAACAGAGAGAAACATAGATGATAGTTTCCACGATAACAAAAAAACGAATTCTGAATGTTTGTTTTCACGTTGTCCAAAGCTGGCTGAACTCAAGGGCAATGGGGGACATGCAGTCCTTGTGTCTGCCTCACTGTTATTACGTATGCAAAATAAATGTCTTCATACCCAGCCATGTACTACTGTTCTATATTTACATTGGCGGTGTAATGATGCATGGATTCACTGATTAATATCAATCCTTAAAACTCACAATACGTGCCTTGATTCTAGTGTGTAAAAACAAAATCATCGGTGTCTTACGATCCGAATGTTGTAATTTAAGATTGTCATACGATCCCTGCAGCCGCAGCAGTTCGCCACATGTCACTACATTGTTAAAAAATAGAATAGATTTTTGAATCAATGGCGACCCTGAACCACGACAATTCATCATATTTCTGGGGCCAATGCTCTGAGTGTTTTTGTCTGGAAACAGCTTGGAAAAAAAGCCATACAGAACAGCTTCTTTACTGTTTTACACTACTGCAGTAATAATAATATTCGTTTACTGCTATTTTTTAGTCGCCTGCAGGATGCAGGTCTCCCCACACCATATCGGTCATGGGGGTTGTTTAACCATACTTAACCACGCAAGCCGGATTGGTTCAGATATCACTCACAGGCCAATGATATTAGCCATGGCCTTAAATCAAACTGAGGACGCCGGATCCATAGCTAAGTGCGCTAACTACTCCACTACTGCTGTGCCCACAGTACAGAATACATATTAAACAAAATCAAACACACAAACAAATTATGAGGCCTTTAAAAATTTTGAGGATGCAATCAAAGATCACACGTAACTACGCTTTTATTCAGAGCACATCACATTCAAGAATAAATTGTTAATCGTGAAAATAATAACCGCAAAAAAAATCTGCAACCAAATCACCCCGAATGCACCTGATCTAGTTACATTTCAGAATCTGATCAGGGTCTGGTTAGTACTGAGTCTGGTTCGTACTCGAACGGAGCTGGACAGGTGTTGTAGGTGTGGAGTCGCGCGAGGTGAGGCCAGGATATGGCAATGCTGAGTGTTGCCACCTCCTCCTATGCGTGGCGGGTTTTCTCCGGATATCCTCACATGCTAAAGACTCACTCGTGGTATTGGCCAAACATCCAAATGCAGGGCACTTCTGAAAATGTCTCGAGAGTCAGTGAGGCGACTTGTCTGGGTAAATAGTTGGCATTATTATTATTATAACATTAACCATCAAAATACTATTTCTAAAATGGAGTACCTCTAAACAGAGTTTCCATGACCAAGAATGTGCAAAGAAGCGGAGCTTTATCCAAAATCACTTTGACAGCCGCCTACCGGGTTTTTATGCTTAACAAAATGCACAAAGTATACAGCAGAAGCACTTTTATTTGACACTTGCTAAGCTGTTTGCGCTCTGCACCAACTTGCCACTAAGGATGCGTCACAAAAGGGGCATTCGCTAAAGGTTTAGTGTGAAGAGATTCCATCAGGTTTTTTTGTGTGTGTGAATTGATGTGACGGGTGAAGGTGGGTTCACAAACAAGCTGGCCTCACGTGAAAAGGTGTGCAGTGTTTACCGAACGTGTTCAGGCCACCTGTCACAAGGGTCGCTTTAGAGCGTACCATAACGCCCATCGAATGTGAGCGTTAAAGCTGGACAACTTTGCCTTAGCTGGGAAAAAAAATATCTATATACCCATGTGATAAGCAAAGAACCCGCTCTCTCTGGCTGAATAAGGGTCTCGGCCTAGATACACGAGTCGAGACGAGGTGTGTGCGTGTGTGTGTGTGTGCGCTCGTGTTTGGGTTTCCGTTTAAACAGGGCGGGGAATCTGTGGCCCATGGACCAAAGGGCGGCCTGCGGCCACATGGACCCTTCCACTTCGAAACGGCCCACAATTAATAATGTATCCATCAGTGCCAGGGCCGTACCCACACTAGTGGTGTACTTGAGGGGAATATGCTTATACCTCACGACGCTGTGTTTCAAATCAATTGCGCTCAGTTACTTCTGTCACTGCAAGGACCTCGTTATAATTTTGTTTAAATAGTATGAAACAAACAATTCTTTGACGCACGATTCAATGCATATATTGCAAGCATAAGTATCGATGTTATTCAATTAATCGATGAATTGTTACAGACCTAACCATTAAAATGCATCAAGTATAACCTTAACCATGTAAATTATTGTGTCATTTGGGTGGGTTTGTGAGTGATGAGACTGGCCACAATTGCAACAAGTCAGTTGCATTGTGTAGATGCTGTTTATACACGGACACACACACATACAAATTCACAAGCATACATGCTTTCCATTTTTATTCAAATATACCTGATGGCACAATGCCATATTTCGTTTCTGTTGTTGCAAATACATTCTCAAGAAAAGCCTATGCTTGTTTAGCAGTTCCTCCAAGCAAGACATTCCTTCCCCATTTCGTCTCAACTCGACCTGACCAAGACCCGCAGATACAAAGTGAGAGAGCTACGTTCGACTGTCTGTTAGATCAGACAACGAATAGAATCGTGTGGTAGATTGTCGTTGCAGTCACAACCAAAATCCTATGCTGACTGGTCGAGCTCCGTCAATTACCGTGTCAGGCTTTGTGCCAAGGTCATCATCATCATTGTTTATTATTCAGTTATTTATAACGTATCTCCCATTCAGGACATCTCGAGGCATCAGAGCAAAGTGGTAAAAAAATTTTAGACAATTACTCAGCAAAGGAAGTTACTGCAGACTAAATACAACGTTCAAAAAGAATAGTATTTACGATGTGCACCACAACCAAGAATAAATAAGGTCGAAAAGATAGATTGTGCTTAAGACTCAAGTTTTACATTGGTTAATTGTGGGTGCTCTAATTATATTCCTGGGTAAGCTGTTCCCCATTTTAGATGCCGAAAGACCAAATGCCCGTTCTGTAATTTTTAACGTAATCTGTTGCTCTTGTAAGAGAATAAAAAAACACATCTCTATCACTGGAATCCCGCTAAAGGGTATAAGTTACCTTCACACTTTAAACATACGAGACTGCAGATATGGAGTCGGTTAGATTGGCATGCAAGACAACCGTCTCTTTGTGCAAAGTTGATTCAATACAATGGTTGTAAGTAATTTATTTAGTAACCTATCATTTGCAGATCCCTATTCTTCCACGTGGCGATCTTTCCACCCGCTTGGTTATGATTATTCGTGACTAGTGATGGTATAACTTGCGCAATATCTTTGGTTTCTCAGTAAATGCCTCGTACTATTTTGCCCAACGCGGTCATAGTACTGGTGTAGCAGTGCTGATAGCATCTGCACCCGTGGGAGCGATGTTTTACAGGGACAATCGTGGCTCCAAATAAAAAAATCAACAATCCCATGACCCAAATGTTCATTCCCATCTACTGGCTTAACGTTCCAGGGCAGGCTCGTATCAAAACCTTCCAATGTGTTTTATCCCTATAACTGACTTATCTCGTCTATAAGACAGGGCGATCCAATTTATAGACACGCCCCTGATTGATAATGGCCCTCTTTGCTTTCTTCTCAACAGATGATTGAATATTGTGAAAGCGATAGCTTCATAGCGGAGAGTCTTATATATGATAGCTTATATTGAGATCAGTGGGAGCTGTGTAATTTTTTTTAAATAATTGTAATTGTTTTCTCCATAACTTCCCCCTTGTTATTTTAGTAGGGGTATCAATAAATTGTTAAAACGAAAAACTAAAATTTTAGAATTTTACTCGGTAAAGCCCATTGAGCTATAGAGCTCTTTATCAGAAACATCCTGGCCACAAATTATAACTTAACGAAGTGGCTTATCACGTGGAAATGTATAGCAGCCAAATACTTTAAACGCATGTTTATAAATGAGGAGGGTTAGACTGGAGGACCCCGATAAAAATCACGCGAGAACATGCAAACTCCAAATCTACAGGCGTCAGAGTCGAGATCAAACCCACGACCTTCTGTATGTCATGCGAGGTAGTTAACATCTCTCCACCGTGGTTCACTGATACCCCACTATATTTATGCACACGATACACGGGAGAGAGGTTGCGCAGTGGTTTGGCGCACTGCACCAAGAACTCGGAATACCTGAGTTTGATTCCTGGACACGGCTGACATCAGTGGCGAGTGATATGTGAGCTAGTCATGGCCGCCCCTTCAGCAACCCGCACTGACCAGCGTACGGTCAGCGTACGCTCAGTGCGGGTTGGTCAAACAATTCCCATGACTGACACGGCATCGGCAGGCCTTCATCCAGAAGTGGATTGACAAAGGGCAGTAAGTTAGTATTATCATTTTTTTTATTTAAAGCTTTCGTGACTGCAGTGATTCATATTCTTGGTTCTTTCGGTAAAGTCACGTTGAAGGGAAACAATAAAATAATAAAATATATAAAACAATACAATTCTCACGACGTTTCTACTGTAACACAAACAGTCAACATCAGGTGTGAAAACCAACGGCAAGAACATTTGAAAGAAGTGGTGGTTTGTATTATTATTATTATTGTTGTTTACAAAACATAGTTTAACTAGATTCCTCCTCGTTCACCATTGTTTTACACAATGTCTTCGGAGAAGTGGTTGCTCTATATATTAAAAAAATTAATTGCATTGTAAATTTTGATTTAAAGCTTTCGTGACTGCAGGGATTCATATTCTTGGTACTTTCGGTAAAGTCACGTAGAAGGGAAACAATAAATGTTTTATATTTTTATTATTTTATTGTTTTCCTTCTACGTGACTTTACAGAAAGAACCAAAAATATAATTGGATTGTGTTTATAAATATGGGAGGGGGGGTAATGTACATTCAATAAATATATATTTTATTATCAGCATTCTGTGGTCAAATTAATCAACACAATTTAATTATCTGAATGTATACATTTGCTGCTTCACTGAAACTAATACATTCCAAGGGAAAAAAATATTTGTTTTTATAGATAGGCAAACAATGTATCTTATTATTATCATTAATAATTGTTTTTTTTATATGATGCCAGGAGGAAGCTATTAATCAGATAACTTTATTATTAGTGCATTACAGATCTGCCTCGTTAAATATATTGTTCCTTTCACTTCGCAATTGCGGTGTTTAAAGTGCAGCCTTGTCTGACACCGCACCCAAAGCAATTTGTTAAAAGTGCACATCAGCGGTTCTGTAGCAACAAAGAAACCATACGAAAATAAAAACCTCGCAAAAAAAGAAACGAATTACCCTAACTCCCCAGTCACTTGCTCACCTGAATAACCGTACCATCTCTTATCGGTCACACCTCCAACGGTGTTGTTTGTTGCTGGACGCAATGCGTTCTGAGCCTTCGGCTAAAATAAAATAAAAAATACAGCAAATCAGAACGATGGCAACTCGCTATTTACCAAATAGGGCAGCATCTCCGCAAAACAAGATTGCGCTACGAACTCCGCGTTCGAATTTACTCTTCTTGCAATGCGAAAGAAAACAAAGTGTCCTCGGGGCGTGTTTGGGTTACACGGGTCCGTGTTTGTCCTGTCTGCCCCCCTTACCAGGCAACCTGACGACCCCAACCCACCCACCCACAACCGCCGCCGCCAGCCGCCAGCCGCGCCACTCCGAGTGTCGTTGGCCCCAGACACCTTCGCTCGCAGTCGCCACAGCAAGCGCGTGCGTGCGTGTGGCTCGCAATAGCGCAGCCGATTATTATCGGCGAGAGATAATTATCGCCTCCTTCCTGCGAGCGCGCGTGGGGCTTTATCGAGGGGCGGTGCACGACGAGGGGTAAGGGCCTGTCAAACAAGCCAGCTTCTCACCGAGGCGTCCAGTAAGAAAACAGGTATCTTTTGTAAACTTACGGTGAGAAAGCAAACAAACGCGTTATGCGCGCAGATACAGCAGACAGCATCTCCGCCGATATCGCAGTTTATTAAAAGTTGCCGTGAATGGCTTTTCTTTTCCCTTTGTCAATTTTATACTTTTATTTTGTTTTTGTCTCCCCACGTGTTTTATATGTGGTGCGTGTGTGTTGCAATTCGCACTGCCACTTCGGGTGTTTATTGGGTGTGATGGTTTTAGGTAGGGGTTTTTTAAAAACTAATTTACCACGGTCGTTTTCTTTATTATTTTTTGCTCACAATTATACTTCTGCTGCGTGAATCACATCCCCGGGATGATGACTTTTCCCACACAAAACTCCCAAAATGAGCAACGCGCGCTACCTTGTGTCAGAGCACGGTTCCAGAGGATGACACCACGTGAGCTACTTCTCAAGCCACATCAATGGGCCCCATTTACTCACGCGAGAGATACACACCTTCTGTACATACCCTAAAAGAAGTGTCTTTTCCCACAATATTATATCAAAGGGTATTGTCAGCGTCGCGTCACGAGACAAACAATACAATTGTATCTCTCGCACAGCAGTGTGACTGTGTTAGAAAATGGCCGCACAGAAGCAGATTTCACAGAACTCTTTCGCAGATGCCATCGAGTGACTTCTGGTCCACACAATAGGGGGCAGCCCTTCCCGCTTCAACTCACCCTGCTACACAGAGTAATGTTCATTGCATGGCAGACAACCTGAAATTTCTAATTCTCTGAGCTGGAATTGAGCCGTATTAGTGCAGAACCAAATTTAATGTAATGGCCTTTTAAAAGTAATTTGTGACCGGGCTGAGACCATAAATTCAATACACTTGAGAACCAGTTTTAATCAGATGCAATTTCCTGGTTTTTAACCCCCGGATCTCAGTGGTTCCAGCTCAGTGCTCTGACCTCTGAGCCACAAAAAGGACACCTCTTTATTCTCGGATCTCAAATAAATTGAACAAAGTGTCGAACGAAAATTTTGACTTATGACGTTTTTTTCGTGCGGTCACTACCCACTAGGCTGAGACCAGCTCAGGAGACCTGAGCACCGGGATTGACCAGAGGGAAGTTGCCCAGATTGAAAGCCAGGTTCCCAGCATTCCCGGCTCAGCGCTTTAGTACGGTATAAGGACCCTCGACCACCCGGACCACATCAGTCCAGCTCCCGTTTGTGTTACATC
The DNA here is from genome assembly GCF_048934315.1 of Petromyzon marinus. Taxonomy (NCBI): domain Eukaryota; kingdom Metazoa; phylum Chordata; class Hyperoartia; order Petromyzontiformes; family Petromyzontidae; genus Petromyzon; species Petromyzon marinus. Next base: position 4,760,086 of record NC_133701.1, read on the forward strand.
TGCCAGGCCTTGTGAAGTGATCATTCCCAACAGCCCTGCATACAAGTTGAATTTGTTTTTCTCTGCCAGAGTCAACAACAGCGAGGGTTGCATCCTTTGCGTTACAAAAAGCCAGGATAGATTATAGGCAGAAGAGTATCTCACAAGTCCTGGAACATGGGAGGATTACATAAAAATGTGTGGTTTTGAGCGGTTAATTTTTCTAGAATTGACGAAACATTATTTTATTACATCCCGGGAAGACTTGCGGATTTCCGAGAAACCGTACCTAAAAAAGAAGAGCCTGGGGAATCCAGGACAGGTGGCAACCCTATCAGAAGCTCGTATCCATTATGCGACTAACGAGACCCAACTGCAATGGCAGCGGAGCAAAACCTTAAGCCCTGGCAGGTGCTACAATAATGGAACAGTGACTCCTGCAGCTCCTGTCAATTCTAATGCTAAATACATTAAATAAAATAGTGACGACTGCAACTGTTCTACATCCGACAAGACCTGCTGACACTGAGTAGAATCCGATCCGCAAATCAGGACATCGCACAGTGTTGGTCAGCCGACTTCCCGACGATTCGCCGAACTCTTTTGGTGAATTTTGCTTCGAAGATCGGGTCGATCCAATTGTGAAGGCACACCGCTGACAACAACAACACGCGCATTCATTGGGGCCTTACTCGAGGGTAACGTCTGAACGGCGTCGCTGAAACACAAAAGAAGATCACCCGGACAAGTGATATAGTAGTCTAGTTGGCATGGGCTCTGGTGGAAGTAATTAAATGCCCCCCCCCCACCACTGCTCGCCCCGTGCAATGCTTCCTCTCGCTGTAGCCCGGCGTCAGGGCCACTCCGTTGCAACTTCACAATCTGCACTCTCGACAGTCACGCCGCCAACTCAGACGAGTAACTCGGCTACCCTCATTCTCAGGCAACCCCCCCCCCAAACACCTCCATCCCCAACCCCCCTCCAACCTCACCCACACCCCCTGCGGAGGAAAGCAAAGAAGGGGGCTTTCGTGGTCCCGGGGGTAGGGAACGCAAGGGCAAGTGCGGCGGGGGAGGCGTTCGTTCGGAGGCCCCGCCGCGGGCCACGGGGGCAGGAGAAAGGCACCGCACCTGTGTGTGTGTGGTGGAACCTCCTGAGAACAAAGCCTGGGAACCCCCCAAAGGAGGAGGGGATGAACAGGGTGGGGGGGGAGGGGGGGGCAGTGTGCGCCATCTCGCCGCGGGGGGCGCTCGGGAACCACGGGGGTCTGGGAGTTGCGGAGTAAAGCCGGTGAAGTCTCGGGAAATAAGCAAGGACAACAACAACAACAACAAAAAACTTTTGCCAACAAATGTCAACTATTTTTTCATTTTACCAGGTAAGACCCACTGTCCTAAAGAAGAAAAGATTATACAATAAGTGACGTTTCGGGCAATGGCCCTTCATCATAGCAGAGAGCTATAATGTCCTCGTCTTTGGCGCAGTGCTGTTGATGAACGTGTCGAGTTTCTGTGATGGGCGCTGTTGTACTACTGCCAATGCGGTCTTCACAATTTGTTTTTTGTAAAAACGCAATCCGGCTGCATGAGTTCATGTTTCCCCCCCACCCCTCACCGCAAGCCCTGTGTTAACATTTGTTTTGCTTAATTGATACTGGGGGTGGGTGGGGCGGGGGGGGGGGTTCAGATAAAATAACAGATGTCTGAAACAAGTAGCGAATTACGTCGTAATTAATTACGAAGACAGTTTTGTCTGGCCGCTTTTATCCTCCATCAAGGCCGTATAGTAGCATGGTAGGCATGGGCCCTGGTGCAAGAAATTAAATGAAACCCACCCCACCGCCACCTCCTGTCCTGTGTTTTCCCTCGATGCAGCCCGGCGCGAGGGTCCCCTCTGGTCTAAGCTCACCAACTGCTTGCTCGACAGCTCCGCACGCACGTACGTTGAACTTGTTTCGCACCCTACGTGGCCAATCGTGCTGCGCCACGGACACGGGGCACGCCGATTCTTTTCGTAAGCAGAGTCGAGCTTGAGGTGACCCTGAGGCAAGCGTGTACGAGAGCTCCGAGGTGGTTTTAAATGTGGCCATCGGAGACAATAAATAAACTACAGCAACAAAACGCCCCGAGCCCATCGCTTCTGGAGTTGCAGAAGCGCTCGTCACCTTGTGGCAGTCGAAGCTAGAACTCGGGTTGAGGAAAGAAAAAAAATATTCACGAGTGCTATGCTTCAGATCTCTGCTAGTTTTGTTTGGAAAGTTGTTTGAGTAACGATTGCGTCGCTTAAGACACCAGTTACGTTAAATGTTATGATTACGCTTACAACACGTATTTAGAATACTAGCTTTAAAAAAAAATTGTGAATGTATACTTTTTTGGTTTACAGAGATATAGTATTAATTTCTTACATCTAGAGTAATGCTACATCATAAAAAAAAATCCAGAGAAATTAATGCATCTGGGAAGAAAAACCCCAGTTCGACGAATATGACAAAAGAATAATCATGTTCGTAACTCGCAGACAGCAGCTCAAGGCACAATGAGCGAGTATCAACGCAAGTTCCGTCATGCCAACATTTTCAAACGGAGCCAAAAAATCCCGAGAACATTCACCCGCGGGCTCGCACAGCCCGACCATGTGAATCTCTAAAGAAACATTATTTTGAAAACCTTCCAGTGTCCGCCCCCCCCACCCCCCGCGCGAAAACGTTTAGCCAAAGATTGACGAAAATCCTTCCGATTTAAGACATCTTTTCCCACGCGTTTTCACTGGACCGACCTGGTGTTTTGGCATTCCCGCTCCTATCCGCTGAATCAATCCCGCCCGGCGCGTGTGATTTACAATTATCCGTTCAGCCTGCTCGGCGCTCAGTCACCTTTGCGGTTGTTCTTTACGTGTTATGACAATTAAAAGAAACTGTTACTCAACCAACATTTGTTTTCTTCTCGTCACCCAAAGGACCGCTCAGCCGGGCTGCCTTTGCCCGGCGCGGCTCATTGCAGGTGGGGAAGGTGAGACGGTGCCTTCCCCATGGGGGCATGAGCCATCCCCTATCACATGCCTTCCGAGGCGACAACCAAGCCAACGATAGGGAGATAAGAAACCGCCAAATTCCTGGGAGCCTATATCTGCGGCGAATTTAGTTAAAAATCGTGCCGGTGTCGGGCTGGGCCTTGCGAGCGAAGGACCTCACACACCGTGCAGAGAAAGTCGCGGTGGAGAGAAGTTAACTACTTTGTCTGGTATACAGGTGGTCGTGGGTTCGATCCTAAACCTGACGCCTTTATATTTGGAGTTAGCATGTTCTCACCGTGGTCGCGAGGCTTTTTTATCCACGCCCTCTGGTTTTTGCCCTCCACATTTAGAAACATGCGTTCAGAGTATTTTTTGGGCTGCTATAAATTTACCACGTGATACGCCACTTCATTGGGCTATCATTTGTGGCCAGGTCACTTCTGAAAAAGAGCTGTATAGCTCACATGGGTCTTACCTGGTTAACAAAAAAAAATTCGTTCGTAGTTTAGGATCGCAAAGATGCCTTCCCTGCTGTCTGTGCACCATCGATGAGTTTATCCGGCGGGCTCGCATTGCATGGCCGCTGTGTCAAGTGTGTTCCACGCTGGGAGGGAACCCCCCCCCGCCCCCCATAAATAATCAGCGAAATAAATACGATACCAAGTGCAAGGCGGTGGCTGTCTGTCAGGCTCAAGAAAAAAAAAAGCACGCATGACCGTGAGAATTCATTACAGAGCACCGTGTTTCTGCCGCAACAACATAAATGTCAAATAGATAATTACGGTATGTTATTAAAGAATCGTATGAATCAAGTACATTCAGATAAAACGGGACGACTCAGTGCGCGTGTGTATGTACACGCACGCGTGTTTATGATGACAATGCAAGAACATGCGTCGCTAAATAACACCACTGGTCAACGCGACAATGGTGACGTGAGTCACGCGGTCTTGGCAATGTTTTCTCTTCCCGATTCGAGGTGATGCACGCACGAGTGTGTTCATTTTGCTCGCAATCCCGACCCCTGTTTGTGTCGCGATAGAACCGCAATGACAATGTACTTGTTTTCAACTCTCGTGCTTTGTAGCTCGGAGCAACGGTCCTTTTCGGCGTCGAGTGGTAATTGGAAGTCAATTGCTTGTTTTACAATTCGGACATAAATACAATTCTCCTATTAGCATAGCCGAGGCACCAGTGGGCACGCTTTCATACGAGATTTGTTTTTTTTATTATTATTCCTCTCCCACCACCCCCCACCCCCCTGCTTAAAGTAGGCATGGCAGCCACAAAAAACCCCGAATAATCACCCTCTGCCAAAGAATTAAGCCGTTAGCGCGCCCGTGAAAGGAGGTGCATTATAAATGGGGGTGGGTGGAGAGAAAAAAAAATAGACACCCGTCGGCAACACACGCTGAAGCGAGCACCAAAGTTGCGCTGGAATTTGAGGCTTTAGGAGAGACGTAAGGAAGGGTCACCCCCCCCCCCCCACCCACTAGCCCCCCCCCCCCCGCCGGCCGCATGCGATCACGCACCGCCTGTGTGTTTTGTGAAGCTGACTGCTGCACCCAGCTGTGATATTAAGTGTTTTGGCCTCATGTGCGAACCCTTATGCGGTCGGCCCCCACTAACCCCCCCACACCCCACCCCCGCCCCGCCCCCCGACTCCTCTACCACTCTACCCCCTCCCCCCCAACCCTCGAACCCCCCTGCTGCAAGGTCAAAAGAGGGTCAAGTAAGTGGCGGTGTTGGCGCACAATAGACCGGGCAGATGGGCGCGCAAATTTGCGTCCCGTGGCCCGGGCGTTAAGAAGACAATGGAAAAGGCGCCGAGCGTTAAATTGGTCGGTTGGATTAATAATGTTGATAGTTTTTTTTTTCTTTTTAAAGCGAGTTGTGCCTCACCGCGCAAGGAAATGCCGTGAGTGCGCAGTGTAACAATTTGAGACAACGTACATTAGGTCAACGTTATCGTCGAGCATCAATTAGCCGTGACCTATCCACTGTTGGATGAAGGTCTTCACAGGTTGCTGACGTATCTCGTGGTCTTGCGAAAATCTCGCTTGCTCCTGCACGCAACCTCTCTGGCGTGTTACTTTCCTTTGGCTGCCAATCTATTGTTAGTCTCGACCACCGGGCATTGTTTCTTCGAGCGACGTGTCCTACCCGTGACCACGTGCTGTTTTGTCCACAACCAAATCACCGTTAATGCGCCCGATCTTGTGAGATTGTAAGCTAAGAAGAATTTACCCCGCTCGGTAATTAGATGGGAGACTGATTGGAATGACCAGGCGTTGGAGGCTTGAGCTGCGAGGTGTCAATGAGATGGCAGAACAGCCATGGATTTTTTTTTAAATAATGCGTAGAGCATCGAGCGTTGCCCCCTTGCACGTGCGACGGGTTAACTCCAGGTATTCCCGTTCCCTCTCACATAAAAACGAACACTCACCAGTGGTATCGGCCAGTCATCCCAATGCAGCGGCCTCCTCAAAATAGCGAGTCTTCAGACTCGGTGGCAGTATTATCGATATTTTAGAATTGTCTGTATAAATTCCATCTTCACAATTGTAATCGTACCCTTGTGTCGTCGTCCAAGAGTAGTTCGCCTTCCAATACTGCGGCAGAACAAAGTGTCGCGTAACCCACACCCAATGTCTGCATTGAGCCTGAGTCGTGCGCGATTTATCCGGAAACCATTCATTCATCAGACGGCCTGTATTGAACGACCGGGTAAGATGAACCTCTGCCGCTAGAGACGTGCGCGTGCGCTCGGCTGGGAGTGCCGTGACCGGAGCCACAATCCGCGTCACGTGCTCGGCGAGCACTGACAATGCCATGCGTGCAGATGGCCCCGCGATAATTTTGAGATAAGCCAGTTATCACATGGGGGTTGCAAATTTTTGTTCTTGTAAGGTGCACATTCCATTATCTGGTAGTGAATGAGACCATGTTAGATTAGTTTAACGTATATGCCGGTGCATTCAATGTAGATGTGTCACTTCAGCACCGTGGTTATGATGAAGTTCAGCATATGGGATTTTTGTCAAGCATCATTTCACAACCACAATGCCATTTATGTTCTCAATGAATAAAAAGTGCCCTAACAACTCCACCACCACTTCATCTGTATATGTATTTATTATTGACATTATTTTTTTATGTAGATGTTTAAACAATATATACACCAATGTAGGGTAAAAAATAATACATTTCAAAATATGAACTTGTGAATATTTAATGTGAGAATGGGGGTTGGTGGTGCAGTGGTTAAGTATGTCGCGCTATATATCTGCCAACCTGATCCGATTCGCAGCCACGGCTAAACATCAGCGTCGAGTGATATCTGAACCGGTCTTTGTTCCTTCCCACCTTCATCACCCCGCACTCTCCCGCGTGGTGAAGTATGGTCAAACAGCACCCACGACCGACGCGACTTCGGGAGCAGTTCTTCATCCAGCAGTGGATTGACCATTGCCTGTATACTTTCAATGCGAGAAGAGATGAGGTGTTCCCTCGTGTGTGTGTGTGTGTGTACAGTTTGCGTGGCTTCACACTCGGGCCGTGCACCTGATTGGTTACCGGTTCAGCCCAGGTAAAGTTTTCCACCTCGGTCTGACAACTTTCATTGGTATTTGTCGTCCAATTCCATTAACAAAGGCGGGGATTTAAAGGCACTTTCGAAGGTATTTTATGCCACCTTCTGCCTAAACTTCAGCTCAGAAGAGTCTATATTTCACATTCCACAAAACAACGGCAATGCGCACGAGCAGTAAATATATTCGGACTGTGAATTGCACAGTGTAAATATGCAACGCACGAAGGTTGGAGGCTGGTGGGGTAGTGGGGGGAGAGAGGGGAGCCGGGGGGGGAGGGCTGCTGGGGGCCGGGGGGGGGGGAGCTGCTGGGAAGGGGATGTGGGGGGAGGAGCGGTTCAGGAGGTGACCGCACGGTTCTAAAGAGGAGACACCTGCGTTTCTGACCCTTCCGTTGGGATGTGTGGAATCTGAATGGTTCGCTGACTTGTCTCCGGGGTTCCACTGTGAAGGAGGAAACATTTTCATCATCAGCAGTAGCAATGATCGATCCGCTGCTGTATCATGAGCTTAAGAATCGATGTATGTTGAACTTCTTTTGCGCCCCACGTAGCCAACCGTGCTAATTGGAGGTGCGATATTTAGCATTGAATCGATGCATCGTTATGCTTCTAGTTGCTGTTGATATTGTATTGACACGTTCAACGCGTTGCTATCTTTCTTTGTCTCACGTCTCTTTGGGGGGGGGGGGGGGAGAGGGGGGAATGATAGCATTTAGAGGTTCTCACGTGGATTTACATGGGGCTGATGAATGAATTAATGAATAAGTCTAAATATTTGATGCGGGAAGTTCCTAAAGCAATCACATCGCCATCACTCTTCGTGTGGCTGGGCAGCTTTCGTAGTGAATGCAACATTCCATTAAATGCTAGTATTACATCGCTTTATATTTCAACTGAAGAGTGGTATTTTCCCTCGAGTTTAGTGTAAACAGTGAGCAGATTTTGTAATTCGGGGTTGTCCGGACAGCTCATAATCCCTGTACAAATGAATCTTGACGTGCCAACATGCGTCCATGGGGCAGGGGGGTGGGAGGAGTGACAGTGCAACCTGAGTTCGATTCCCAGCCACGGATAACATCAGTGGCGTTCCTGGGTGCCCACACCCCCCACCCATTCACTAACTCGCACAAACCAGCGTGGTGAAGTATGGTCAAACAACCTCCATGACCGATACGGGGAGACCCTCATCCAGCGGTGGATTGACAAAAGGAGCGAAAATCATTATTATATCATGTGTCCATATATGTGTCCTGTGTCTCAACAGGGCATCTCCATCAGATACACGAGACTTTTCAGACAAAACACCGGGGACTTATCACGACAGATAGACGCTCACCCAGAAAAGGGGGGTATTATTATTATTATTACCCCCGCCACCCCCCACCACAATGAGCACACACGCGCACGCAAGGCCCTTCTGAAAACTCGAAGTTACGCAAGACTTGTGTGAAGACAGGCAACACGTCTTGAATGCTCAGCAACATGGAGTATCTTTGGTGAATGCAGGTCGGGCGTCTATGGACACAATTCAAAGAGGGGGGGGGGGAGGGGTAGAGGGGGCGCTCGGGCAGCCCTCAAACGCAAGCGAATAAAAGCGCTCCTCGTGTTGGTTTTCACGTCGTCAAAGCGCCGCTCGTCCCGTCTCCGCTTTTGTTTTCGGGGCCCCTTTTGTCTCAGCCCTCCCACTCCCCCGGCTCGCCCACCCCCTCCTTGCTGCAAGCCGCCACCCCCGCCCCCTCTCCAAACTACCGCAATCCGCTCGCTTAATCCCACTTAACAAAATCGGCCGGCGATGAGCGGAGCGCATAATGAGATGGTGCTTTGCTTTTTGTGTGTGTGTGGTGTGTGTGTGTGGTGTGGTGTGTGTGTGTGTGTTGTGTGTTCTCCGGGTGCCTCAAAAGCTCCTTAGCGCATTCCGCAGCCCAAACGCGCAGGGGCTGTGTAATCCTCAAAGTAGCAGCGCAAGTCACACACTTGCCCTTTGTCGCCGCCGACAGCGGAGAACAAACCGTCAGGAAGAGCGCGTTTCCTGTGGCTGTCCCTCCGCATGCGTCTCGCTCTCGCCGCGCGCCCTTTCCCTCACTTATCTCCTAGCATCCCGCGTGCACACCTCCTGAAGCTACCATCCCAACCTCCTACACCACCACCACCTCCTCCTTCCTCTCCTTCTGCTGCATCCCTCGCCGCAGTTGAACGGTCGCTGTTTGTTGCTGGTTGTTTTGCTGTGAGCTTGACCTGCGTGGACACGCGGACCAAAGGAGCCGCACACACAAGGGGCATTGGATGCATCCCCTTTCAATGGGGGGGTGGGGGGGCTTTTTGTTGTTGTTGTTGTTGTTGTTTTCTTTTATGTTATTTAGCGATCATTGAATCCGAGGTGTCCTCACAGTTCTGGGAAACTCTCCAAGTCTATCAATTCGAGTGGAAATGTCTGCAAGCTTCCATCCATCGACGTCATCGTCGGCCATGACCAATCCACCGCTGGATGAAGACACCCCCACGCTGCCGCTGTCATCTCTCACGACGCTGCGATGTTCGTCTTCTTACAAAATTTCATTTCACGCGGCTTGACGCAACGTCCACGGGGAGATGGAGCGGCGGTCTACAGCTCCCGCGGAGGAGATGGAGCGAGGAAATCAGCCCCGCGAGCAGGTGATTGGTGGATCATCGCGTCGCAGGGTCGTGAGAGGTGACGGACATCTTGCGGAGGCCTTCATCCAGCAGCGGATCGATCATGGCTGACGATGATACGCGTTGTACTCTTGGCGGTTGTGCTGTAGGAAGCTCGTGGAGCAATAACATGGCGCACACCGACACGTGGTCCGGACCGAAAAAGCCACCGCGTGCCACAATGCAGCGTAGCTGAAACAATCGCAGTTTTTGTTTGGTGGTTTTGCGAAATAATTTGTGCAACTCTCACATCTGGTCGTTTAGCCAGTGCCACTGTGCCTCCCGTCACTTACCTTTTTTTTCTCTTCACCAGCATGGATTTCGGTCAAGTTATCCAGTTTTCTCTCATCGTGAAAAAACTAAAACCATGCGATGTCATTGATGTTGGCCAAACATAGGCGGGCAATGGTGGCTACATAACATGGCCTGTAAAATCCAGCACTGTGGAGGCAGCAGCGAGGGTTGGTGCATCACCGCACACATTTTGGGGTAACTCGCTTTCCCACGGGCGACAGGGAGGTGCCAAGAGATTGCAGTACAGCAAGTGGACTAATCGCCATCTGTTTCAATCTGTAGGGGGATTGAGTGTTGCCCCTCGCACACGTGAGGTTTTTTTCGGGGTCCGCCCCCCCCCCCCCCACTTGTATAATAAACGCAACTCATCATTATTAATTGGCTAAAAACATCTGAAAGTAAAAAAAAATCAAATGCAGGTCCCTGCTGAAAAAAAGACTCCTACGAGCCAGCGTGACTCTCCTGCACAAATGAGGAAGCAGGTAAATAAATAAATAAGTGACTCACAATGCGGGACCCTGACTCAATGGGTAAATAAATAATGATTTTATATAATTATTATAACGCCGAGCCCGCCCTCCTATGGTGCGTTGTTCACCCAGGTGCTGCTCACTGTGTGACCCTACCACCCTCATGCTCCTCCCATTAAATTGCCCCCACAGACTGCTTGCAATGGGTACCTGGAGAAGCCCCCCCCCACCACCTAACTCCCCTCCACCCACCCCCCTCTCTCCTGCCTTCAGCCTCCAATCCCACCAACCCACCAAAGCAAAGCACCACCCGTCCTTCCTCAATAATAAGTACATGCCACATTGCAGCTGGCACCATTAATCGGGAACATAATACCTCGGGGGTCTAAATTTAAACAGCTTGCAAATCCAATTGTCAGTGCTCATTCGGATAAAGTGCGCGCTCGCCGGCCAGCGTAATTGAAACTTTTGTTTGACATTTTTTTTGTCCGTGCTTGGTGCTTAAAAAAAATGTACGTTATCGCACGTAACACTCGGGCGGTATGGAATGTCTACAAATGTCCACGGTCCTTACTTTGCCCCCCCCCCCCGCTTCACCCCCCCGCCTCCCAAGATAAAAACTCATAGCGGTGTGGCGCGGCGCGCACAGACACCCGGTGACCCGTGCAGAATCGAGTGATTTGATCGCGATTTTAACCACCTTCAGAGCCCCACCCACCCACCATTTTTTTTGACAGACCCGTGGAATTAGACTGAGCCGCGAGTTCATCCGCCCGTGAAAAAATTGGAAATAGACTCATTTAGAAAATTGTGGGGTTATGTTTATTGCATGCCAGCACATTTTGGTGTGTGTTGTTTGCTGGTTCTGGGAGGGGGGGGGGTTTGGGGGGGGGGCTTTGGTTTGTATTGTGTTGCAGGACATTTGCAGACTATGGAATGTATTTGCAGTGGGAATGATTATGTGACTTTATTTTTAATTTAGGGAAGTTTTACGGGTGAGAAATTCTCAGGTTCGAAGTGATTAACGCTCCGAATCTGGGTCGTGGTTCGACTCACGATTTTTTTTGTTTCATATCATTTTTACTTTTTCGTTTGGTATTGTTTCTCAACTGTCCATCTCATTCGTACAGCTGTATTCACTTCATTAGCTTAAATGTAGCATGATGATATGATTCCCCTATCATTTGTACAATTCACGAATAATACATTTTAACGAGATTAATCGAGTAATGAAATCGTGCTATCAAATCGTAAGTAATATAAACATCCCAACTCTTGACTTTGTTTCCCACCTCACAATTATGTTGATGTTATCCGGTGAACCGAGTACACCAAACTCTTCATCCCAGCGCTCCACTACTCTCATGCTCGGTGACTTCAAAGGCGACAAGACCCCTCTGACCAGGAGGTGACCCAACCGCCGTGTACTCAACCGCGGTGACTCCAACTTCATGGGGAATCTCTTGGCGCGATACGCTTAGCCACGAAAGCACTCGGCGCTCAATTGTTACAGCTCGCAGCTAAGACGACTCCCACAGTCAAAACCGGAGCCGTACAGTAAACACAGCAGCGCCCGGGCAGCAGTTCTGCCAGGTCGAAGGCCGGCAGTGCAGGAGGAAGGAGGAGGAATTTCAAACAGGTACTTTTTCAAGCAGAGGGCACGTCCCAGTCACTCAACCCTCATTGTGTGAAAGCTTCAAGCCACGGAAACCGCTGTGGAGTAATTACACTTGTTTCCAAATATGTTTTGAGTACAAATCAGACTCGCCGCGCCGGCTCGTGTTACCCAACCCGGCCAGCAGCGTTTCACTTCGCGTTATGATGGTGAGAATAATAACGGTGGTGATTATGGTGGTGGTGGTGGTGGTGCCGGCGGCGTCAATCGCCACGTGGTGTCTAGCGTGCTCCGTGGGCAATGACAGCGAACTGACAATCCGCACGCACAGCAATCGCTGGATTTTGAGTTATTGTGATCATCATCATCAGTCGCCGTGGTGGATCCACTTCTGGATGAAGGCCACCCCAAGCTGTCTTCATCTCGATCTCCATTTATTTTACCACGTAAGGCCCACTGAGCGAAATAGCTCTTTTTTCAGAAGCAACCTGGCCACAAATTATAGCTCAGCGAAGTGGCTTATCACGTGGAAATGTATAGCAGCCAAACACCCTCAACGCATGTTGATTATAAATGTGGAGGGGGGAAACCGGAGGGCCCAGAGAAAAATCCACGCGACCACGGAGAGAGAGAGAGACATGCAAACTCCAAATATACAGCAGGCGTTAGGGTCGGGATCGAACCCACGCCCTCCTGTATACCAGGCGAGGTAGTTAACGTCTCGCCACCGCGGCGTTCACGGTGGCGAGATGGTGGATCGAGAGAGATGGTGGATCGAGAGAGATGGTGGATCGAGAGAGATGGTGGATCCAGAGAGATGGTGGATCGTTACTTCATCCTCAAATGGTGGTGGTGGAGTTGGTGTCGCGCGCACCCAGCACTCATGTTCGCCGTGGCACGGGAATCAAACTCGGGTGGTCAGGTTCATTAGCTATCACTCACTCCAATTTGATGTTGTGTTTGTTGAAGTCTACGCTTACTCCATATTGCTTGTATATAATATATATATTAATAAATAAAGCTTCGTCACCATATCTTGCGCAGTTGAATAAACGTATTCACTCTCACTACTACTTAATTAAACCTTCGATCGTAGTGTCTGCTGCTGGCCACTTGACGTTCCGGCCGCTTTTGGGACCCAGCAACCGTCATTTACAACAAAACCAAAAATACACCGCATGAATTGATTATGGATCTGGCTAAACCAATTTGGCTACTCGACGCAGCAAACCCGTGTACCTTGAGCAATGGATTGGAGGCTTTAGACAACAATGGGCACTCACTTCCTAAGTTATGACAACGGAAAGCTCAGACAAACACTCACTGTAGCCAAACCGGCGACCAGAGAGACAGAGAGGGTTCCCTTTTCAAGGGTCCGACGGGGGCCCTAGGGGGAGCGTCCAACAAAGACAAAGATCTCCTGTGTAGCCTTAACAGACTGTTGGGGCAAGTGCTGTTCGCGAGTAGTACCTATGAAGACCGGCACGGTGGCACACGAGGGGGTGGGTGGCCAACACCACGCCCGGCCGTCTTTGTCTCCCAGTGGCGATGTTCACACATCACACCAGTTACTCATTTGAGACTGTGTCGACATAGGGGAGGCCCAGGACCGGTTCAGATAATCGCCACTGGTGTTGGCCGTGAGCTGGAATCGAACCCGATTTGCCAGGTTCGTAGCGCTAACCGCGACACTACCGCTCCTCCCCAACACAGACACACACAGACACACACACACAGACACACACACACAGACACACGCACAGACACACGCGCGTGCATTCTCCTCCGATGTCGGGAGGACTTCTCTGGCGTCTTGGGTGTTTCAGCACGGGGAGGGGGCAGCTCATCCTCAGTCCGTGGCTCCTTCTCGTGGCCGACAATCAACGGGGTTTTTTTTTGGTTTAAAGCCCATGTAACAAAGCGGAGAGGTGATGCTTTGAAAGCGGTTGATGCACTCAACCCTCCTCCGAACAGCTTTAGTTTATATAAAGGATAAAGCCATCGACAAAGGCGGGCACAGTCATTTTTTTTGGGGGGGGGGGGAGGGGGGTGGTAAAATCTTTGTGACAAAAAAATAAAACAACACGCACATATAGAGCTCTTTTAAGTTCCAGACACCGACAAAGTTTGGAAAGGTTTCGTCTGTTTCGTTTAGCGGCGAAGCTTTGTGCCCCTTGTAGTTGGGCGAGCGGGGCTTTTAAGTCTTTGTATCGGCGAGCAGTGACGGACGGGCAACATTGAACTTAAAAGGAAATGTGAACGTGTGAAATGTACGTCGGGGGTTACATATTTATATCGAAATGTTGTTCTCAAGTAGACGGAGATTTCGCGTATAGCCTCGAGAGACCGTTGGGGCAAGTGCTGTTAGCGAGCGCATCTGAAAGCCGGCAAGGCGCACGAGGGGGTGGGTGGTCGGCACCACGACGCCCGTCCGCCTTTGTCTCTCTCCTAGTGGCGATGTTTCGTCAAGGAGCATAAAAAAGATCACGTGGACTCCGGCCATCATCGCAGCGGCCTTACGTTAGCTTCTGCGGCCCTCTTGATGCGACCTTCCCTCCGAGCCATGGACTTTTACATCGAGATTGGCAACTCATTCATTTAAAACTTACATTTTTGTGTTTACTTTGTTATCCTTTCCCACACCTCAGATTAGAACGGTTGGCTATGCACGGTGCGAAAGAAGTTCAACACACAAACATCGCACCAGGTACGCATTTGAGGCTGAGTCGACCACACCAGAGGCTCAGGACCGGTTCATATAATCGTCACTGGCGTTGGCCGTGTACGGGAATCGAACACGGGTCGTCGGATTTGAAGTGCAGCACACTAGCCGTTGCACTACCGTTCCCCACAAAGTATGAACACACTTCATGCCACACGCATCAAATCATCGCCCCCATAAAGAGAACTCCTTTACAATTAACATGGTGGTGCGCGCCTCTCCTCTGGTGGATCACGGATTTGCGAAACCTCTAAACCTGCTTAAAAAGTGAATTGGACAGAATGTGACAGTTACGCTAAACAGATCTATTAATCTATCTGTATAGAGCTTTGAGTGGATCTATCTCTATAGAGCTTTGCGGTAGCGAAATGTTAACTACCTCGGCTGGTATAGAGGAGGTCGTGGGTTCGATTTCGACCCTGACTCCTGTATATTTGGAATTTACATGTTCTCCCCGTGGTCGCGTGGATTCTTTTCCGGGTCCTCCGGTTTTTTACTCTGTATTTAGAAACATGCGTTTACAGTATATTGGCTGCTATAAATTCCCATATGATAAGCCACTTCGTTGAGCTATCATTTGTGGCCAGGTTGCTTCTGAAAAATCAAGCTACATAGCTCGGTGGGCCTTAACTGGTAAAATTATGAGTTCCCCCAGTTAAGGATGTGCCCGCTTTAAACCACACCGATCCAGTGTGGTGAGGGATGGTCACGTAACCTCCTTGACCCGCGTAGCATGGGGTGCCCCGCCAACAGCAATAGATTGACAGATAAGGCTTCACGTGTGCCTGCTCTGCAAACACAATCACGGCTAAATTTCAGCAGTGCATTATCCGGGTCGGTATCACCGCTGCTAGTTTATGGTGCCACCTCCCCCGGGTGACCAGCAACCCGACAGATATTCAGTGAGAAATTTAAGCCGTCATCCTTAATCCTAACATACACACACACACTCACATATATCGGCGATGCCTATAGGTGAGGTGCCCGGTGGCGTTGCGGCTCAGCCCGGGCCGATATAATATATATGCGCGATGTCTGTGTCGGTAAATAACGATGACCTGGGCAGCGAAGCGGATCCGAGTGAGGTCAACACGGAGCACGCGGGCGGCACGATTTGTCAGCCGCGGCCACAGATGGAGCCGACCCCCTACCGCTCTCATTTAATGCCCCCCCCCCTCCACGCTTCCCTTCAGCCATCCCGGATAACCCTGGCAGCGGACCAGGGCTTAATTTTCAGGGGGTGTCCATGGTGGCGAGATGTTAACCACCTCGCCTGGTAAACAGGAGGTTAGTGGGTTCGATCACGACCCTGACGCCTGCTGTATATTTGGAGTTTGCGTGTCTCTCTTTTTCTCTTCCCGTGGTCGCGTGGATTTTTGTCCGGGTGCTCCGGGGGTTTCCCCCCACATCTAGAAGCATGCGTTTTGAGTATTTGGACTGCTAGAAATTTCCACTTGATAAGCCACTTCGTTGAGCCATCATTTGTGGCCAGGTCGCTTCTGACAGCGCTATATAGCACGGAGGGCCTTACGTGATACAAAATAAAATTTAGTTTAGTTTTGCGAACCTGGCGACCCGCGTCGAAATTCACTCACGGCCAGCTCGAGTTGAGATATTATCCTAACTGGCCCAGGCGCCCACCCACCCCCACTCGCCAAGGTCGACTCAGCCTTAAATAAGTAACTGACTCAGTGGTGTAAACATCAGCATTGGGGAAAACACAGAGGGCCTGACGTGCTGCTGGTATCACCAGCCTGCTGAGCGCCGTGGTGCTGGCCCACAAAGGTGCTCGCTAAACAGCACTTGTCCCGACAGCCTATGTTTGGGGGGGGATCTTTGTCATGAGGTGTGTATTTGGGACGGTTGGAGAGTTTCTCTTTGCTGGTGTGCGCTGACTGTTCAGCAAAGGAGTTCTCTCCACAGAGACACATTTTGGGAGTTGGGCGGCGGGGGGGTGGCATGCGCTAACCGCTGCGCCACCGCTCCCCCGCCACCCCCACCACAAAACACACGCACGTACACACACATTTCACACCGAAGGCGAATTTCACGCGCAAACGCAGGCCGCCAATCACGATGAGGGCATTAACCCCTGACGTGTCACAAATCCCACGCTCGCCGTGTTTTGTGAAGTCGCGCGTCGTTAGAAATTGTCGCTTTGTCAAATCTTCGAGGGGTAGGGCCGCGCCAGCTCGCAGGTGTTGGCGACTGGCACCCGGACAAGAGCCGTCGTGCAGCCCACGTGGAAGAGACACTGATGCCAACGAAACGCAATCGGAAAAGAATCCGCAGTGGCAGCAGCCGCGAAATTTTAGCCAGAGGCTCGAGGAGGAGGGGGGGGGGGCACTTGGAGGTGGGGGAGGATTCGGCGGGGAGAGGTTTTGGGGGTGGGTGGGGGGGGCAAAAGGGGCAATTGCTCCCTTCCTAAAAATGTTCAGATCTCTGTTGTATGCCATATATTTTTTTTACCTATACATAATTGCGAATGATTAATTAGTTATTGTACATTTTATTTTAGATCGATTTTATGTTGACATTTCTTTTTTAAACGTAATTCCTATGCAATGTGTTCCGGTTGCGGACATGATTTGCCCTCTCTTAAAAATGACTTAGCACGGTGCACAAACTGATTTCAGCGATGGAATTTGCAGCAAAATTTTATATTTGTCGTGCGTTTCATTGCGCCACCATTTGGCTGTAAAAATCAAAAATAAATCCCGATAAAACTTGCATCTTGTCTCGTCTAAGTGCGGTATTTATCTGCGATCATTGCCGCGCAGAGTTTTCCAGCGGCGTAATCTATGACGTTCGCGTTATTGCAATGCTAACACTGATTAAAGTGACTTCCTCTGCCCGGTGCTTTATGCCCCGATTGTTTTTACTCATTTGTTGTCATCGTTTTCCGTCCGGTATTTTTTTTCTTCTGCCGCTGCGTAATGTCCGACGTTAAATTAGATCAAACCATCGACCACTTAAATATCATGACAACAATCTGGACAAATATTAATGGAATTGTTTGCATCAATGCCCCCCCCCCCCCTGCGATAAATCACAAGGCTGTAATGTTTCTGTCGTGGTCTTCGAATTAAAACAATGCAGGGGGCAATGAAGCAAATAACACGGGGCAATTACTACAATGAGTTCAGCTGACACCATCCTATAGATGGCTCCGAACACAAGTGTACACACGCTGATCGTAAATACGGCACACGGCGCTATGTGAATACGATGCAGCGTTTATCATCACATCATTTAAATAAAAACGCATGCATCAACACCTATTCGTCCTCCTTTACAGAACCTACCTACGTACGTATCACGGGTCCCGCACCTCCAATTAGCACGGTTGGCTACGTACGGTGCGAAAGAAGTTCAACATGCATACATTCGTATCTACGTACCTACGAAAGTAAATTCACGCGACAACCAAAGCACCCTGAATGTGCCTGAACTCATCGGGTATCAAAAGATAAGCAGGTATGAGCCTGGTGAGTACTTTGTTGGGAGACTACCGGGGAATGTCGGCTATTTGTAACCTTGGGCGGAGAGAATGGCCAGGAGATGGTGCTGAGCTCTGATTTATTTCTTCTGATTTGCCGCGTGTTTTCTCCAGGTCCTACAGTTTCTTACCCGCATGTCAAAGACCCATGCGTTGCGTTGGCTAAAAAAATACCCACCTTGATATTAAGACTCTGAGGTTTTCCCGGGTGCAGTAAATCCCATGCATGCTTTTAATTCGGATGGAACGCGTGGAATTCGTGGACAACACGCGGGTGACGGAAGTCAATCGCTAGGTTAAGGGAAAGCGAGGCGGGCTTGGGCAGCCAAAGGATGTTCGCCAAACAGACGGAGCGGTGAAATCAGCCCGCGCGCCGCTGGCTCGGTGCACCGTCGCATCGCAGGGGATCGCGAGAGACGGGCGACGGCTTGTGGAGGCCTTCGTCCCAGCAGTGGATTGATCGTGGCTGACGTTGATGATGACGATGATGACGACCACGACTTTGAAAAACGACAACATGCAGATGTATTGTGGTTCTCACACCTAACGGTCATTTTCTGGGTTATCCTGAAGAATTGTAATCAAACATTACACAAACATTCATTGTAGGCTTTCTCTCTCTATATAAATAAACAAACCTCTAAAACATTATATTCTTTCATGGAAGCGGGAACTCGAGTGCACCTTTGCTCATCATAAAACACTTTTCCATCCTACGAACTGCCACTTTGGGATTGACACGGGTTATAAAAGCATTACTCACTCCTCGCATCACGTATGGTTATATCACAAAAGGTTATTACTTGGATGCTTAAGTTAAATCTTTCAAACCGCCGGGTAAAATAACGCCATAAACTCCCCGTGCGGTGATGGAAATGAGCGGAGGGGCATAAATAAACAAACAAAAAAAACTGTTCCATTGCTTTTCACAAGCACCGGCGCCGTAAATTCCTGAGCGGTGATGAATCGCCGCACGAATGCAATGTTGGTGGACGGTGGTGGTCTGGACGAGACGGCACTGGCTGGGGAGAGCAGGGGGAGAAGATGTGGGGACGGGGGCGGAGGGGAGGGGCTAGGTGGAGAGAAGGAGGGGGGCAGTTTTGTGAGTGGAAGAGGTAAAACAAAAAATAAATAAAAAAGCAATGAGGAAGTGTCGGGGGGTGGTGGGGGGAGAGGGGGAGGTCAGGGTTGAATTTACGCCGGCAAGCGCCGTAAAAAATATATAAAATCTTCAAATAAATATTGCATTGGGAGAGAGCCATAATAGAAACACACACGTGGCAGCACCGCACAAATCGATGCTCGTGAGCCTGAATCACGTGGAGACGGCCGAATCAAAGGGGGATATAAAGACTTTTAGTTTTGTTTTATGTCCATCCGTTGGCAGGTAGCATTGCATTTTTGGCGACATTGAGCTACGATCCGCTGAAATCTATTGGACACTAACAGCACCGCACCAAAACTAATGACCTCACTCAAGGGAGCAGCGACTTGACCCTTGCATCGGGGCAGCTGATGGGGGCCATCGGCTGATGAATTAATCAACTTTCGTGACGGGAAGATGGGGGAGGCGGGGGGTGTTAGGAGTGAACCCCCGGCTGCAGATTCGTCATACTTTTCAAAACGTTCCCTTGCTCTCCGTCGAAGCGCTGTTTGTAAATTTTTATTTACTTATGCAAAATCTCAAATCATGGAATTCGTAAAAAAAGAAGTAGCGTAGTCGGAATGATGTTGCATCGATTCGTCGATTGACATGGAAACTTGCGCTCACCCACCGCACATGCATGGCATCGCGCGCGCTGGAATCGACTGGTAAATGTTGTGTGCGATAGGCTCTTCACCCTTCCATTGGTACACCTAATTGGGCGACGGCTTAGGGATTAGTTGATTCACATGACCCATGCATGTATACGTTGAACTTCTGGGATTATAGGTGCGAGGATGTACCACAATTTTAGAGATACTGATTTGGTTTTGATGCAGTGCCCTACATCATATCTCATCTCAAACATTTGAAACTCTTAAACTAAACTTATTTTTTTTATTTTAGCAGGTAAGCTACACTGAGCTATACTGTGTAGCTCTTTCTTCAGAAGCGACCTGGCCACAAATAATAGCTCAACGAAGTGGCTTATCATATGGAAATTTATAGCAGCCAAATTATCCTAAACGCATGTTTCTAGATGTGGAGGGAAAAACCGGAGGACCTGGAGAAAAATCCATGCGGACCACGGGAAGAGAGACGTGCAATCTCCAGATATCCAGGCGTCAGGGTCGAGATTGAACACACGACCTCTTGCATACAAGGCGAGGTAGTTAACATCTCGCCACCGTGGAGCCCCTATTTGAAAGGGTACCCCCAGGTACAGTTCGCCCTGTGAGCTCAAGGTGACTTGGCACCTGACCTGCCAATTAGCCTGCCTGCAGGGGACGATAATCGCAATGCCTAATCCCAATCAAGTAGTTTGCGGGTAACCTTTGAGTTTGTCAGTACTATAGACATATTTAGTTCACAAATCGAATCCAAATAATTAATAAAATCGCTAACAGTGTGAATAATTCCGCGTCTATAATGATGAAAAAACTAAACTTCAAGAAAAATCGAGACTTTACACATAAATACGGGCACTTCAATTGGAATTGTTATCTTGCAATTTGCCCTAACGTTATGAGTTTGCATCTTCGGCTTTGAACCAGCACGACGATTTTCACGAGATATCACATATATTCGCTCTGCATCAGCTGGCAGGCTTTGTTAAAAACGTAATCTGTGTACCGCGATGCGTAACTGTCACTTTAAATCGACGATCACAATTCGTCCTTTCACACATCGCGCTTATACAGTGAGGGAAAAAAAGTATTTGATCCCTGCTGATTTTGTACGTTTGACCACTGACAAAGAAATGATCAGTCTATAATTTTACTGGTAGGTTTATTTGAACAGTGAGAGACAGAATAGCAACAACAAAATCCAGAAAAACGCATGTCAAAAATGTTATAAATTGATTTGCATTTTAATGAGGGAAATAAGTATTTGACCCCTCTGCAAAACATGACTTAGTACTTGGTGCCAAAACTCTTGTTGGCAATCACAGAGGTCAGACGTTTCTTGTAGTTGGCCACCAGGTTTGCACACATCTCAGGAGGGATTTTGTCCCACTCCTCTTTGCAGATCTTCTCCAAGTCATTAAGGTTTCGAGGCTGACGTTTGGCAACTCGAACCTTCAGCTCCCTCCACAGATTTTCTATGGGATTAAGGTCTGGAGACTGGCTAGGCCACTCCAGGACCGTAATGTGCTTCTTCTTGAGCCACTCCTTTGTTTCCTTGGCCGTGTGTTTTGGGTCATTGTCATGATGGAATACCCATCCACGACCCATTTTCAATGCCCTGGCTGAGGGAAGGAGGTTCTCACCCAAGATTTGACGGTACATGGCCCCGTCCATCGTCCCTTTGATGCAGTGAAGTTGTCCTGTCCCCTAAGCAGAAAAACACCCCCAACGCATAATGTTTCCACCTCCATGTTTGACGGTGGGGATGGTGTTCTTGGTGTCATAGGCAGCATTCCTCCTCCTCCACACACGGCGAGTTGAGTTGATGCCAAGGGGCTCCATTTTGGTCTCATCTGACCACAATACTTTCACCCAGTTGTCGTGTGAATCATTCAGATGTTCATTGGCAAACTTCAGACGGGCATGTATATGTGCTTTCTTGAGCAGGGGGACCTTGCGGGCGCTGCAGGATTTCAGTCCTTCACGGTGTAGTGTGTTACCAATTGTTTTCTTGGTGACTATGGTCCCAGCTGCCTTGAGATCATTGACAAGATCCTCCCATGTAGTTCTGGGCTGATTCCTCACCGTCCTCATGATCATTGCAACTCCACGAGGTGAGATCTTGCATGGAACCCCAGGCCGAGGGAGATTGACAGTTCTTTTGTGTTTCTTCCATTTGCGAATAATCGCACTAACTGTTGTCACCTTCTCACCAAGCTGCTTGGCAATGGTCTTGTAGCCCATTCCAGCCTTGTGTAGGTCTATAATCTTGTCCCTGACATCCTTGGAGAGCTCTTTGGTCTTAGTCATGGTGGAGAGTTTGGAATCTGATTCATTGATTGCTTCTGTGACTAGTGTCTTTTATAAAGGTAACAAGCTGAGATTAGGAGCACTCCCTTTAAGAGTGTGCTCCTAATCTCAGCTCGTTACCTGGATAAATGACACCTGGGAGCCATAAATCTTTCTGATTGAGAGGGGGTCATATACATATTTCCCTCATTAAAATGCAAATCAATTTATAACATTTTGACATGCGTTTTTATGGATTTTTGTTGTTATTCTGTCTCTCACTGTTCAAATAAACCTACCATTAAAATTATAGACTGATAATTTATTTGTCAGTGGGCAAACGTACAAAATCAGCAGGGGATCAAATGCTTTTTTCCCTCACTGTACCTCATTCCTAAGCAAGTTGGATATGCAACCTGCCCTGTACTTTATATACAGGGTGCTGCA
Source organism: Petromyzon marinus (assembly GCF_048934315.1). Taxonomy (NCBI): domain Eukaryota; kingdom Metazoa; phylum Chordata; class Hyperoartia; order Petromyzontiformes; family Petromyzontidae; genus Petromyzon; species Petromyzon marinus. The sequence goes on from NC_133701.1 coordinate 4,782,449, forward strand.
AAAAAATGTTAACACTTCCGTTAATTTGCAACAACTATTAACATACATTTGTTATCATGTTACAATGTATTATCTGTTATTTTCAACGATAGTCCCATGTAAGTGTTAACATTTTTGACCCACCCTGTCTATTAGTACGGGATCGACAGTCGTGTGCTTTTTGGTTACGTCAGCCCACCTCATCAGCCACCATCGAATAACGCAAAAGGCCATCAATGTCTCGTTGCAATCATCATCACGATCCATGCGCAGGTAGGCCGTCATTTGTTTCCACACTTTCCTCGGGTCTTGCGCCAAATATTATCTCGTCGTGCCACATCTCTTTGGTACCAATGTTTTCTTACGTCGTCATCGTCATAGAGCCATTCCCTTATGAGGTCTTCCTCTCTTTCCGGTTCCTTCCATTTTTCCCCGAAAAAAACACACTTTTGATTTTCAACGCTGTTGTCCATCCTACACATGTGCCCAAATAGTGCCAGTTTCCTTTCTCGTTGCAGACATCACCCACTTGAAAGGCAAATGCTGGGTTTTCTCCGGGCGCTCTGGCTACATTCCACGTGCGTAGACACTCATCATTAAATGGTTGAAAACATTTAAAATAAAAAAAACCCAATGCAGCTAATCTAAACGAAACAATAGGGAAAAACCGGAGGACCTGGAGAAAAATCCACGCGACCATGGAGAGAACATGCAAACTCCAAATATGCAGGCGTTAGGGTCAGGATCGAACTGACGACCTCTTATATACCGGGCGAGCTAGCTAACATCTCGCCACCGCAGCAGCAATGATCCTCCTGAAAAGGAGGCCTGTGACTCAGTGTGGTTTTCCGAAACAATTTATTCAATTGTAACAAAAAAGATGATTACAAATGTAAGCTGGCAGTGGTGCCATATGACTGGGAAATCATGCAGTCCGGGCAATTTAAGCCACAAATTTTAATCAGGAGCATGAATTAAAACATTACCCTCTTGGCATTTTGCTCGCACGACGCTTTGTAGTGATGGATCTACCCGATCAGATTTGGCACAAACTCCCAGGTATTATAACAAATTCTCGCTGACATGACAAAAGCCTCAGTTGCAGCCTGACGTGACGCACGCGGGTCATTATCAATTATAAAGATATATTATTTGCAAAATAAAGAAACTGACTGTCGCTCAACTAAAGACCATTACTGCATTAAACTCAAAGCATTATGCCGGACACTGCCGATGCGTCGTTCTAAACGCAGTGTGTTAAATAGTCATGCCACAATTTATCATTTGTCATAACTGCATATAATTTCACTCTGAAGACAAGACCAAAACATGAAGATGGGGACTTTGAATGGTGATAACAGTATAATGAAGCTACATTTCTTTAGGAACATGTTTTGTATCTAGTGTGCTGTTCTTCCCCCGCACCTACGATTAGCACGGTTAGCTTGGTACGGTGGGAAAGAAGTTCAACGTGCGTACAAACGCGGTGAATTTAAATATCAGAATGAAATGTCTTGGGGCCACTTAACGAACGCATGTGAATCTCACAACGCTCGCAAGGTTGCCTGGACACCACGGGCAATTGTCAGGAGTGGCTACACTGAGATGTTTGGCCGATTCCCTACACGAGAGAATCTGGTTTCGCGTGGGAGGAAACCGGAGAAGCTAGAGAAAACCCACCACGCATACGAGGGGACAACACCCACAGCTCCGCACAGATTGATGCAATAATCTATTGCTGTGCTGCCATCGCTTGGCCACCTCACAGCCCGATTGTTTGTGTTCGGTTTGTTGTCCTTCCGCCGCACCTCCGATTAGCACGGTTGGCTACGTACGGTGCGAAAGAGGTTCAACGTACGGTACGTACATAACAGCTGGGTTTTCCCTGGCGGGCTCTCACCCAAGCACTAACCAGGCACGACTCTGCTCACATTCCGAGATCCGATGAGGTTCCGGCACATTCTCGGTGGTTTGGTGGTCGTGCAGGTCGGCGTCATGCGTCCGGCCACCACCACAAAAAAAAATTCCCCTGTGACCAATTAACCGCCCAATTGGTGCACCAATACGGACGTTCACATGCCAGAGATTTTCACATGACCGCATATTTTTCATTCGACAACGAGCAAAGCAGGATGTGCGACGTTGTACTGTAACCACTTCACCAACAAATCGCCATAGAAATGTGGAATTTCCAGTGCAAACGGAGATGAGCAGAGTTTGATTACGGGGGAAACACTCGGACCGTGTCCGTAATTTTGTTGACGAAGAAGGATGGACACATAACAGCAGTAAATATTGAGCTCAAACGATGACAAGCGGAGCTACGCATCGCCCCGGGGCGACTGATGGAGCGGGGGAGTTGGTGGGGTGGGGTGGGGTGGGTGGTAGGGTGAGACCGAGGCAGTTTAAAGGGCCATGAAAAGGCCCCTGGTAATTGTGAACATGTGTTGCCCTGAGGCTATGAGCCAAAAGAATCAATCAGCAATGCTTGCCCTTCCCTAAGCTGCCCCTTATCTCAAAAACTGAGCCTCTTCACAAAGCCAATTAGACAAATTGAAAAGCACTTTGCCTTTGTGCGGCTGTGTTTGCGTGCAAAATTTTCTTTTTGCGTGCGAGTCAGTTATGGAGCTGATTCTTTTCAATGGAACTACATAACCTCAAACATTTGTCCATGGACATTAACACAGGTAATATTCTTCTCGGAATGGAATTCAGTTTTTGTTGTTGTTTAAATCAATTCCATCCTTGTTCTTTAGTCCATAGTGTCGTGTCCTGGCCACCTTCAACAATTGTCACTGAGGTTCACAACTCACTCTAGGGGTTCACGGCACACTCCACCCCGGCCACCCGAGTTCGATTCCCGGCCACGGCTAACATCAGTGGCAAACGTTATCGGAGCCGGTCCTGCCCTCGCCTTTTTTTTTTCTTCAGAATATGTATTTTTATTGGAGGAATCCGATGAGCTATAAAGCTCTTTTTCAAAGATGTCACGTGGGGGCGAGTCACAAAAACTAAACTATTTTTATTTTACCAAGTAAAAGCCCACTCGGCTATTAGCTTATTTTACAGACTCGACCTGGCCACATATGAAAGCTCAACGAAGTGGATTATCACGCGGAAATTGATAGTAGCCAAATAATCTAAATAACCTGAATGCATGTTTTTAAATGTGGAGGGAAAAAACCGGAGACAAAAATCCATGCGACCACGGGGATGAAATGCAAACTCCAAATATACAGGCGCCCGGATCGGGATCGAACCCAATACCTCCTGCATACCATGCACAAAACAGATGCTATAGGCTGCTGCGAGGCCTACGTTGTGGACAGCAGAGGGCACTGCAGCAATATCTATTGTTGTCCTGTACTATGCTCCAAAGTCTATGCTCCCAGTGTTTACCAAAGTGGTCGAGAGAGCCCTCGGGATCTTCGAGGCACGGGGGAGCCTACATCTCTTTGCGGACTGAGAATGGCTGGAATAAATGTATTCACTGAATACATTATTCTGCTGTGGCTTTCCCTTCCCCACCCATCGAAAACGTTCCGTGCTCGCGTGCGCGGGGCCCAACGCGCGCCTCGCCACCTTCGCAAGGGTCGATCGGAATTGGTGACATTCGCTCGTTGCCGTAAACACCGCGGAGGCTTCGACTTCATTTGTTAAGTGGCCCCTAAAGAAATAAAATCCTGATGTTTAATTCATTACGCAGCACCCTTACAACGGGCATCTCACCTTTCACAAGAGCAAGCGCAAAAACATGACCCCTCCTACTCCTCCTCCTCCCTCGCATTGCCCACAACATGACTTTCTCCGGTGTGGCTGTTTGGGGGGGCATTATAATTAAGTGGGGGGGGAGGTCAGCTGCCCATGCTCATAAGCTGTTAAACGCCAACTTTGGGTACAAGGCCCTTTAAAAAAAAGAATTACCTTTCCGTAATTGACGCGGATGAACGTTAAAACGTTCACTTGACATTTGAGGTTGTTTACGAATGGAGAGGGTAATACATAACGCTCTGTTTGGGAGGGTGGTTCGGGTTACGGCAAAGAGTGTGTTCCTCCCGCGGGGCTGAGAGCGGTGGGAGAGTGGTTGGCGCTCTGCGATGTGAAGCTGAATTGGCAGGCAGTGCTAACAACAGTAAAATATCGGTGACGAGTCCTAGCGCTGACCTGTGCGGTGAAGTATGAGGCGACACAACGACCAACACGGGGTCGAGGGTCCCTCGTCCAGCAGTGGATCGACAAAGGGGCCGTCCATAAATGAATGACGTCACGCACCTAGGGGGAGGGGGTCAGACATTTGTGACGATGTGTGACGAGGGGGGTTGAGAAATGTGACGTCACATCAAAATGAGCAAATTTAAATAAATATAGAATTGTTATAACAACACGAATTGTTATAACAACACTCCTACAACATCAGCGTGCAGCGCCACGTTAAATACGCACTGCAATGACAATAGTTAAAAGCGATTTTAAGCATGTTTTTTTTTCAAAATGGAAATATGGTTTTGGGGGGGGGAGGGGGGCAGAGCTTCGTGACGTCATATTTGAGGGGGGGGTCTGACTTTTTGTGACGCCGTGTGACGAGGGGGGGTGGGGGGTCGAAAATCGTCAAAATCGCGCGACGTAATTTATGGACGGCCCCAAACGCCAGTCAATAATTATAACAATCATAATGCATTCATAAAAATGTGTGATGATTTGTAATATTTTTCATTGTATTCTTTCATCCTGGTGGGTCCCTCAAATAGACATCTCACGTTTGTGTAACGATCGTGTTCTACGTCACCATATGTACATTGAATTCAACTTTGCAGCCTTTTTTTGTATGAAGTTATTCATCCATTCCTTGCAGTTCGTTTTCACTCGTTATTTTTTGATACCCGTTATTACAACCGTAAATATAAATGGAAACGCACACCAGAGCATGCGTACCGGAAGGGTTACTTGCTGGACCGGAATCGCCGGTGCTTTTGTAAAACTGAATTTAACAAATGCCAATGTGCCAAGCGAGGAAAGTTTTCAACCATTGTCGATTACCCGCTGTGGCATATGGATAAAAAACACAAACACTGATAAATAGAATGGAACGAAAGCTGAATGATGATGATGATTAAGCGATTTGTACACAGAAATGGAATTGTACGTCATTCTTAGGTGCGGCTTTTCGTGAGCGACAGATAGCGAATAGGTTTTAAAAGCCCTCTGGGACGAACGGTGATGCGCTTCTGTCGTAGAAAAGCACAGTGGCACTGACGCTCGCTAAGATAGCAATACAGCAGCGTGGCCAGGGTCAGGTTCACGCAGGAGCCTTAGGGGCTACAGCCCAGGGCCTCGGATTCTGAGCAAAAGCCCACCCAACAAATGTTCAAACACCCCGCTTCATAATGGTTGAAATGTACGTTGAACTTCTTTCGCACCGTACGTCGTCAACCTTGCTAATCGGAGGTGCTGGGGCAGGACGGAAATGCAACACCGTAGCTCCTCGATGGATCCTCTGGGTCATTTGGTATTTAAAGCCGTGTCATTCACCGCATCGCGACCGACCTACGTGCTGAATACAATTCGTCAGCTTTGTTCGTTCTTAACTCTGATTTAGCGTTACAGTTCGTACATTCCTTATTGTTATATATTTTTTAAACTACAAATTATATAACCAAGGTGAATAACCGTGAAGTGTTTGGCATCATCGGGCAGGGGTGATGGAAAATTGTCAAGGGATGAAATCGAAAATGCAAAGAGGAGCCCCCCAAAGCTATATAAGATCCAGCCCCCCCCCACCTTATTTTATCCCCGAGTATGGCACAGTAACGACAATCGCATGTAATAAATGCGACATTAATGGAGACTTGCGTAACCGCAGGTTAGCAGCCTCCTTAGATGACAGCGATAATTCCCGTCTGTTCTCTGTGAGCACACGTACGCACACGTGCTTACATGTAAACTTGTAAACATGTACATACACGTAAACATTGACACGCCTTATCCGGAGCACGTTGAGTAAACATTTAAATTACTAGCCTTTTGCGCGTCTAAGGACGGGTGTATTGCGGTGAATCTGAAACCTGCAAGCGAAAAGCAGACCGCGATGTGATATTCATTGCATGAATGCGTGTGCAATTTGTAAGGGCGCGGTGACACAGACCTATTTCATTTTAAGGTTATAATCCATTGTTCATCATGACGTCATGACGTTCTTATAAAGGTCTACTGCTAGTGGTGATGGTAGTCGTGGGCAGTGATGGTCCTGGTGGTGGGCTTTCACCAATAAAGGGCTACTGCTAGTGGTGATGGTAGTAGTGGGCAGTGATGGTCCCAGTGGTAGGCTTCCACGAATTAAAATCATGCAAGGTCTAAAATGGAAACATTACAGACAGTTATGACTTAAACTGGTTCATAACGTCCTTCCAGTGATTGCTGAGTTTGTACCCATCTTCTCGGTTGAAATTGTGTCTATGTCTGTATATTTGGATGGCTTCATGAACGAATCTTTGTTGATAGCCAGTGGGTTTGCAAAGTGCCTTCGTCTTAGAGAAATACATTTCGTGTGAGCCCACCGCATTAAAACAGTGATCGGCCATGGCCGAGGATATTAATATACAGTCAAATTGTCTTTATCAATCTAGTTGTCTATAAATCAGGAGTGTTCAGCAAAAGACGACCTCATCCAGCAGTGGATAAAACAGTCATCCAGCATGTATGCAACATCCTCCTCCATATCACCGCCAGACTCACACAGAGATCCACAGACTCATGCAGAGACCCACAGTCTCACATAGAGACTCATAGGTTCACAGAGACCCGAAAAAAAATTGTATAAATTAAAAAAAAAACTAAAATTAGCACAATTATAACCGGTGTTTAAAGACATCAGTCACATTAACTGATCACAGAAATGCTCTTTCCTTATTTCGGTGCTGTGGCCTGGACATCAGAAGCAATTACGATTAAACGGCAAGCTAATAAGCCAGCCAATTAAGGGAGCCTCGCTTTGTTCGGGGATTAAACTGTACAAATGTGTACATGGAAACACACAGACGCGCACACACATACTAACGAACGCGCGTGTCAAGGTTAGGTGAACTCTAAACTCTAACAGGTGAGTGCTAATCACATTGGTACGCGTTAAATTATTTTTTTACATAAAAACACACTGTATTGAAATAATTTTCATCGCCTTTCTGACCCAAAAAAAACTATACAGATCTGTAGTTTTCGTGAAGACGCGAAGTGTCCACGGATATAGACATGGACATCGTATTTCGGGCCTCCTTAAGACACAGACGCAGTTAATAACCATACGGGGTGAGAATCATCAATTCCCTCGGATGCCAATGGGACAACTTTGCGAATAAAAATAATGCAATGACCAATTTTGGTTAATATTTGTAGGCTGTGTAAGCATATTGTAAAATGTGTTTTAGTGTAAGTTGGCATACAAACACGTCAAGACCTCAATGGATGTAAAGCTCAGCGTATTTATACTGATTACAAAATTAGCATCGTCCAATCTGCAAAAGGACATGGACACGTGATGGGAACGGTTTATTACAGCTGCCTGTAGGAGAAAATAATTCGGTTGTTCTATTGAATTAAAATCATTCCCCGACTTCATCATAATAATGCTAAAGAAATAAAACCTAAAATCGTAATTACGATTCTATTTTATAATGCCTATAACACCCAAATATGTTTTTTTAATGTATTTCTCAAGATACTTAACAAAGTGGTTCAATGTCATAATAGTCCCGCACCCGGCACACCACGCCCAGTATACCCATCCTCATGGGCGTGGCAACTTCTAGTCACGTGAAACCTACCCCGGCCGACCAATGACCCGGAAAATATTCCGTTAGATGTTTAGCTCTTTTTTGTTGTTGTTGTTGTTGAATGAGCACTTTGGCTTCACGTGACAGGAAACTCGAGGAGGAGTAGAAGATAAACCCACACTTAGTAAAGGGGGGGGGGGGGGGGTTAACACTGCAAGCTTCACCAAGATAGATTCGATACATCACTGAACTGCCACCTCCTGGCGTTATGACAGTCTGACTGCCTCATCATCCAGGGCAGCCTCCCATCCAAGTAATGACTAGGCTCGGAACTGCTTAGCTTGCGAGACGGTTGGCTACGTACGGTGCGAAAGAAGTTCAACCTACATACGCGCGCCTGACGCGACTGGGCTCATTCAGGGCAATTAGGTCTCACGCTGAACGAGTTGTACGCACGTATGTTGAACTTCTTTCGCACCGTACGTAGCCAAGTTCACCAGGTCCACGGCAAACAAACAAAAAACCGACGCAACCGCGAACTTTTGCCGGCGCACGCGCTCACAGGCACCAACACCGAGAGGGAAATAACCGCGACGATTGGCAAATTATGGCAACGGTGACCACGACGCAGTGCGTGTCGCCCGCCACTGGAGCCGCGGTCACTGTTGTTGTTGTTGTCCCCCCCATCCCGTCCCCCCGTCCCCCTTCTGAGTGAAAATGCTACGAGCGTGGCATAGGGGCAAGGGGCGGCGATGCGAGCGAGAGATAGAGGGGGCACGGGAGCGGCAGTCGGTGGCGTGCACCCTTGCTTACATTCCGAGCGCGAGCACGCGGCTCGGGCTAGCGGGCACATAAACAGCCGCTCCCCCTGCGGTCGCTCCGTCTCTCCGTCTCTCGCTCTCTCTTTCTCTACGGCGGAGGAGGCTGGCACCTGAGATAAGAGGACATTTTCGCGGCGTTCGTGGGGCAGAGGCATTAAAAAAGTACGAAAATATATTTGTGTCTTTGTGTGTATGGGATGCTGCCATGGTGCGATGGGTTTTTGCACACTCAATTATTGCAAAGTCGAAAAAGTCAAAGTTTTCTGCTGCTCAAATAAGCATTTTAAAAGATTATTTATCTCCCGTTTACGGCCCTGAGCCAGTGGTGGAAATTCCTCATTCCTATGGCAGGGGGTGGTACAATTTTGATCGACTCCGAAAGGACTGATGGGCTGAGTCAACCACCCACCACCCCCACCCCTTTAAAAACCATAACGTGAACTCGTGACCTTGCGATTGCCCGCTCGACCGCTGAGCCACGTGGTCGGCCGGCTGCCCTTACACACGTGCCCAACAGAGTCAACTGGGTTAGCCCGCACACGAAGGCCAGGGCGAATGTAAAATAAATCAAAGCGCGCGGGATATCTGGGTCATTCTGTCGGGTTCAAACGGTGGTCTTGATTTCGAGCACACTTTATGCGATGCTGCCACAGTGCTGTCGCGGTTGACACACCGGACTGGCTATCTCGAGGCCACTGATTCGATTCCACCTCCCGTGCTGTTGCGGTTGAAACAATGCGGAAAATGTATTAACCACCCCCCCCCCCCCCCACTTTCAACAACCTGAACTGAAGTATGATAATAATAAAACAAAGCCAGTGACTCATGGGGAGGTTTTCATCCAACTCTTTCTCAAGTCACTGCGGGTAGAAGGTCTCTCCCGCGCCATGTCGGTCTTTGGGGTTGTTTGACTATACTTCACCACGCACATATACATGCGGCTTTGTGAATAAAAAACAATGCCTCTAGTTATAATAGGCGAAAAGGGTAGCGCCCACCTCCTCTACCCACCGCCTCTATCCCCCCCCCCAGCAGTTTGACTGACGACAGGATGCGTGTGGTGGGGTAAAGTGTGGGTGCTGACGAGCCGAGCGTGGCACTTTAGACCAAACTTCCTCTGGAGGAGCAGCTCAAAACTCCCGCTCGTGGGGGCCCTTCCACCTGCAGTGACGTGCGCAAGACATTTCGGCGCTTGTAAAATTGCGGAACGTGGGGTGGCTCGGAGTGGACGGTTGACATGTTTCGAGTTTAATTTGGTCACTATATTTCCGTATCTCGATGGATGGGTACTTTGTGTACTCTGTGCAGTTGACAGCAATTATTGTGCATATTTATCCAGTTGTATTATACTTAACGATGGAATTAGAAATATTGTGATCAATGCAGATTGAGGTTTTAACCATCATTTGAAATATAATCCCTTTTAACGGACGTAGTCAGCAAATCCAAAACCGCTGGCTGGACATCGCGAGATGTTAACTACCTCGCCTGGCATGCAGGAGGTCGTGGTTTAAATCCCAACCCTGACGGCTGTATATTTTGAGTTTGCACGCCTCTCTCCCCGTGGTGACATGGGATTTTTCTCCGTGTCCTGCGGTTTTTCTCTTCCACATTTATAATCAAAAATTCGATTCGAGGATTTGGCTACTATTCATTTCCGCGTGATGATAAGCCACATCCTTGTGCTATAATTTGTGAGAAGGACGCTTCTGGGCCTGGTAAAACAAAAAAAAAGTTCTTAGTTAAGTTTGACAAATCATCCCGTACAAATCCCTGGTCAAGTTTCAAGTTTCTCCAAAGTGTTTCGTGGAAGCCGCCTGCTGGCCCGGGGTGTCGCGCCAGACGAGACGAGACGACACCAACACGACCACCGCCACCGCATCCTCTACCACCTGCACCACCACCTGCATCACCACCTCCACCACCGCCACCTCCAACGGCGCTTCCGCCGCTGCCGCCGCCTTTTCGCCGGGCGTGTTTCTTCAAAAAGCGACACCTTCGCCTGCCGGGGGAGAATTCGTGAGAGCCGTCCGAGACGGAATTAGCGTAACGCCTCTGGACGGGGCACGTCGTCTCACACCTGCGAGGGAAACCGCGAATGGCGCGATGGACGGGGAGGTGTGCAGCAACTAGCGACGCATTAATTAAAGAGCAACACCCCCACCCACCACAGCTCTTCCTCAAACGGCAGCGATGCTAATTAAGGTCTCAGAAGGTTTTGGGGTTTTTTTCCGCAACCCGAGCGGCGCAGCGCAAAGCTGAACCCCATCGTCCCTCCCTCTCCTGCGCCGTCCGCCCCCTGTAGTTATTGTAAAATGCTACGGAGGACACATTAAGGGGCCCAGCGGCCACAAAACGCGCAAAGCTGGTGTCAACTCTTGGCAGCCGCACGTGCACCAAATGGGCGTCGGCGCAAATGTAGCGTCCCGTGGTGGTGGTGGTGGCGCCGACTACGATGGCGCTGGAATAAATGCGGCGAGTCAAAGCCGCTCCTTGCTCGTTCGGGCATCGGCTTCCCTTAACCTTGTGGCTACATCGGCAGACGTCTGCTCTCGTTGCTGGATAATTGGTCTCGGGGGGGCGAGGGTAAGTGGGGTGGGCACATAGCTCGCTTGGGTCATAATCTGGCCCTTCATGTAGGTGAGCGGTTTGGAGGCCTCATCCAGGCGACTGTTGGTCTTGGGCAACTGGGTATCTTTTATAGAAGCATCGCAGCTTCTTTTTGTGATCACAGCGCGCGCTTCATGCTGTGATGGTGCGAGGCGACATCTTTTTCGATTCGATTGTGAGTTTTATCACTCGCGCAGTTTGCTATATTCTCAACATTAGTCGAGTTTCGACTTCTCCAGTGAAAATGTACAAGAAAGCGCATGGCAATTCTTGTTTAATCAAGAAAATAGTGGGGCTCTCAGACACCAACTATCACACGGAGTGATCTTAAGTGTTCTGCCAATAACGTCTAGCTTATAGTTCCACAATCAGAACGTGTCATCTCTGCCTTACAGTGGTAAGTTATGTTTGGGAAACATTCATCCCAACAGTATTTTTTAACAGGGGGCTCTCGTTCGCTGCAAATCAAATAAATGCCACCAATTAATTTTCTTGCGAAAATAAGATGTCAAACATTTTAAACATTCTCTTTATGTGCCATTGTGACCGCTAAATTATTTCATGTAGACCACGCATAGGGAGAAGTTTTGTGTTAAATTAAAATAATTGCATTTTCGTGGAGATTTAATAAAGGCATCCGAACCCAAAACGGTGACTAATTTGTCTCAAATCTTCCATTTATGCCACTCAGCCCTCTAGCATGACCTCCTTTAAAGCGGGGCGTACAAAAACTCAGGGTGGGCACACGCATGGCACACAATCAACATTTTAACAAACTTTAAACAAATGTTAAACGCCCAACAGAATGAGAAACGATACGATCTGATTTTGTCTATCGTGTATTCTACTCTCGCTCGCACCCCCTATGCAGATATTGCACCGACGTTTTTTGACCCAACTATAAGAATTTAGATTTAGATGGGAGGGCTGAGTCTTCAGCAGTGGGGGGCAGTCGGGGGGCGAGAGGTGGCGGTTTGGGGTGGGGGGGGCGAAGGTTGGCGGTTTGAGGGGGGGCTCATCCCATCCGGCCCCCCACAACTCGACGAGGCTATTGCCACTTCAAACTCCTCAGCGCGTCTACCAACATACATTGTCGTGGGGCGGCCACAATAAAAACAGAACCACTGAAAAATCGTAATTTGCATATATATTATGCTGCTCTGGGGAAACTATCTAATTCCAGGTGTTAGCGGGCGCAACATTAAAATTGTGGATGGGTTTCCTCGGGAGTCGTTCCTGGGGCGTTTGTTGCGGGAAGTGCCACGTAATTCTAAGGCCACCGAATGGGACGTCTGTCTCCCGCGTGAGAACCGGCACGCGTGAGTGATAGCTGTTTAATGTTTCCAGCATAAGGGAGCGCTCAAGCATTTGATCGCATTCATGCAAACTACGGCCGCTTATCATCTCATGCGCGTCTACCATTCGTGGCGCGGTCGCGTGCGCGCGCACACACACGCGCGCGTGCGTGAAGTTGCGTGTCTTTGTGTATGAGAGCGGCGTGGCGAAGTTGCTGAGCGCTCTGGGCTTCGACCCTCGCGACCCAAGTTGGATTCCGGCTCGTGGCTCACATCAGTGACAAATCATTATCTGAAATTGTCCTCCTGGGTCTCCCTTAAGTCGACTCAACTTCAATTCAGTGCCTGGTGTCGTGTGTACACATCGACACTCGGAAGACAAAGGTGGCTGGGCATGGTGCTGGCCATACCACCCCCTCGAATGCTGTACCGTCTAGCAGTGGATTGGCAAAAGGACCGTCTGCCTATGAAAACAAACACACAGACGCGCGCTGTGACGTGTAGAGTTGAACACAGGTTAACGTGTCCTGTATTTTAAATCAGGTGACATATCGTTTGTGTGTGCGTGTTCATGTGAGCGCCTGGTGCGATGTGTAAACATGGCAACTGGGGAGACAAAGGTGGCCGGGCGTGGTGCTGACCACCCACCCCCTCGTGTGCCGTGTGGGACTTCATACGTGCTCGCTGACAGCACGTGCCCCAAAAGTCTGTTAAACCTGGTGGCCCAAGTTCGATTCGCACTCATGGCCATCACGTGTGGCGAATAACCTGAACAGATTGCGGACTTCCTCTCGGTCGACTCAGTCGCAAAAGAGCACGCGGTGGGATTTGTAAAAATCGCACTGGGAAGATAAAGGTGGCTGGGCGTGGTCCCGGCCACACCACACCACCGTGTGACGTGGTGTTGGCTAGACCACACCACCGTGTGACGTGGTGTTGGCCACACCAAACCACCGTGTGACGTGGAGATGGCCACCCCACTCCACCGTGTGACGTGGTGTCGGCCACACCACACCACCGTGTGACGTGGTTTTGGCCACACCACACCACCGTGTGACGTGGTGTTGACCACACCACACCACCGTGTGACGTGGAGTTGGCCACACCACACCACCGTGTGACGTGGTTTTGGCCACACCACACCACCGTGTGACGTGGTGTTGGCCACACCAACCACCGTGTGACGTGGTTTTGGCCACACTACACCACCGTGTGACGTGGTTTGGCCACACCACACCACCGTGTGACGTGGTGTTGGCTACACCACACCACCGTGTGACGTGGTGTTGGCCACACCACACCACCGTGTAGCGTGGTGTTGGCCACACCACACTACCGTGTGACGTGGTGGTGGCCACACCACACCACCGTGTGACGTGGTTTTTGCCACACCATACCACCGTGTAGCGTGGTGTTGGCCACACCACACCACCGTGTGACGTGGAGGTGACCACACCACACCACCGTGTGACGTGGTGTTGGCCACACCACACCACCGTGTGACGTGGTGGTGGCCACACCACACCACCGTGTGACGTGGTGTTGGCCACACCACACCACCGTGTGACGTGGTGTTGGCCACACCACACCACCGTGTGACGTGGAGGTGGCCACATCACACCACCGTGTGACGTGGTGACGGCCACACCACCGTGTGCCATTATGGCCTTCATAGGTGCTCGCTAACAGCACTTGCCCTAACAGTTTGTTAAGACTATATGGGGGATCTTTGTCTTTGTTGTGTGCACAATGATGAACTCTCGGACGGAGGAACGCATTGTCAGCATAGGGAGGGTTCTATTTGTGTAAACTCCCCGGTAACATTTTCTATCCTCCTCCGCCCGGGCAACTGCGGAATGTCGCCACCTGAAATTCAGGAAGCAGTCTCGGAGTCACGGGGCGCTTGACGGGGCTTCACGAATGTGTCCGCCTAGATTGTTACAGAGGAAACCAGGGCCAGGGCAATGTGCTCATTGACAGCTCCTGAGCTAGGAGTGATTTGAAATTGTGGAAGGAGGGGGGGTGGGGGAGAGATCCGAACCCGAGCCGAGAGTCACGCGGGGAAGAAGCGTGGAAGGACGTATCACCAAATCTAGTAGTAATCGCTGGTATTTTTTTTCTAAGAACAGGGAGGGCAATTCTGAGGTTGTTGGCTGTGAATGTGCCAAGTTCGGAGCTCCCTTAGATATTTTGCGGATCTGTTTAAAAGGACTTTGAGGATGAAGACTGCCCAGTGGTGGTCACTCGGGACGTCATAACCAGATGCACGGCTGGATTCGAACCCAGAATGTCAGAGGTGCCGGCTCAGAACTCTTGACGTCTGCCGTCGTTTCACTTCGCACCGTTTTCCCGTGTGTCTGCTAAGGGGCCATCCATTTAGTAGGTACGCAAAAATCTGTCAAAACTTGACCCCTTCCCCCCTCCCTGTACGCACGCGGACTTTTTACACCCCCCCACCCCACCTGCGTACGTACGCTTGACGCACCCCCTCCCCCCCCCTGAATCCTATAGAACGGCCCATATTTAATCCACGCAGAAACTATCAAGGATTTATATATATATCAACGTGTTTAAGCAAACAGATAGTGTACGCACATTGTCAGTAGACCCCCCCCATACGCAAGCGTACGCATTTGGGTTACCCCCCGCCCCCACTCCCTCCCAACCCCCTCCATGCGTACGTACGAAATGGATGGCCCCTAAGCGATGGGCTCAAACAAAACGTCTCCCCTCCACCCACCGCAAGCGCCGCGGGTTTCTAACGGCACGCCGCCCGCTTCGTGTTTATGAACTTCTCATTTGTTGCTGCCGCGAGATTTTTCACACTTTAAATTCTTGCCGTAACGGCCGTTTCGAGGCCCGAGTGGCGGCGGCGGCTCGGCGGCTCGGCGAGTGCTCTAGAGAGGCAGAAAGAAATCTTCTTCTGTTTTTTTTTTTCCCCGGGTCAGCCGTCCCGGAGCCTTTGATTTGGGTTCTTTCCAGAAAGAAAAAAAACCAAACACGTTTTTATTTATTTATTTATGTTTAAATTGACGGAGATGTTTGACATTTCGCGTGAGAACAAGTGCGATCGTTAAGGCGGAGGGTGGGCGGGTGGGGGTGGACATCATTGGGGCCAAATCAAACGCGAACAGCAATCCAGCTCGAACAATAACATCGTGGCAGTGTTTGCTTTATATTTTGAATACTAAAAAAAAATCTCCCTTTTTTTCTGTATTTCACAAGCTTTGGAGAACACCATCCTTACTCATTTTGTTTACGAAAGTCTCACTTTGATATCATGAAACAGAATTGACCATGAACGTCAGACTAATACAGTGAGGGAAAAAAAAGTATTTGATCCCCTACTGATTTTGTACGTTTGCCCACTGACGAAGAAATGATCAGTCTATCATTTTAATGGTAGGTTTATTTGAACAGTGAGAGACAGAATAACAACAACAAAATCCAGAAAAACGCATGTCAAAAATGTTATAAATTGATTTGCATTTTAATGAGGGAAATAAGTATTTGACCCCCTCTCAATCAGAAAGATTTCTAGCTCCCAGGTGTCTTTAATACAGGTAACAAGCTGAGATTAGGAGCACACTCTTAAATGGAGTGCTCCTAATCTCAGCTTGTTACCTGTATAATAGACACCTGCCCACAGAAGCAATCAATCAATCAGATTCCAAACTCTCCACCATGGCCAAGACCAAAGAGCTCTCCAAGGATGTCAGGGACAAGATTGTAGACCTACACAAGGCTGGAATGGGCTACAAGACCATTGCCAAGCAGCTTGGTGAGAAGGTGACAACAGTTGGTGCGATTATTCGCAAATGGAAGAAACACAAAAGAACTGTCAATCTCCCTCGGCCTGGGGCTCCATGCAAGATCTCACCTCGTGGAGATGCAATGATCATGAGAACGGTGAGGAATCAGCTCAGAACTACACGGGAGGATCTTATCAATGATCTCAAGGCAGCTGGGACCATAGCCACCAAGAAAACAATTGGTAACACACTACGCTGTGAAGGACTGAAATCCTGCAGCGCCCGCAAGGTCCCCCTGCTCAAGAAAGCACATATACATGCCCGTTTGAAGTTTGCCAATGAATATCTGAATGATTCAGAGGACAACTGGGTGAAAGTGATGTGGTCAGATGAGACCAAAATGGAGCTCTTTGGTATCAACTCAACTCGCGGTGTTTGGAGGTGGAGGAATGCTGCCTATGACCCTAAGAACACCATCCCCACCGTCAAACATGGAGGTGGAAATATTATGCTTTGGGGTGTTTTTTCTGCTAAGGGGACAGGACAACTTCACTGCATCAAAGGGACGATGGACGGGGCCATGTACCGTCAAATCTTGGGTGAAAACCTCCTTCCCTCAGCCAGTGCATTGAAAATGGGTCGTGGATGGGTATTCCAGCATGACAATGACCCAAAACACACGGCCAAGGAAACAAAGGAGTGGCTCAAGAAGAAGCACATTATGGTCCTGGAGTGGCCTAGCCAGTCTCCAGACCTTAATCCCATAGAAAATCTGTGGAGGGAGCTGAAGGTTCGAGTTGCCAAACGTCAACCTCGAAACCTTAATGACTTGGAAAAGATCTGCAAAGAGGAGTGGGACAAAATCCCTCCTGAGATGTGTGCAAACCTGGTGGCCAACTACAAGCAACGTCTGACCTCTGTGATTGCCAACAAGGGTTTTGGCACCAAGTACTAAGTCATGTTTTGCAGAGGGGTCAAATACTTATTTCCCTCATTAAAATGCAAATCAATTTATAACATTTTTGACATGCGTTTTTCTGGAATTTTTTGTTGTTATTCTGTCTCTCACTGTTCAAATAGACCTACCATTAAAATTATAGACTGATCATTTCTTTGTCAGTGGGCAAACGCACAAAATCATCAGGGGATCAAATACTGTTTTCCCTCACTGTAAGTAAAGGTGCGGCCTTGCAATTACTCGCTCACGCCACTACTGTCAGAAAGTCCTCCGCTAGAGAGAACTCTAAAAAGCCCCTCCAGAGCTTTTTTTTTAAACCTACTTTTCCACGCTTGCCAGACGTAGAAAATGTTGTATTTTATTTTAACCTGGTGTAGTGAGGCCGACACACGATCTTGCTTGACCAAGAGCCTTTATTGTGGACACCAACACTCTACCTAAGTCCGGACTTGGGTTCTTGATGCTTGGACTTCCGTCTTTCCTCCAAGCGTCCCTTGCGTTATCTCCTTTTATATCACGCGAGCCCTCTTTCTCGAAACTTCGCTCACCCCAATACCCTCAGCCAACCCTCGTCCTCCTTCTCTAACGGATTGTAAACCGTTACCCCGACAGTCCACCTACCGTTTCCCCGCCTTTAACGTTTGAATCTCTCTAACAATCAATTATCTGGCCCGAATGAATCCTCTTTGAGGCCTCCCTGTACCAAGCGGAGGTCTTTAACAACGCTTATTGACTGTCCGTTTGCCCGCGTACCGTGTAAGGCCCATTGAGCTATGTAGCTCTTTATCAGAAGCGACCTGGCCACAAATGATAGCTCAACGAAGTGGCTTATCATCGCGTGGACATTTGTAGCAGCCAAATACTCTCAACGCATGATGTTGATTCGAAATGTGGAGGGGAAAACCGAAGGACCCGGAGAAAAATCCACGCGACCACGGGGTGAACATGCAAATTCCAAATATACAGCAGGTGTCAGGGTCGGCATTGGACCCACGACCTTCTGCATACCAGGCGAGGTAGTTAACATCTCCTAGCCACCGTGATGATGATGATGATGATGTGAGAGAGAAAAAGAGACACCGCAAACTCCAAATATGCAGCAGGCGTCAGGGTCGGGATCGAACCCACGACCTTCTGCATACTAGGCGAGGTAGTTAACATCTCGTCAGCGCGGCACCACCGTGTCTTGGAAGAGGTGGGTTTACCCACACTTTCACCCACCACGCGTGACCTCCCCATCAACTGAACTGTGGTAATCGCCACTCATACGGCTGGGTGTAAAAGAGGTGAGGGTCATGGGGGTGGGGGGGGGATTAAATAAACTTGCCTCGTGTGTCAACTGCCACGTCGGAAGACCGAACCAGCGACCTCTATAGCTTGCAAGTCCAGAGCGCCAACCCGTTACACCGCTGGCAGCATCCCGCAGAGGTCAATAGGGACCTTCTTTTCAAAGACCTTCTCACATCGCCGGTGGCTTTTTGGGCCACTTGAACGTTTTATTTCGGCAAGACGATTGTCCAAAAGATTGATACTCAAGCTATAGAGCGACCTCTATAGCTTGCAAGTCCAGAGTGCCAACCCGTTACACCGCTGGCAGCATCCCGCAGAGGTCAATAGGGACCTTCTTTTCAAAGACCTTCTCACATCGCCGGTGGCTTTTTGGGCCACTTGACCGTTTTGTTTCGGCAAGACGATTGTCCCAAAGATTGATACTCCGGGATTTTCGCAACTACATCGTTGATATTTTAGCTGAAACTGCGTTGCTTATTCGTTTGTGTCTGTTGTGCACGACAACAGGTATGGCGTTCTCTGGTGAGCTGATAATAATTGTGAGTCACTGAAACTGGACACCCTGTCAGGATTGGATTTTGCTTACATTAGCGATATGACGTGTGAGGTTCGGAGAAATATTAAACGTAGTAAATGATTGCAAAATGTAATCATTGTAAAATAATTGGTTTAAAAATCTATTTTTGTTATGTGTCCCATGTAGTTTTTGTGTGTGTACGGTTTGCATAGTTTTCGCATATGTGGTTTTGATGTGGGTGTGTGTGGGTGTGTGGATTGTGTGCGTAGTTTGTGTGTGTGTGCGCGTGGTTTGGGGGTTTGTGTATGCGTGGACTTTTGGTGTTGATTTTGTTTGTGTAATTTTTGTGTGTGAGTGGTTCTTGCATTTGTGTGGATTATGTGTGTGGTTTGTCTATGGGGAACGGTGGGGCAATGGTTAGCGCACTGCACACAAACCCGGTGACCTGAGTTCAACTCCTACTCACGACCAATATCAGTGGTGTATATTTTAACTGCTCCTGGGCCTCCCCTAGGTCGACTCAGCCTCAAATTAATAGCTGGCGTGGTGTGTGAACATCGCCACCAGGAAGACAAAGACGGCCGGGCTTGGTGCTGGCCAAAACCCCCCTCGTGTGCCGTGCCTGCCTTCATAATAGGTGCTCGCTAACAGCACTTGCCTCAACATTGTGTGAAGGCTAAAGCAGATGATCTTTGCCTGTGTATCGTTGTGCTTTACCGATGAGTGTGAGCGTTAGTAATTTATAAAAGTGGAAAATTTGCACAAGCCACCGATGGAAATCTTGTCTTTTTCATTAGAACAAAGTGACTCGCACACAGTCGCTATGGCTCGCCCGAATTGTACCCATTAATCACCGTGATGGACGCACACGGTGGCCCGGACGGCAAAAGCAGATCAAGTTCTACTTGTGATTGTGTTAAGCGAGGTGCGTACGCACTCTCGCTCATTCTCTATCCCCCGCCAAATGACGGGATCTCGTTCGCCCCAATGAGTTCGGCGCGGTAAGAAAAATTGCGTCGCTTTTTTTGCGAACGACCCTCGTGTGTTCATGCCAGGTAGGGGGTTGGCCCGCTCCTGCAATCCACGATTCTGGCAGTGAGATTTGTGGCTTGTGTTGGCGGTAATCGTCATCACTGCCGTAGTCATATGAGTGCGGCATCCACCTGCAGGGCCACGGGGTGGCCCGTAAAAGTCAGGACAGCGAGAATGTTTGTTTTAGAGGTTCATGCGAAGCTTCCTTGTACGCGCGAGTTTTCTCCCGACTGTCTTTGTTATCCTCTCGATGCTGCTGCTGCTGCTGCGTAACGGTCAGCTCGCTGGCACTGGCCGCCGGTTCGATTCTATCTATCAGTTGACGTAAAATGCGGAAAGTTTCTCAAATCTCGCCGCAGCCTCTGTGCCCTCGGCAATGTAAATGGGTACGCCGCAGTTAGTCTCGCGGCAGGTTGCATGTGGTGGGGTACAGTGTGGGTAACCGTCCCCACCTCTGCCAACATGTCTGGCTGGCATTAAAGAATAGGGCGGAAAGGCCTCCAGTAGAAGGAGTCTCTAGTGGGTATTTTTGCCCACCATTTTGCATCTTTGCCTTACCTGATTCATACGTGTACTAATCCCATCGAATTTCATGTCTGTCGTATGTTTATTTGGTCATAGACATCAATTTCCTAATCGTCGTCGCACCTTTGCCATGACACGTCCTACTCGGACCTGTTGTTTGCGTCGCGCTGTAACGTTGTTTCCTTGCTGGATGGCATTCGAATACGAAGCTAAAAAAAAAATGGAAAATCAAAGAGCATCGCTCAACGGCGAGACGCTGTGGCGGTGGAGTTCCGATCGGCGAAAGGGAAGGCCGTGGAGTCCCAGCCGGGGATTCGACACCCGTGACATTCACCCTGCGTCGCAAGTGGCGTTGCATAAGCGGCAGCAGGAGAAGAAGGAAGACTCCATCCCGGGAATTCCGGTCATCCTCGCAGCAGCGGCGTTTGGCTGGCCATCGAAGAAGGGCGGTCACCACGTCGCGCTTTCAGATGCGCTTCTGCGACATTAGGAATTCACTAGAGCTATGCACTTTTAAATAATCTAAATTGAAAACGAATTCCTTCCTCGGCACCTCCAATTAGCACGGTTGGCTGCGCACAGTACGAAAGAAGATAAAAATGCATACGCAAGGGGATCTACAGTGAGGGAAAAAAAGTATTTGATCCCCTGCTGATTTTGTATGCTTGCCCACTGACAAAGAAATGATCAGTCTATAATTTTAATGGTAGGTTTATTTGAACAGTGAGAGACAGAATAACAACAAAAACATCCAGAAAAACGCATGTCAAAAATGTTATAAATTGATTTGCATTTTAATGAGGGAAATAAGTATTTGACCCCTCTGCAAAACATGACTTAGTACTTGGTGGCAAAACTCTTGTTGGCAATCACAGAGGTCAGACGTTTCTTGTAGTTGGCCACGAGGTTTGCACACATCTCAGGAGGGATTTTGTCCCACTCCTCTTTGCAGATCTTCTCCAAGTCATTAAGGTTTCGAGGCTGACGTTTGGCAACTCGAACCTTCAGCTCCCTCCACAGATTTTCTATGGGATTAAGGTCTGGAGACTGGCTAGGCCACTCCAGGACCTTAATGTGCTTCGTCTTGAGCCACTCCTTTGTTACCTTGGCCGGGTGTTTTAGGTCATTGTCATGCTGGAATACCCATCCACGACCCATTTTCAATGCCCTGCCTGAGGGAAGGAGGTTCTCACCCAAGATTTGACGGTACATGGCCCCGGCCATCGTACCTTTGATGCGGTGAAGTTGTCCTGTCCCCTTAGCAGAAAAACACCCCCAAAGCATAATGTTTCCACCTCCATGTTTGACGGTGGAGATGGTGTTCTTAGGGTCATAGGCAGCATTCCTCCTCCTCCTCCAAACACGGCGAGTTGAGTTGATGCCAAAGAGCTCCATTTTGGTCTCATCTGACCACAACACTTTCACCCAGTTGTCCTCTGAATTATTCAGATGTTCATTGGCTAACTTCAGACGGGCATGTATATGTGCTTTCTTGAGCAGGGAGACCTTGCGGGCGCTGCAGGATTTCAGTCCTTCACGGCGTAGTGTGTTACCAATTGTTTTCTTGGTGACTATGGTCCCAGCTGCCTTGAGATCATTGACAAGATCCTCCCGTGTAGTTCTGGGCTGATTCCTCACCATTTTCATGATCATTGCAACTCCACGAGGTGAGATCTTGCATCGAGCCCCAGGCCGAGTGAGATTGACAGTTCTTTTGTGTTTTTTCCATTTGCAAATAATCACACCAACTGTTGTCACCTTCTCACCAAGCTGCTTGGCAAT
Organism: Petromyzon marinus; assembly: GCF_048934315.1. Taxonomy (NCBI): domain Eukaryota; kingdom Metazoa; phylum Chordata; class Hyperoartia; order Petromyzontiformes; family Petromyzontidae; genus Petromyzon; species Petromyzon marinus. The sequence continues at coordinate 4,804,776 of NC_133701.1, forward strand.
GGTCTTGTAGCCCATTCCAGCCTTGTGTAGGTCTACAATCTTGTCCTTGACATCCTTGGCGAGCTCTTTGGTCTTGGCCGTGGTGGAGAGTTTGGAATCTGATTGATTGATTGATTGCTTCTGTGGACAGGTGTCTTTTATATAGGTAACAAGCTGAGATTAGGAGCACTCCGTTTAAGAGTGTGCTCCTAGTCTCAGCTCGTTACCTGTAATAAAGACACCTGGGAGCCAGAAATCTTTCTGATTGAGAGGGGGTCAAATACTTATTTCCCTCATTAAAATGCAAATCAATTCATAACATTTTTGACATGCGTTGTTCTGGATTTTGTTGTTGTTCTTCTGTCTCTCCCTGTTCAAATAAACCTACCATTAAAATTATAGACTGATCATTTCTTTGTCAGTGGGCAAACGTACAAAATCAGCAGGGGATCAAATACTTTTTTTCCCTCACTGTAGATTGATGAGAAAAATAGATATGGCTACTCCAAATATCAACTGAAATTAAGATTTCTAATAGAAATAAACAAAAAAAATCATACAAATAGAACTCATTTGTAAAAAAAAAAAATGCGTATATATTATTTGAATTACAATGTGTGTCCATTAACCTAATTATTTCACACAACGATATGAAATACTTAATCTGTATACCTCGCCCCAGCGTATAATGTTTCTGATGATCTGACACAGCTGGGTGGGAGTTGGTGGGGTGCTTAAACCTTGAAACAGAAAATAATATGGTAACGAAGCCTCGTGGCCTCTCTACACATCTCTCATGTCGTCTGAAAGTATCTCTCTCTCCCGTCTTCTAATTGCTGTACTGTAATCTCTCTCTCTCTCTCTCTGTGTGTCCGTCTTCTTTTGAATGCATTTCTTTTTCGGTCTCTCTGAATATGACCACACACCTCCTCAGCGTCCTTTCATCCCAATGCAGTAACATCGCTCTTCTGTCTTCTGAAGAATCTGACTTTAGCCGTCTGTGGAATGTCACTTAACACATCTCCTGTCGTCGTACTCCTGTCGAACCTGATGAACGCATCTCATGTTGCCTATCTATATGTCTGAAGAAGACATCTCCAGCTATTTATTGTTTTGATCCCATCCGAATGCATCTACCGGAGAAAAACTCTTTATCCATGAGCCCTATTACACACGGCTCCCATTATCTGCGGGAGCTGTGGAAGGGTCTGCAAAAAAAAAACTTCATTTATAACTTCAATTACTCTCGGTTATCCGCGAGGAATTGGAGAAACAGAGACACAAGACGAAAGCATTGGGCGTTGGCAGCCAATGGAATGGAACGCATCGAAGAGATGGAGCAATGAAATCGATTGGTGTGCAAGGTGCATTTGGATGGATTGAAGCATTGACGATCGTGACGGGTGGTGGATGTATGCCGCAGCAGTCGTGATCATTCGAAGGGGTTATTGGGCCTTCCTCTAAGTCGACTCAGCCTTAAAGGAGGCAAAGGCAGTCTGGCGTGGTTTGATTTCATCTAAAAAATGTGCATCAATTACATTTTCAACTAATTCAATTCACTCCTCCCAGCTGCGTTGCCGCCACTTCGTTGAGCTATCATTTGTGTGGCCAGGTCGCTTCTCAAAAAGAGCTACATAGGCCCAGTGGGACTCACCTAGGCCCAGTGGGACTCACATAGGCCCAGTGGGACTCACCTAGGCCCAGTGGGACTCACCTAGGCCCAGTGGGACTCACATAGGCCCAGTGGGACTCACCTAGGCCCAGTGGGACTCACATAGGTCCCAGTGGGACTCACCTAGGCCCAGTGGGACTCACCTAGGCCCAGTGGGACTCACCTAGGCCCAGTGGGACTCACATAGGCCCAGTTGGACTCACCTAGGCCCAGTGGGACTCACATAGGCCCAGTGGGACTCACCTAGGCCCAGTGGGACTCACATAGGCCCAGTGGGACTCACCTGGTAACTTTATAATTTTTGACAGTTTGTAGTTTATCGTTAATTGACCTACATTTTAATCAGTTCATATTTTTTTGCTTATTCCGAAGGATTGTTTGATATTCTATGTTCACTAATGGAAACCCACTCGTATGTCAATTCAAAACTGTTCATTTGTTCAACTTAAACCGACACCACACTTCAAGACAGTTCATGGCTCTGTCCTCTCCCTCTCTGCCCTGAAGAAGGGACGCGGCTAAAACATCAGCCTTCCAGAGTTCTGTGCCGTCTTTTCGGGTGTTATTCGGCGTGATGTCCGACGTATCACACCATGTGCTGGGAGCTTATTCAGCAACTCAACATTCAGTTGCTTGGGAAGCTATACATCATGAATTCGAAAACCTACCGAGTAGCCTCATCGAAATTTGTTTCTCTTATAAGGCGAGTCACCTGTCTAGCACTGTCTCGAACATCATTAGAATGATACATCAGTCACCCATTGTCCGCTATATGTATATTAACTAATTCACTCTGGTGCATTGTTTTCATAATGTTCCGTGACATTTTCTTTTACCATTGTGGTCGGTGTTAATGATGCAAGTAATTTTTTTGTTTTGTTTTTAATCCATGTAGCGTTACAAAAGTTGGGGGGTGGGAGTATTGGGGTGGTGGTGGTGGTGGGGGGTGGCAGAAATCTGAACACGACACAGCGATCGCCTCCAAACAAAGGCAAAACTGTTGCTGGCGAATAAAGAAAGTTTATTTGCGTTGGTTGCCGTCGAGTGGGCAATCAGCAGCGAGAAGCACTTTCTCTCTATCCAGAGTCGCGCCTCCCTTCGCTGGCGTTTGCTTGCCCTGCACGCACACAGCAGCGGCTTCGGTGAAATGTCAAGAGCCTCTCCTCACTGCTCTCCACGTTGTCGCCGGGCGCCCCATTAAGAGCGCCCCTGAACGACGGAGAGGCAGGCCCTCCCTGCTTGATGCCTTCCAGAGGATTTGGAGAAACAAATGCGGGGCCCAGCATCGTCGTCATCAGCCTTGCTCAATCCACTGCTAGATGAAGGCTTCCCCCTTCTATTTATTTTTCTTGTGAACGTGCGCCTAACGGATGTTTGTGCCCGTAGCTTTTAAATGCTGTTGAATGCAAATAAAATATTAGCTTTTCTTAAAAAAAAACAATCGACGAATTTGTCAATAACACTGTCGCCTTAAGAAGGTGGGGGGGGGGGGGGGGGAATTAGGCGACGTTTCGGGCTATGGCCCTTCTGCATACCGCATTAATTTTGGGCCATTGTCTGAAACATCGCCTAGGTATTGTTATTGACACACGTATCGAGTTCACATGTTTTTGTCACGTGTGCTTTTGCACCCCCTGCCAAAGCAGTATCGCCAATCAATTTGTTTAAATGAGAAGCCAATAAAAAGCCACGGGTTACCATCATCAGCCACGGTCAATGAATCCACTGCTGGATGGATGCCTCTCCAAGCCGCTGCCATTTCTCACGATACTGCCACGCAACGGTCCACCTGACACTTGTACACGAGATTATTTTATCGCTCCGTGTATTTTTCGATGGGCGTCCTTGTTTCTTGGCTGCCACTCCCGTTAATTATTCTTGACCTTCAACCATCGTTCCCTCTCGCCATGTGGCCTGTCCAAAGCCCACTAACTGTTCTGATCGGTTTCAATGATGTCTTCAACCTCGCATTAAATATTCTCAAATACATGCCCCTACCCCAGTTCTGCCTCTTTTTCAATTCGAACGTCGAATCTTGCCGGATTTTTTTTCTCTCTCCGAATCTTTGCTAGTTTACAAAAGAGAACGAAACGCTTCATTTTTGGTGGTGGGGGGGGGGGGGGGGGGGGTTCTGCAGTTATTAGCCATTTGTTTTAATTCACAGCTGAGCTCTCGATAAGCCGAGGATTCTGACTCGCGTGCCCCTGCGAGCTGATATTTGGCACGCGGTGTATATTTTGGTCAGCCTTTCACTGAGTAGCAAAAGGCCCCTTTAAGTACATTTCTACTGTGACGTCGATTGCACTTTAGAAGTGGACTGCCCGGCAGCTCGGTCTAAGCCACGCAGTCAATCACGCACAAACCAAACACGCTTCCCTAAATGGATCAAAGGGATTTGTCTATTCAAAGCGAGACAGTAGTGCGTTAAGAGGTAAAAGTTGGTTCAGGTGCAGCCCTGCAATATACTTGTTTCAGCCACCTGCTGCAGGGCATTTGGCCTACTCTTCCAAAAAATGTTGGCCTACTCACTTACCGCTGACCAGATCACCTCCTCATATGTTTTTAAGTTCAAAGTGTGTGTGTTATAAAACAAATAAATAATACAGACACAATCTGACATAAACCAAGCGTACACAGCACGTGCTGATTCATTCATCAAGTCACGTGTTATTGTATGTAAAAGGCATGTGGAGTTGGACCCACGAACCGGGATTTGAATCCGTGACCTTCCAATGAAAACCCCACTGAATAATTCCTTTCTCAATCCACTGCTGGATAAATGCCTCTCCACAAAGTGGCGTCATTCATTGGGGTTGTTATTTTACTTCAACATGCCGGTCAGTACACGGTTGGTCAAGTTAGGGGTGGGGGGTGAGGGAACTTAGAAACACTTCACTCGCCACTGATGTTAGCCGTGGCCGGGACTCAGCACAGTGCACCACTGCTCCCCCGTAATAATGATAGTACTGCTGCAGTAATAATAGTGTATTACTAATAATACTGGGGTAATATCAATAAAGCTGTTCTCCTCTTCCATCACCTCCGCGGTCAAGCATCTCCATCACCCGCCGTGAAGGCGTGCGTTCGGTTATGGTGCACAGGGGATCATATATCTTCCTTCCAAATAAACACTTTGAGTGAAAGTAATAAAGTGAGGGAAAACACACGCGCGCACGCGCACAAAAAAAAGTTTATTTCCCTATAGTTTATTTCACAGGTCATTAAAAATTGGGCGGCTGATCGATGGCCCGCGCAGGGTTAATAATCCAGCGAGGTGACATGTGGCTGGGCAGGGAAGTTTATCCGTCACAATTGCCCAAGGCTGCCAAGGGCAGGTCTGCACGAACAGACTCAACGTTACCACTCGATTGGGTTGGATTTCTCCGCCGCGAATTCACTGTCTGTCGGAAGATTCATGATCGATCTACGCTCACGGCGCGTGCTGCCGTGCTGCAGATGACCGGCATACTGGCCCTGCAATCTAAGAGGGTGGCCGGTTCAATTCTTGAAACCATCCGCCCCCTACCACCCCACGTCTGTTCACCCAGCACACGGACAGATCCCATATAGTGGGGTACATTGTCGGAACCGCCACCTCTTCCAAATTGTGTTTGGCCAGCATGGAAGAGAAGGCCAAATGCCCTCTCGCGATGCTGCCCAGAGCTCTCCCTTTCTCTGTAGTGGAGGCACTTCTGTAGGCAGGCGTGAGCAAGTCATTGCTAGGGCCGTGCCTCTTACCTTTCCTTTGTTAAACATTGGGGTGAATATAGCGGCGCAATCGAAGCTGCAGCAACAGAGGCAAATTTTAAAACGTTTAATTTTCCCACACGTGATTCGGTGCGCGTGTCATGGTCTGAAGAGCTGATATTGCACCACGCACTGTTAGACATTTAATGTTTAAAAAAATATATTTCTATCAACATCTGGACATGGCTTAATGATATTGTGTTATCCAAAGAAGTCACCTCCGATTACGCCATTTGCGATGTTGTCACCAGGCATGATAAATCCGCTGCTGGATGACGATCTCCCCGAGCCGACGCCATCTCTCACCGTCTTGCAATGCAACGATCCGTTTAGCCACGGGCGCACGAGTCCGTTTCATTGCTCCACCTTCGCAGCAGAGCATCCATCCCGGGTGATTTTTCCCTCCTTTCGGCTGCCGCCGTCGTTGCAACTATTCGTACACGACTTTGCATCGGCATTACCAGCGGTAATCTATCCACTGCTGAATGAAAGCCTCCCCATGAGCCATCGCCATTCCTGACAATTGCCGCGATGCAGCGATCTAAAGTGGTAGCTAGGGGCGAAATAAAACGTAAAAAAAAATAACACGTAAAAATAAAACGTTGAAAATAAAACGTCAAGAATAAAACGTCAAAAATAAAAGGTAAAAAATTTTAACGTCAAAAATAAAACGTTTAAAACAAAACGTCAAAAATAAAACGTCAAAAAATAAAACGTCAAAAAATCAAACGTCCAAAATAAAACGTAAAAACCCTGGCGGTGGGAGGGGAGGGAAGTAAAAAAAAAACACAAAACACGGTTGACTTTTTTCTTTCAAGAACTTCACAGACGACGGCCCAGAATTACCTTGTGGACATACCCAAGGTGCTTAGGTGCCCGAGCGCCGTTAAGAGGTGAGCAAGCCGGGGGCGGTCGGCTCGGCCGTGAATACCTGCCGCTCCACTCTCAAGCCACTCGAGCCTCTCTCTTCGGTGAGCAGTAGCGAGAGAAAACGATTGCATTTTTTTCCCCCGGCTACCTGGCTGTTTGCTCACTTTCGTGGATGGTTCTGTGTGGTCAGGCGAGCCGTGGGGGGGGGGGGGGGGAAACCCCTTCGAATGCATCTTTGTGTCTGAAACGGGTCCATTGTGGCCGAGCCCGGCAATCTACTCGCTAAAAGCCACTACTGGTGGAGCCTTTTTTATTTTTTGGCCCCGTGGCGCTGTGTGCGGGCGGCCCTCCACCCGATGGGTTCACACAGTTCGTCCGCGACGACGTTCACGTTCTCAAAGTGCCGCGGGAGCGTCTTCGGTCAACAACAAAAAAAACCCCGAACCATTCGGAGCTTCTTCGGGAACTGCGAGAAGCTCTCTCCGGCACGCGTTGGAGCGACACGTCGGACGTGGTGGCGTCTCCCCCCCCGACAAACCCACGGCACGACCCCAAAAAACCACAGCGGAGAGCCCGAAATCAGCGAACGCGCCGGCTGCTCAACCCTCGTTTCTCTTTCTCGTTCATCCTCATCATCCTCATCATCCTCATCATCCTCATCATCGTCATTTGCGATCACTTAAAACCCGTAGTGGTTATGGGGCATCAACTGAGAGCATCCTTGGCTGTCAGCTCGATCCACTTTTGCAAGTGCTTCGTAATCTTTGGTGCTATTCCATTCGTCATCCAATTGATTCCGTGGTTGTACCCCCCCCCCCCGCTCTCCTCCTGTTTCCTGCTGGCCTGTAAGATGATCCTTTATGGGATCACCTTTCCTTTCGCAAGTTCCTTTTGCTATTATGATCTGCGTGAAATGAAATTATCATTTATTACCATTGCTGCGGTAATCAGTTGGGAACAATGTAATTGTTTTTGTCGGCATACAAATTGCAATATTGTAATTGATCATAATTACCAGCCATGATCGTTCCACTGCTGGACGAAGGTCCACATCCCCCCTACACCCCGAAGCCTTCTCGATCTCTCGTGGTCCTGTTATGTAACAATCGATCTTACACCTACACACAAACCGATTTCATCGCTCTATCGCCGCAGTTGTGCGTATTATCGAACTCGTTCCACGCTTTGTCCAGGGGATGACAATTATTTTGTACATACAAACAAGCACAACAAACACATGTATTACAAGAAGATGTTTCAAATCGTGCCTGGCTGATTGAATGACTGAGTGACCGGTGCTGGCTGTCAAGCTGGAACATGCCACAGTTGTGATGAACAAGAGAAATACAAAATTGACATTTCGATTTAAATCTTTCGTGACTGCAGGGATTCATATTCTTGGTTCTTTCGGTAAAGTCACGTAGAAGGAAAATAATACAAAAATAATAATAAAACAGTAAAATTCTCACGACGTTTCGATTGCAACACAAGTAATCATCATCAGGTGTGGAAACCACAGCAATATTTTTTATGAAAAAAGTGGCGTTTTTTCCAAAATTTCTTGCTGTGGTTTTCACACCTGATGATGATTGCTTGTGTTTCAATCGAAAGTCGTGAGAATGTTATTGTTTCATTTTGATTATTTAATTATTTCCCTTCTACGTGACTTTACCGAAAGAACCAAGAATACAAAATTGACAGTTCTGTTTTCTTTTTGAGAGTAGGCCTATAAATGTTTGTATCTCTGGTTGTGTTAAATGGTGCTGAAACCAAAAATAAAACCAGGTTTTGTTAAGTTGACATTTTTGTTCACTCTTTGTTTTGAATAGTGTGATGCCAAAGTCAATAAACGGCGGGTACAACTCTACGTCGTCAACATCAGCAGCCATGATCAATCTGCTGCTTGATGAACGCGTATCTAAGCCACCGCCACCACCTCCCACAATGCGATATAATAATTCCGCCTGGCACCCTAAACACGACGTGATTTCTTTCGCTCCATCTCCGAGGGTGGGCGTTTCCTCTCGGACGCGTTACATTCCTCGGCTGTGACTCCGTCACTATTCTTGACCATCAGTCATCATCTCTTGCGGCGACAGGCTCTGTCCAAGCCCACTCATCTTATCCCTTTCCCATACCGATTAAAAAAAAAATTAAAAGAAAACTGTATCCTGGTCATGCGGGAGGACGTGTGGCACAGTTTGGCGCCGGCTATCGTAGAGTGCGGTCGTGTCGCTAGAGTTCTCTGCGGTGAGTGCAATGTCTTTAACAACAACGGCGCTATTCCTCTCTAAATAAAATGAACGTTGTCGTCTCAGAACGGGGCAGAACAGTGTAATTATTAACCCGTGCATGTTCTATAATTCATGCGTATCCATGCTCTCCTCTTTCTATCTCCCAATGCAATTATAAGCATGCATCATCTCTTTGGTTCTCTGTGGACTTCTCTATTTTGTGTTTCTTTTTTTGTGAATGACCGTGTTTCTAAACCTTGTTTCATAGCAAGGGCTGGCGGGTCGGGGGTGGGGGCGTCAACCATTCTGACCATCGTCGTTCATTCTTCGTCCCAGGCGAATGCCAATCGAGGTGGATTTTCCTATCTCGTCAATGCTGGCAGATGTTGCACTGCAGGGCTTTTATGTCCGTGGGAATGGAGGCGAACATTAAATTAATCGAAAGGGGCGAAGCCTCGCTCACCAATGCAGCCAGGGAGAACCTGAGCTGACAGTCATTTATATTCATCGTCATGAGCAGCAGACATGCTCAATCCACTGCTGGATGAAGAACTCCCCAAGCTGCAGGCCACCCCACGCAATCCCGCGATGCAACAATCCACCCGGCCTCCTGCACTCCGCATCCAAACTTTATAAATGAACAAAAACACTGCAGTCAACACAGTCTCGAACGTTAACGAACACTTGATCAATAATGCGAAAGAGACAGTGTATTGATAAATAATTTATTAAATAAACAACATAACGGGTACATTAATGAGGAGTACAGAACGTGTCAATATAAATACGTGTCAATATTAAATATAAAGTACATATAAACGTTGCTTCTGTACGTTGAACGTAATTTTTTCTCGCCACACGGAGCCAACCTTGCTAATCGGGGGTGCATACAGTATATAATGGCATGGCGAGGACGACGTGGGCAACGCTGTGGTGGAGCGGTGACGCTGTGGTCCTGCGATGTGACGATCGATGTGTCACCTGCTCACGAGCACTCCATCTCTTCGGTGGATGTCCGCCCCCACCTGCCCCCCCCATCCCGCATCCCCCCTACCCAACCCCCCCTATCCGGGTGCGTTCGTCATGGCTTTATCATATCGCACGAGCTGAAATGCGGTGTACCGTTGTAGAAAATGTACTTATACATTGGAACGTGAGAAGTGTTGGGCCGTGTTTATTACCAAGATAGTGCTCCGCATTTCCAAGGTGAAATTCGATGTTTTTTGTGAGAATATCAGATATATATTTTTTATTTTTTTCAAGCGGGATTCATGTCACGTCAACCTTCGTGGCGACGTGGCTCACGCGGGGTCCAGTCACGCGGAGATCTGGGCCCAGCCGCTGGGGCTGCCCCGACCCCCCCCCCCCCCCCGTGCTCTACGCCGGCGTTCTCCATCGCAAGGCCCGTGGGCCACTGACGGCCCCTGGTGGCCTTTAGTGCGGCCTCTGACGTGCGAACCCCCGACAATAGACAACACGTGACAACCCCCCCCCCCCCCCCCCATCATCATCGTGATGTCAAATGTGTGGCGGCCTTTACACTTGATGATGTCTTATCGGCGAAAGTGAGCAACCACCCCCACCCCCCTCTGAAAATGTGTCAAGAACACTGCAAACGTTTGGTGGGAGTGGCATTTTTTGTTCAGTCAGTCCACAGTCAAAGGCTACGTGACCTCCTCTTGTATCCGTCTCCAAAGCCCTAGAATAATATTCATAATAGGAATTATTATTTACAGCCCTTGGCCATTCTACTGCTGGGTGGAGGTTGTTTGCCCCATATGTCACCACGCTGGTCAGTGCGGGTTGGTGAAGGGAGTGGGCCCAACAGCACTGGGTTAAATATCACTCACCCAGTGATATCATCCGTGGTCCGGAATCGAACTCATGTTGCCGGTTCATAGTGCAGCATACGACCCAATGCCAACATCCTAATCTATGCCAGACATCGCACCTGCACCCAGACTCGATACCACGTCACCCCAATACTGACATCTCTCTGCCGGCTCCCAGTCCAAAGCCGGATACATTTCAAGATCACACTCACCGTCTCGAAGATCCTCCATGGACCCTCAACTGCCCAGCTCTATCCAATCTCGTCGCACTCTACCACCCTCGATGCAGTCTCCTACTTCTTCCCTCTCACCTCCACTCTACTCCCCTCCGCAGACTCTCCGCTCCAGAGACGTAGACTTTTTTCTGTCGAGGCCAACCCGGTCAACCACCTCTCTCCGTGAGAGGTCACTCATTGTCCTCTGCTGCACCGAAGTTTTGCAACTCGGTTTCTCTCTTCCATCCGTGCTGTCGAATCATCTCCGCCAATGACTTGACCTTCGTCCCTCTACGAATTAATTACACGCCTGCCCACTGTTTGCGCATGTCCAAACGGCGCGTTGAGACGCGGTCACACTTAGACGCTATACAAATCCAGGATTTTTAGTTACAAATGTAAAACAGTCGACGCTGTGCCCTGTGTGCGTCTGTGCACTCTATCTAATTGTACGTAAGCTAGTGTCACATTGTTATGTGAATCACCTGGATTTCCCCCCCCCCCACCGCCGTTGGACAAGCCCCATCCACCCACCACTGCCCGCAACGCGACAGCCAATATTTCCTTCGCTTGCAACGATTAGCAGAGGAAGAAACACAAATACACTAATTACAATAAAGTAAATATAATAACAGTAACGATAGCAACAACAACGACAACATCCGCCAATTAAAGCCTCAATAAGTCTTGGTGACTTTTTAACGTAAGTTATTTTTTCAGGACGATCCCGCTGCTGCTTGTTGCGGACGTTTTGCAAATTCCAATAATGAGCAGCGCTCGGGCTTGGTGTGGGAGGAAACCGGAGAACCTGGAGAAACCCCACTGGTCACACGAGCGGATAGTGTTGCCTCCTGGCCCGATGCTACCCCCCCCCCCCTCTGCTCCCCCCCCTCCCCGCTCCCCCTCCACCCCACGGCACTCTTCGGCAGGGCTAGAGCGGCACAGCGGTTAGAACGTGGGGCTTGCGGGCAGAAGGTTGCCAGTTCGAATCCCGGTCGGCTGTCGGGCTCTGCACCATCGAGCCTTGTGTGGCTCCCACATTGCGGCGGGTGGCGGCTGATGTGAACCACAAGGTCATGAGGAATGTGGAATTTCCACGATTTTGGTCAGCAATAATAATGGTTGAAGATGAGCAACTCCACATCGTCTTCTTGCGTAAGAATTGTGAATGCGTGCTTATGAATTATTATTGTTATTCCACGAGCAACTAAGGCTGCCAAAGTGCAGGTACTGCACTTTGGCAGCCTTATAGCCAGCGATGGCTCGCTGATTAGTGACGTTTGTGCTTTTAGTTTTGGTGCCATTTATTTGTTTATTTCTTTTTTCATTTTCATCTTGTAGTAGGGTCTTCGTTTGCTTGGTAGTGGCTTGATATGGGATTTTGTCCTTGTTTCTAATTAATGTACAGCATTATGGGATGTTGTTAGCGTGAACGACGCTGTATAAAAGGACAGTATTATCATTGTGAACATGAAAACTGTTTGTGCTGTTATTTTAAGCGTTGAAGTTCTCCTAAGGTGTAATGATTGGTGATTGCATTTTCACTCGTGCACGTACGCGTTACATTGAAGCGATTGGGAATATGCCCTCCGCGGAGTCGTGTGTGCTGGTGAAGCGGTTCGTCCGGTAAAACCGAGGAGGTCAGTATCGCGCGTGTCTTGCTAAAGCTTACGCTTTCCGATAGTTGCGTTAATCGATAAGTGTTTATTAAAAGCGCGGAGCGTGCGAGGCGATGGGACGCGTATCGATCGGGCTCCGTTGTGCCGCGTTAAAGGATAGGGTAGGGGGGGGGGGGTCACTCGCCAACATCATTTCTCCATCGCTCTCTCCTCTTGTTCTCATGTTGTGCTTTTGTAATTTTCCGCAGAACAATAATTGTGCGCCTGCCCGCGTCCCGTGGCAACGCGGCGGCCAACTGAACGTGCGACGGTACGAAGGCGGAAGGAACCCAGCGGAGAGTCGCCGATGTGGCAGCCGCTTGCCCGTCTCGACACCAATTTGACAGCGGCGGTCGTGGTGGTCAATCCGCTGCTGGATGGATACTCGTCGACAATCCGTCACGATCCCCGCCGATTCTGCGATATGACACCGGTTATACGAAATGTGTTTCTACCGCAACAAAAATGTTTTTTTTTCCCCCTCGATTGATTGTGGACATTGAAATGTAACGTAACGGGCATGTGACCTTCTTCATGTGTTATTGCAGTGATTATTTTTTTAATGTGATATATTTTTTGGTCTACCGTTTACATTTGTTGTTAATCGTTTAATTTGCACTTTGAATGTATTTTCTAAAATGTGATCATTGTTTTCAATTTATTTCCAGATGTAATTTATACATTCAATCCGTATTCTGAATGTATTATGATTGTTCCATTGCTCGAGTTGCATATTGTTTAAGTTTATGTGGTATGTAAATGTTGTAAGTTTTATTTTTGTTGAGCGTGTTCTTGTACTGCTCAGATCTTTCTTGAACGATTGTTAGTTTTCAATAAAGGACATTATCTTGATAAAAGCCAAATGGTTAAAACGCTCAGGTTTTTTTGTTGTCTCGAAATGAAAAAACATGATTGTATGTTCAAATTACTTAACCTTGTATCGTCATAATCATCAACCATGATCTACCCGCTGCTGGATGAAAGCCTCCCTAAGCCTATCACCTTCTCTCAGGGTCTTGCGACACAACGATCCATCAGGGGACCTACACACTTGCGGATTTCCATTGCTCCATCTCCATAACGGACGCTCGCACTCGGGAATTTCTCCTCCTTCAACTGCTACTGTCATTTCGCCATTTTTAAATGACTTTGCTTGGTATGATTATTATCATCAGAAGCAGCCATGATCTACCCACTGCTGGATGAAGAAACCCACCGAGCCATCTCCATCTCTCATCTTCTTGGCATGCGACAATCCATCTAGCACCTACACACGAGCTGGTTTAACCGCTCCAACTCCTTGGTGGACACGCTCTTCAGAGTTGTTTCCTCCATTTTGTTACCACTCTGAACGTTAGTCCAAACGACAGGGCTACGTGTATCATCCCCAACGTGTACTGACTGCCCAGGCGTACTAACTTTTCTCATCGGTCAATGTGATGTTGTCTCTGACTCGCGTGTGTTCTCTGATCAATATGTTCCTCTCTATGTGTTTTGATGGTGACTTTCCTAGGATGCACCTCTCCACGCTTCTTTGCACACTTCTCAGCTTATGTTCCACTTAGTTTGTCAATGTTCAAGTTTGCAATACGTGTGTTATTATAGCAGGTGATAAACAGTATGAATGCACAATGTCACATGGGTGTTCATACCCGCGGCATGTCAAAGTGCCTCCCTGCACACCCACACGCAACAACAAAAAGACCCAATGTGCCAGTGGTGATAATTCCACATTTATAAGAGCGACCACTGTTGATAGGTGTGAAAAAAAGATGATTCTCAGTTCAGTCTCATGCAGATCCGAATCGTCATCATTAGCCATGGCAAATCCACTGCTGGATGAACGCTTTCCCAAGCTCCCTGCCGTGTGAAAAATCTACCCAAGCGCGTGCACACGAATGACTCTCAATGCTCCATCCCATGGCGAGTGACTCTCAACGCTCCATCCTATGGCGAGTGACTGTCAACACTCTATCTCGTGGCGAGTGACTCTCAGCACTCCATCTCGTGGCGAGTGACTCTCAACACTCCATCTCATGGCGAGTGACTGTCAACACTCCATCCCATGGCGAGTGACTCTCAACACTCCATCTCATGGCGAGTGACTCTCAACACTCCATCCCATGGCGAATGACTCTCAACGCTCCATCCCATGGCGAGTGACTCTCAACACTCCATCCCATGGCGAGTGACTCTCAACGCTCCATCCCATGGCGAGTGACTCTCAACGCTCCATCCCATGGCGAGTGACTCTCAACGCTCCATCCCATGGCGAGTGACTCTCAACGCTCCATCTCATGGCGAGTGACTGTCAACACTCCATCCCATGGCGAGTTACTCTCAACACTCCATCCCATGGCGAGTGACTCTCAACACTCCATCTCGTGGCGAGTGACTCTCAACGCTCCATCCCATGGCGAGTGACTCTCAACGCTCCATCTCATGGCGAGTGACTGTCAACACTCCATCCCATGGCGAGTGACTCTCAACGCTCCATCTCGTGGCGAGTGACTCTCAACGCTCCATCCCGTGGAGGCTGCCATTCCTTCACTCTTCACGATCACCGTGGATGTCGTCCCTTCCAAGCGACGCGTCCTGCCCGAGTCCGCGAACCCATGTTTAAGTTATTTCACAGCGTTAATGATGTACTTAACCTGCGAACGTTCTGAAATTCACGTGTTCACCGTTCTGTGCATTACAACCAACGTGCAATAAATGGTATACGAGTCATTGTCACTGGGCTTTGCTCAACGTTTATTTTTATTGGTCTGAGCATCGCACTCCACGGGAGGCGAATGATTTGGTTCGCTGGCGACGGAGAGAAATCGAAGAGCGAGCTGCAGGCTGACTCTGCGCCTGCCGAACTCCTGGAGATACATTTTTTTTGGGCCCGAGATCCGAAAAAGTCGATGCTCCGATGCTTCTCGTGCTACGCGCACGCACTCGGAAAGACCGCGCTCGTGTCCTGTGATTGCGGTGTTCGAACCGCCCTAGAAGATCGTTAAAATGAACACGAGCCACTCATTGTGTCAGATACAGAGTCACGATTACGCTTGACACACGTTTCTTTTAAAACAGCAGCTGCGTACAAGAACCTGCATCATCGTAATAATTATTATTATCACATGCTACAATCTACAGACCTTTGATAATCTACTACTAGACGACAGGCCCGCACTATTCCGTGTCGGGTTCTCAGGCGTTGTTTGACCATACTTCACCATGCTGGTCAGTGCACGCCGGCGCAGAGTGAGGTGCCAAATACCGGTTGCCCAATCGCAATCATGAGTTTACTCCTTATACTGCACGACCCATTGCAAAGGGGGTTACAAAGTGAGATGATCGCTCAGTGGCGAGGTCATACCCCTCTCTTCACCGATGTTTAAGCACGTGGACGGGAATGGAACTCAGGTTCTCAGGTTATGACGGAATCCAAACGCAGTGCGCTAACCGTTGCGCCTCCGCTCCGCCCCCTTGACCGTCCACCCCACCCATCGCATCATATCCGTGAGGGTTGTGTGTTCATTATCCCAATTAAGATCTCATTGGTTTATTATTGACATAGCAGAGAGGGGGGGGGGGGTGTGGGGGCCTTTCCGTCTCTGAGGCATCGCGTGCACTGGAGGGAGGGAGGGGGAAAAGGCGAAGTTAGTGGGGGGGGTAATGGGTGGGGTGGAGTGAGAGGCAGCGAGAGAATTGGTGGGTGGTAACTTGTCAAAATAACAAACACATGGCCGCTACAAATCAATACTTTCGCCATTACCGCTGGCGGAATTTACCTGCGCCAATTTCATAGCCGGCTGCGCTTTAAACGGATAGAGCGGCCCCCGCGTGATGAATGAAGGCGCCACTGCCAGGCGCTATCGATTGACCCCTTGATATATCCACGTGATTTTAACACTCCCAATCCTGTTTTCAATTAAAGATACAATCCATCAGATACTCCGATTTTCCGGACGATTGATTTAAAACCCGCGCCGTCCCCCCCACCTCTTTTTTATGCAGCCTCCTATGAGCGCGTCTCGCCCCGTGAACATTACACTCCGTTGTGAGCGTGTGACCGTGTGTTGTTGGGTGGGGACGCGGAGGGGGTTAGGAGCGGTGGCGCAGTGGTTAGCACACCGCGCGCGATGTTGAACACGGCCAACCTGAGTTCGGTTGCTGGCCGCGACTGCTGGGCATCCCTAGCGAGTGATGTATACTGTATATAGGACTGTATATGAGAACCGGTCCCGGGCCGTCTCCCTTTAGGTCGACTCAGCCGTAAATGAATACCTGCTGCTGTGTGTAAGCATCAGTACTGGGGAGACAGAGGCGGCCAGGGGTGGTTATAGCCACGGCCACCCACGCCGTGCCGGCCTTAATAGGTGTAATAAGTCCATAAGGTTTATTGATAGTTGTTACTGTGGCTGTGTGCTTAGCTTAGAAAATTAAGTACGGTTATCCGTGCCGTTAATAGCCATCTGAATTGAAGCCAACGACACAGCGTACGGCGTATATGAATGTGATATAGACGCAGCCCCAATAAGTCCGTTTGTCAACAGATTATGAATGCAGTGCTTTAGGATCAGTCGTCGGAAACGTCGACTAATTGTTTGCAAATGCTTACTCATCATCATCATCATCAGCAGCCGCCGTAGAAAGCATGTTCATTCCGCTGCTGGATGAAAGCCTCCGACAAATCTTCGCCATCCAATGCAACAACCCAATGAGCAAGCAGCTGTACCATGAGCGGATTGTATCGCTCCATCTCCCTGCTTGGACGTAACCCCCCCCCCCCCCGCCTTTGGCTACCCGCTCGGTAACTAGTTGTTGTATTGTTGACCGTAGACCCATCAATCCCTTCCGAGCCGCGACGTATCCCATTAATGTTGAATACGCAACCGAAATCAATCACGATATACATGTTATAATGTCGACATTGAGCCAGACGTATTCTCAGGCTACATCTGTGGCCATATATTGCGTACAATTTTGATATGAAGTGGCCAATACGTAACAAGGATCACTATAAAAATATACATTTGTATATACACACACGGTGTGCATTTATATACACATTCATATACACATAGTTTGTATATACAGTGTTTACATATAAAATGTATATTATACTGGGGCAGGCTATTAAAAACAAAGACATATATAGAAATCCCCCGAAGAGTCTATTTTTTTTTTACAGATTGTTGGGGTAAGTGCTGTTAGCGAGTAGCACCTAATGAAGGCCGGCACGGCACACGAGGGGGTGGGTGGCCAGGACCACGCCCGGCCGCCTTTGTCTCCCCCAGTGACGATGTTTACACACCGCACCGGGTGCTCATTTTGAGGCTGAGTCGACACACACATGAACACACACACACACGAACTTTATATCACCTGATTTTAAATACAGGACACGTTAACTTGTGTTCAGCTCTACACGTGACAGCGCGCGTGTGTGTTTGTATACATGGGCAGACGGTCATTTTGCCAATCCACTGCAAGGCGATGGCATCCCACAGCCCGTTAAACAGTATCTACACAGTATGTGTGTGTACTGTTTTGTAAATTACCCTTTGTTACGCGATTCGATCACAGTTATCGCTTCCTTGTCTGTAAATTGTGAGGGGCTGTGGCGGTGGTCTCGAACGGCTCGCTACGTTTGATTAACTGAATCATACGGGTGCATAACGCGTACGACTTGCAAAAAACATCGATCGTGAGTGAATTAAGCAGCCGATTAATCGTGTTCACCCTTCGCGTGTACTACGTGGAAACTAAACAAAAAAGATTCCTCTTGTTGATTTATTTGGCCCCCAAAAAAAGGCAATGCTGTTTAAGTTTACTGCGGAATCATAAAAGCACAGCGATGGGCTTTTGACCCGAAACTCTCCGCTCCCGAGCGTTGCTTATAATGACCAATACTGATGAACTTTGTTTAGCTGCGAGAATCCCAACGAGTGTAAAGAGATGCGTTTTAAGGAGGCTCCTGCTACATCCTCAGTCCACGCTGGGCGTCATATGGGCGAACCGCACACGCAGACTGCTTGCTGATGTCTGTCCCAGGCCGGTTTTCATATTGACGTAAAATCGTGTACTCACGTATATCGAAACAATATAAATATAAATTTTGTTTTATATATATTTTGTTATTTTGTTGTTTCTCTTCAACGTGACTTTACCGAAAAAACTAAGAATATAATATAAATATAGTTAAATAATTAGAGACGAAGGGCTAGAGGTGAGTGGTGGCCCAGCCTAACCCCTTTTTACCGCTATGAACCCAGCCACCTAAGTTCGATTCCCGACCACGGCTAACACCGGCGGAGGCGAGGGAGATATCTGAACCGGTTTCTGCATGGGCAATCCCTTCATTCACCAAAACGAACTGACCAGGGTGGTGAAGTATGGTCAATCAATCCCCCATGACGAACGCGGCGCAGGGAATCCATAATCCAGACGTAGATTGACAAGGGCGACTGTGCATCATTACGATTATTAGTCTTAAATAAATAAGTTAGTACAATTAAAATATATGCTAGATGCACGACTATCATCGCAGGATCCGTGAGAGTCGGTCGCAGGTGTTGGGGGGTCATTCCTCCAGCAGTGAGTTTACCGTGGCTGAGACAGCATTGTTTTTGTGTGTGCGTGTATTATGAAGCTCGCTTTACGGGACGCATATGCTTCAATTGTGGTGTGTAAACACACAAATAAATACGCCTCAATATACCTCTCCGTCCAACCCGTGACCACAAAACAAAATGTGTTTTCGCCCATAAGCTCATGGGCTTTCCCGACCCAATTTCATCCAGCAGTCGCTTGTTTAAGCAAAACAAAAATACTGTCCACCGGTTTGCTTTAACAAACAAGACTTTGAAGATTGAAACCAGTAAATCATATAAACGACTGAACACAATATTGCTGTATAACCATTGTGCAGAGAGCTAATTGGTCCATGGACTAGAGACAAAAAGGTGATTTTAGTTCTACGCGAAAGGGACGTGCGGATATCATCTTTCCCTGATTTGCCGATGTTATCTTACGTGCAGCCCTTTGTCAATCCACTGCTGGATGAATGCCTCGCCCATGTCGTGTCGATCCACGGGGGTTGTTTTGACCATACTTCACCACGCTGGTCGGCGCGTTTTGGTGAAGGTGGGGGGGGGGGGGGGTGTGGAGTGTCATAATCCTTGGGCGGGAATCGAACTCGGTTCAACCGCCAGGTTCACGGCTCAGTGCGCCAACCGATGCGCCACCGCTCGGCTCGTTATTATTTATTTATTTGCGAGCGAGTGAATTGCGCGGGCGCATTGTATTGGGCTCAAAGGCGTTGTTTGCGTGAACTACTAACAATCATCTCGCTCCAGTGAGCGCAAGAGCTAATTCCCCGCTATAGCTCACCGAACCGGTACCAGGGCGCCTGCCATTCATTACCGTAGTCTCCGGATTATAAGACGCACGTTTTTATATTAAACTAAAAGTTGGGGGTGCGTCTTATAATCCGGTTCGTGTGTGTGTGTGTTAAAGAGAGGGAGAGAGACCAGATTGGTACTACTATTGACGCCAGGCGCAAGTTGTTGGGGTTGTTTTTGGTGGGTACGGGCTAGGGGGTGTGTGTGTGTGCGTCTTACTCTCTGGAGCGTCTTATAATCGAGAGAATACGGTATGACGGACAAGCGCGTGTGCGCAACAGAATCGGTGTGCCCACTGCTGACGGCCCTTGTTGAGCCACCACCGACAGCAGTGCAAGTACCACGGGCTACAGCGACATTTAACACACACAGGTAAGAGACGATTATCTCGGCCACGGTGGCGCGGTGGCGCGCGCACTGCCCCACGAACACCCGAGTTCGATTCCTGGACGTGGCATGCGGCAGCATTATATTTAGCTTTGTGTCAATGTGTTTAATGAATACGTCATTAGCTTAATGTTTTCCTTACCGATGGGTTGCATCACCCAGCGGGGAGCGGTGGCGCAGCGGATAGCGCACTGCGCTACGAACCCGGTCGCGTAGAGTTCGACTCCCGAACACGGCTGACATCAGTGGCGAGTGATATATTTGCCGTTTCTGCATGGGCAACCCCTCATTCACCAATCCCAACTCACCAGCATGGTGAAGTATGGTCAACCACCCCTCACTGCCGAGGCAGCTTGGAAGGAGGTCTTCATCCAGCAGCGGTTTTAACATACGACTGTCATTTATTGTGTCGTTTGTGATGGGGCTGATAGGAAAGTTTGTTGACTGATATTGTAAGCAGAGAGTCGTAACCAGCGGTGTGCAGGGAGACAAATGGTCCACGTCAGTTCCTGGTGCACAGATGGGCGTACAATGCTGACGAGTCCTAAGAACGACGAACCCGGAATACGGTGGCATTGTTTTCCTTCTGCCGACTAAATACAAAATTAATGCCACTCACTCAGCCCTTTTGATATTTTGACCCGAACAGGAATGGTGATGTCACATTGACATGGAAATCATGGTGAGATTTCTCTTAATACTTTAATGTTGTGGACAGATTCTTTTTTTTTACAATTTTTTTAAAAAAATATTTGTTTATAGCCTGCACCAGTTTTGCGTGGCAGTTGTGTTGCCTTTCTAGTCCTCAACAAGCGTCTCATTTTTGTTGTTCGTGTTACCGGCTCTGCGATCTCGCTACGCGGTGCGCGTCTGAATTGCACATGCACTTTAACTATGCGATCCAATCCTTCCTTGTGTCCTGGAAGCTTGGTTCTTCCTCCGCTTTGAAGAAATGTTCGTCTTGTTTCTACAAACCACTCGGAGGCCGCCGCTCACGTTCCATTTACGGCCGCGAGACAATCGCTTCGGCCTGCGGAGTGGCCCTTCCATCAAGGGTGTTCGTGCGGAAGGCACATCGAGACCGATTTAGCAAGTGTGGCCTTTCTCCGCAATAGTTCACTGGGTTGTCCATCAATTGCATACGTATTTCTGTAGCATCTACAGTGCCATCCGTATTTATAGACATATTTCTTTCCGTATAATTAAATCAATATCTACACCGTATAGTTGCATCTATATTTGTGGAGATGCTTTCATATACGTGTGTGTATCTGTACATGTATTTTTCAATAGATGTGTGATCTCGGATTTTTATCATTCTTTTAGGTCGTACGCATATTGACATGATTACGATATCAGTTTAAAATTATGACGACGTCAATCTGTCTATTTAAAAAAAGAAAACAATGTTGCTTTATTATTACCGCTATTTAAAGACACACGAACGCTTCAATGTGACTCCGTAAATTCTTATTGCTGAGCGACGGCAATTTGCAAGCGGCACTCGCACGAGCTATATCCTGTTTAACAGAGTTCACATTTTCTAGTTGTCTTGTGTCTAAGACATCATTAACAGGCAAGCTCAATCCACCGCCGGATGAAGGCACTCGCAAGCCGCCTCTCACGATCCCTGCTGCGTAACGGTCTACCGCCGTATCGTGAGAACCGTGTGATTTGCGTATAGGTCAGTGGCAATGAATAATACTACGTGAATACAGGCATGAGGCGGTGGGGCAGTAGTTAGCGCACTGCACTTACGAAACCCCATGGATTCAAGTTTGACTCCCGGCCACGTCTAACATCATGGTAAAGTATGGTCATGCATCCCTCTTAACATAGACAGCGTTGGGAGACCCTCAATTCAGCAGTGGATTAACAAATTGGTTAACGATTGTTATTTATTCTTGATACTATTGATACAATTAGTAACACCAACGTTATCGTTTCGAGCAATGAACGATGTGAACAAAGACCATTGCTCCGTCAAAACGAATTGTTCATGGGGAAATCGTCTGCGTGAAATTACAATCATACGCCAGCAATATCGATTCACACGCTTGGCTACGTACGGTGCCAACGACGTTCAACGTACGCTTAGATCCTTCAGTTACTTGCCGATAGATGTTCCCCCCCCCCCACATAGTTCTTTGATGATGATGATCATCATCATCATCAACGTTAAATTTATTTAAAAACAACTTTGACCTTTTTTACGTATATATTGCCGGCCAACACGCACGAGTGTCTGCGCGTGCAATGAAACTGCGCAATCGGGCACAGCGGTGGTGTCGATCCACTGCTGGATGAAGTCCTCTTCAGAGCACGAGTCGGCCGTTAGGCGTTTGTTTGACCATACTTCACCGCGCCGGTCAAGCTCTTGGCGTATCGGGGTCGTGCATGTTCATACATCGTGATGGTCGTTGTCTAGAGCTGCCGAGAGGCTTAATGTGTGCAATACGGTGTAACGCAGGAACATTAAGATGGGCCTGTTAACTGGTCAATACAAAAGAGATCTTATCTTGTACCAACACACCTGGACTGTCTATTGTGGGTTGTCCCATACCACCCAATTCGAAGCTTTAGCCATGGTCATTATCAGCGCTTGGTCAATCCACTGCTGGATTAAGGCCGCTGCCCATCCAAGCCGACCAGCAGCTGTTAGGTGGGGATTGTCGGATCCGGCACAATTGGACATGTGCGAAGCTAATGGACGTCTGTTACATGAAAAAGCTTCATAGCTCAACGGATTCCTCCGGTACAAATAAATATTCTGATTCTGATCGAACCAATGAAACTGACCACATTTGCACACGAATCGGTTTGATCGCTCCGTCTCCTCGTTATATATGTGTAATAATGCACGGCCTCTCGGATTTGAACAGGTAGATGTTTGTAAATACGACCAGGCGCTTTGCCCGACGGTGATTGTGCCCCTGAACGTCTCCGCATTTTTATTCACTCAAACCGTGCACTTTCTTCACGTTGCTGGAGCGCCATAATCACACTCCTCCACAGTCACTTCCAGCTCTCTTGGGGGAAGGGGGGGGGGCATTAAGCAAAATCTTCAAACCTTGCCTGTGGCAGCGCCACGTACACTCCCGACGCGCCCCTGAGACTCCCCTATTCATGGCACTTCAGTGAAAGTGTTCTCTGATATTCTGCACAGCTCCCCCGATTTCTGATTCCGTCGTTACCACGTTGGCTGTTTGTTGTTGTCCGGCATGATGTCCGACGTTTCGCTCCACCTTCTCGGAATTGAATTTAGTCCCCACCAAAGAAGCTGAGAGATGGGCTTTTTTTTCAATATCGTGTTTCGTGGCGTCTTGCCGTGACCATAACGTTTGCTCTCTAAATTTCTCCAGTCGTCAATTCATTATTTATCTGCACGAGGTATCTCTCTCTACCCTCCGTCGACTCACCGACCCGCTGAGAAACCCGCTTACAACACAAGCGATGTCACAACCCCCATCGCGAATTGTGATCCCCCCCCCCCCGCCCACGTGGTGGGGAGGCACGAGGGTTGGTGGATCATGTAGGGAGTTGTGAGGCTCCCAAGACTCCCCCGTTGAGCGAGGTGGCCAGGAGATGGCGAGGATGGCGAGTAGGTTCCCTTTGTCAGCGCGGACCGGCTACCTACGGGTACTCCTTCGGTCTCCTCACAAGCCAGTCCCTTTGTCCACAATAACGCGATGGGTGGAATTCGTCAAATATGTCAAGGATGTACCAGCACCCTCCTGAAAACGACTCGTGCGGCCGAGGGATGCTTTTTTATAGGATGAAGTAGTTTACTACATAACAATCACATTGATTATCACATCATCAGCCAGGATCTATTCACTGCTGGATGCGTAACATCCTAAGCCGTCGCCACCTCTTACGGTCTCGGTCATGCCAACGGATCAATGTGGCAATTGCACGTGAGCTGATGTAATCGCTCCATCACCTCCGCGTCCGAACGTGTTCTCCGCCCCGCCTTTGATTGCTACTCCGTCCTTAGTCTCGACCACGAGGTCATCAGTCCTCACAACAGACGGCATTTCCTGCCCAACCCCACCGATTTTCCTTTAAATTGAAGTTCTCAAACATACCTCATACCACGTTGGGTCGGCAGGGAAGCAGCATCATGAGATAGCCGTGGGGACATAGAAATACAACACAACACCGTCTAAATTGGATGCAAAATTGGCTTTTGGAGAGAGAGAGAGAAAGCAATCAATCTGGATCATATTTCCTGGACGCAGGGAACGCAGAGGATTCTGGATGTTGTCAACGGCGTTGCTCCCCCATTCCCATCGGGAATGTTTCATTCATTATTTATTCTACATTCCCTGCCACGTGGTTCATTCCCTTGCGAGTCGGTTGGTTCCACCAGAGGGCGCTGGAAATGTTGATCCGCTCCTCGTTAATTCTCTTCCCAATCGGGAACTGCGATTCGCTTGGCCCCTTTAAAGCCTCACTCTCGGCTCTCCAAAACGGCGAGTCGGGGCCCCGCGCACGCCGCTATCAATTGACATCCCCGAGTTGAATAAAATGTGCATTAATTCACGCGGTGCGAGGGGGTTGCGCGTTATAGTTACGGACCCATGCCACTTGATGTTGACATTTGTTGTTTGATGGTTCTATAATAGTGCGCCCTTATTGTAGACGACTCACGGTAGCCTGCGGATGATGATGATGATTATTATAATAATATATCGTGCAGGTTACAGATTCAGATACCATTTTTTCTCAAATGTATTTTGTCTGTCTTAATGATGCCCTTTGTGATGTATTGAGGAGTGTTTACGGCAGACCCAATATCTCTGCTACTGATTATGATTATTATGATAATATTGGTACGTATAATGCAATAGACGTATTACACGAACGGTTTTTTTTTCTGAAGTTAGCTTTATCATATCATGATGCGCTATGCAATTTTTGCCATTGTTAGAAAAATGCTTCCAATATGCTTGCTGCTACTGATGATGATGATGCTGAAGATGATGATGATGTTAGTACTTAGGCTCCACGCTTGTCACAGATAGGCATTCTTTTCTGAATATAATTTTTATTGGGCGTATCATGCGCTTCATTATTTTCTTATGAGAGTGCATATATGTATGCTGATGATGATGATGATGGTCGTGGTGATTATTATCAACACGATTCGCTTTGTTTGGCATTGGGATAAAGGCACGATTGGATTAATGAAATCATGTTTAAGGGCGATTACAATACTGCTACTGCTGAAGATGGTTCGTACTGAAGAGGCAAAGGCAGCTGTACACATCATTGTCCACCGACAGGAATAATGGAGTGTATTATTATTATTATTCACAGAGGCGAGGCTACACACTGTTGTAGTGTTATTTTGCTGTACAACGCTGCTGCTGCTACTACTGATTCACATGCCTGATTATGGGAACGATGATTTTTTTTCTCTTGCTTGTGTTATTGTTTGTAGTAACACAAACGATGTTTAGAGACCCACGCTTATTTATGTGATGTTTTGCTTGTCGCGTAATCCTCTTGAGTTAATTTTGTTGACTTTTGTAAAGGCTTCGAGATGACGACGTTGATAACAATTATTGATGATGATTATTATTATTACAATTTGAGTAAATATATCACAGCGTGCCTTGTGATACATTTAAGTAAATATTTCATTATTATTTTCCTTAGAGAGCTTACGACGCGGCTGCAACTGGCGATGGTGATTACGATTACGCTGATGATGATGAATAGTGATGAATAGCGATTATTATTATTATTGATACTCACGAGATTCGACTCGAATAATTTGATTATCAAATAGTGCGCCTTGTGATTTTGTTAACTTTTCTGTTGTTATGCCACGAGTGATTACAATGCTGCTACTGGTGACGATGATGAAGACGACGATTATGATGATGATGATGACGACGATTATTATGATGATGATCAAGTTTATTCCTCTGAGCACTCTAGTCGAAGCGACAGACTACTGCCACCGACACGCATTTATTTATTGATACTTTGTTTTGTACATAACACATACAGCCCAATGCGATTTTATTTAATTATTTTCTAAACACACTGCTTACAAAGCTGCTGCTGTTGATGACGATTACCGATGATGATGATGGTGGTTATTTGATGATTATTGCGATTACGATTTGTAGTACAGACGATCAGACGAACTATTGTTATACACGTGTGCGTTCTGGGGTACATTAATTTTGCTAGGTCACGTAATGAATGCGCTTCGTGATATTTATTTATTTATTATTTTGCATAGACTGTTTGTCAATGCTGCCGCTAGTGACGACGGTAACGATGATGATTGTTGATGATGATGATGTGGATCATTATGATAATTATTCATCCGGATTCAACTCTAGACTACATCTTTTAACGGATAGCCATCGTGGCATTTATTTTGTTAGCCCGTATATTGTGCCGAATTTATTTATTTGTTTGTTTATTTCTTTTCAAAACTGGTCGCGAACAATGCTAATGCTGCCATGAATGATGATAGTGATGACGATGTACACTAAACACGCGCTTTGAGTGTTTGGCTGACGTACATTTGCACATTAAGCCACTTTGTTGAGCTATCATTTGTGGCCAGGTCGCTTCTGAAAAAGAACTATACAGCTCAGTGGGCCTTACTTGGTAAAATTAAGAAAATAAATTATCGTTTAGTTTATGGTGGAGGTTCGAGAAATTTAGTTGACAATTTTTGATGGCAACTTAAAGGAAGCCACAACAACAACATTCCACAACAATAAACCCTTGGCTCCTTAGAAACAATCACCGAGGTCCTGTGTCCCGTCGGAAGGTCCCACAGGAGTTTGAATATTCCTTACATCGCTGCAGCCACAATAATTATTTAATTAGATTTACGTTGATTGAAACGTCACAATGTATTTATGTGACGCAACCTGATGACGTCCCTGCAACGCCATAAGGTATAATCAGGCCGGAGCTTCGGGATTCATTTTTTTGGGCCGGGTCTTCATTAATTTTATTATTTTTCATTATCATAACCAATTAGCGTTTCATTTTTTTTTTCAAATATTTTTCAATTGATTACAATTTGTCTCGATTCTTGATTAACTCTGCCTCGTTCGCTCCAATAAAAACAAATACGCTTCACCACTGACTCGCGTCGAATGGCCAAGTTGGCTCAAGTGTCGTGGTTCGCGTCTGGCTTTCTCCGTGAATCACGATGACAGAAAAAGAAACACACTCGCTGCTATTAATGTAATTAACACGTTATTTACGTTGAGGTTCGCCGAAGCAGTGATGCTTGACTAATCACGTTCTGGAAGGGCGAGGAAGATAGATTTTTAGACAGAAATGAAGTGGAAACTGTGCTGATGACTTTTAATATTGAACGCAAAATACAATTTTACAATTCGGGCCTCTAAGCCACTAATGAACGCGGCTGTTGGGATCTTTCATTGGTACGGCGGGGTGAGCGGCCGGACACAGTTCCATCCATTGCCCCGAGTCTCGCGGCGACAAACAATGCACCTTTGATAAGCACGGTTGGCTACGTACGGTGCGAAAGAAGTTCAACATACATACCTTAATAATAAAAACACACGCACACACACGATCCTCATTGTGCAGTGAAGCCCAAGAATTCGCCCCCTATGGATGGAGACGCTAAACGCCACGTACTCGACAGCTCTCTACGTGCACGCGTGTAGCCCATTTGGCAATCCACTGCTGGATGAGGCTACGAACTAATCACCAATATAAACGACCAACGTGTACGTTTCACGTATGCGTTCACATCGCAGATATTTTTTATCACAAGCACAGCAGCGCATATTGTGTGTATATAATGTGTAGTACATTAGTCAGGAATTAATTTTAAATATGCGATTGTACCTAGAATCATTATTACATTCCCATTATTGAAACGAGCATTTTGATTAAGGGGATGGAGCGGTGGCGCAGTGATTAACGCTACCAGGAGACCTGAGTTCGATTACCGGCCAAGGCTAACATCGGTTGCGAGTGATATCCGAGCCGATCCAGTTAGGCCGCCCCACTTTCACACACCCGCATTGACCAGCGTGGTGAAGTATGGCCAAACAACTCCCCCATCACTTATACGGAATGGGGCGGCTTTCATTCAGCAGTGGATTGATAAACAGCTGTACATCGTGATCATTATTTTCAATGAAGAGTTGGGAGACGATATAATTTAATATAGACGATCGTGACCGAGTGAGTGACTTGATGTCAAATCTGATTATGGTCAAGAAGGGCTAGAAAGCCTACCTTTGGCACAACTATAGCCGAGTCTATAAACATAACCGAGAATCAGGCGTTAGCCACATCTTCAGAATTTCGACAGCTAAAATTAAGGGTGCTGTGGGCTGATTGATTTCAAAGTTGCCCGTCGCTTCTGCTTTAAGTCTGCCGCGTAAGACTCCGCGCATCATTGACGATCCACATTATTGGTGAACCGAGTACATTGCCGTTCGTCGAGTGTGACGCTAAAACCGATGGAAAGCACGCAGGCGGTTCTCGCCCCCGATACTACTAGTTGGTTATACTTACATTTGAATTATCCAAATAATAAGACGGTCTTTGTTATTATTTGTTTTAATTCGTGGGGCGATGCAACAAAACCGCACAAAACAAAACTTCACCACCGTCATTATCATAATCGACACTCAAGAAGGACAGCTTCGTAAAAATAAGGGCCATCGCGCGAAACGTTGTCTCACATCAATATGGTACGATGGCAATGTTAGCAACGACGGTGGCGATTTAATTTTGGTTGGGGGGGGGGGGCTGATGCGTAAAAATACATTCTTCATTATTTACAGAGGCGAGGCTATACACAACGCTGCTGGCTGACGATTCATCCGACTGGCGGTGGGAACGATGATTTTGTTGTTGTTGTTGTTGTTCGTGTCGCTATTTGTAATGATGCGAACGATTCTGACGGGCGCAGGTTTGCTTGTGTAATGTTGTGTTTCTCGTTGCATCATTTTTGTTGTCTTTTGTAAACGCTCCTGCACAATTCTGCTGCTGATGACGTTGATGATGACTATAATTATTACCGATGATGATGATGATGAAAATAATAATCATTATTAATACAATTTGTGTAAATATATCAAGGCGTGCCTTGTGATACATTTAAATAAATCTTTGATTATTGTTTTTCTTAGAGAGCTTACGGCTGGTACTGGCGGTGATAATTACGATTATGTTTGACGATGATGAGCATTGATGATTATTATTGATACCCACGAGGATAGACTCAAATTATGTGATCAATACATAATGCACCTTGTAATTGTGTTCACTTTGTCGTTGTTACGTCACGAGTGATTATACAATGATGATGATGATGATGACGACGATTATGATGATGATGATCAAGTTTATTCCTCCGAGTACTCGAGTCGAAGCGACAGACGACTACGACCGACACGCATTTTTTTATTGCTATTTTGTTTCTTACATAACGCAACAGCCCAGCGCGATTTTATTTAATTACTTTCCGAACACACTTCTTACAAAAAAGCTACTGCTGCTGTTGACGACGATTACTGATGACGACGAAGATTTGTTTGATCAGGATTGCGATGTCGATTTTTGCGCACATACGGTGATGCGAGCTATTGTGATGCACGTGCGTTTGGATGTAATTTCGTTTTGCCTGTCACCTAATGAATGCGCTTTAATAATTTTGCATAGACTGTTTTTCAATGCTGCTCATGATGACGATGGTTTCGATGATGACGATGATTGTTGATGATGATGATGTGGATGATGATGATGATGATAATTAGTCATCCAAATTAGACAATAGACTATTTTGTTTAAAATAGACAGGCATCATTGCAGTTGATTTGTTTGCACGTATAATTTATTATGTTGTGCAAACTGCTAGCAAACAATGCTAATGCTGCCATGACTGCTGATGGTGATTACGATGTTGGAGGAATGAGTAATTTAGTTGATAGAACGCCACATTTGCTCGCAACTTAAAGGAAGCCACAACAACAACAAACAATAACAATCAACAACAATTAACCAGTGGCTCTTGAAAATCATTGTCTTGGCCCTATATCCCTTCGGAATGTCCGACACGATCTTGAATTTTCCTTACATCGCTCCAGCCATACCTCTCTCTCTCTCTGTCCAAGCGAATAATGACTTAATTACATCGACGTTAATTCAAACGTCACAATGTATGTGTGTGACGTCAACAAATGACGTCACTTCAGCGCCATAATGCATAATCAGGCCGCAGCTTCAGGATCCATTCTTTTTGGGTGGCATCTTCATTAATTTCTCATTTTTTTGTTGTCTGAGTAAAATTTTATTTAAATTGTTTTCACATTTTTTTTTTTGTAATTGGAGGAGAGGCGGAGCAGTGGTTCACATACTGGGCTATGAAACCCGACCACCTGAGTTCGGTTCCCGGTCAAGGCTTACGCCAGCGGTGAGTGATATCTGAGCCCGTTCCAGGTTTCTCCCCCTTCACCAACCCGCAGTGCCCAGCGTGGTGAGGTATGGTCAGACAACCCCAGCGAACGAAACGACATTGTGAGTCCTCCATCCAGCAGAGGATTGACAACGGTTTAAATATTTATGATTTTTTGTTGTTATTTTTTTTTTTACATTATCGTTCTTAATGTAGTTGTTTACGCAACGCCATGTGTTTGCAGATGTGAACAGGTGAATGTATTATACATTCTCACGATTCTTGATTGAGTCTGTCTCGTTCGTTCTAATATTTAAAAAAAAAACACTTAATCTTACCTCATATATATCGTCAGCATCGTGGATCGATATTAGGGCCTCATCGATTTATATTTACACCGTCACTCCACTCATGCAGGTAATAAGATCACGTGACATTCATGTTATGGACATGGCTATGCACATTTACTATCCGTGAGACAGAATATTCCTAGTCACTGTTTCTTTACATTATTATATTATACCTGATATATGTTTTCTTCCAAAACCATTGA
This sequence comes from Petromyzon marinus, assembly GCF_048934315.1. NCBI lineage: Eukaryota > Metazoa > Chordata > Hyperoartia > Petromyzontiformes > Petromyzontidae > Petromyzon > Petromyzon marinus. The sequence continues at coordinate 4,835,743 of NC_133701.1, forward strand.
TCGTATATATATATATATAAAAAAATACATTATGATGCTGATTATTATAGTTCATATCTATTGTGCGTATAACTCCATTTGTATGGCATATCAGTGTATTCAGGTCGCGGAACATTTACAATAAATGATAGTAATGGGCAATACATAGGAGTTGTTGTTTTTTTCATCATGTTTCATCACGCCCGTCGGTACAGCAGGATCCATGCTCAAAACTTCAAATCTAGATTTCCTATAGCAGGACCTTGTCTAAATATCCGTCCCTTCTTCACTGATGTTAGCCGTGTCCGAGTAGTCTAACTCAGTCAAGCCAGGTTAATAGCCAGCGTGATAACCGCTGCAACACCGCTCCACGGACCGGACCCAATAACCCGGTGGTTCTCAACTTGGGGTGCACGCAAGCCCAGAGGGGGTGCGAGATAACCCTTAATGGGGGTGAGAGACGTGGCCAGATTTTGTTGTTCGAAAGAAACATAATCGAAAACACAAATTAAGCACCGGGCACGTAAGTACATCAACTTTCTTTCGTCAACCCCATTGTATTTATTAACATTGTACATTTGTTGTTACGATTGAGAATCAAAGGGGTGCCAGGCTGCAGCAAAGGTTAAGAACCACTGCATTTTACACATCGCGCTAATATCGTGCACACGCAAGTGGCCCTGAATGTCTGCGTTGTAATTGTTATTTAAAATTGCCCCCATTTTAATGTGACTGTAGTCATCCGGAGTCCAACATTCATCTTTAATCATCTTCGACCGTGCCTTGCTTCGACATAACGCACTAATTCAATCACTGGTGCACGACTCCACAGCATTTCCATATTTTGCATGTGCTATGTTGGTTTAACTGTAGAAGCCGGCGAGAACTCTGTTTAATTTTGTACACGATTAATGCAGTATATGTGAATGTTCCTTCGGGGCGTACGGTGTTGCATAAGTTAACACACTGTGCTATGAAGCCGGCGCCCTCAGTTCGATTCCAGGCCACGGCTGCTAACATCAGTGGCGAGTGATACCCGAACCGATCCTGTCCCATGCACCCCCATTTTGTTTTCACCGACCCGCATTAACCAGCGTGGGGAAGCATGATCCAACAATCCATAGGGCCTGACATGGTGTGGGGGAGGCATTCATCTAGCAGTGGATCGATTAAGGGAACCATATTGTGGGTGAGTAATTACATACTTTATTATGACATGTTAATATATTATGAGCTATATTATGATCAGGACCTACGTGATCAAGGCATGTTACCTAACCTGCCACGGGGACACGTGACGCATAGACTCTTATTGAAAATAGACCATTTTAATTAAATGTAAATATAAATAGTGACAAATGCGATTTTATTTTTTTTCTCTTATTCAGCAACGAAGACACATAGGAGTAATCGTAGATTATACAGACGCTCATGACTGACCCATGGCAACCGTGACGACGGCGAGGTTGACCCAAGCGTCCAGGATCTTGTCTGGTTTTCTCTGTGGCTCATGATTTTATAAAAACAATCACTCGCTGCTATTGATGTAATTAACACTGTATTGATGTATAAGTTCGCCCAAGCAGGGCAACTTTTACTAATCGCGTTCTGGAAGGGCTACGAAGATGAATTTTGTCGCAATAAAAGTGGAAATTGTGCTGATGACGATTAACGTTTAACAAAACATTGTTTTTACAATTCGGGCCTCGAAACCACGAATGAACGCGGCTGTTGGGATCTTTCATTGGTACGGCGGGGTGAGCGGTCGTACACAGTTCCATCCATTGCCCCGAGTCTCGCGGCGACAAACAATGCACCGCCGATTAGCACAGTTGGCTACGTACGGTGCGAAAGAAGTTCAACTTACATACCTTAATAATAAAAACACACGCTCACACACAATCCTCATTGTGCAGTGAACCCCAATAATTCGCCCCCTATGGATGGAGACGCTAAACGCCACGTACTCGACAGCTCTCTACGTGCACGCGTGTAGCCCATTTGGCAATCCACTGCTGGATGAGGCTACGAACTAATCACCAATATAAACGATCAACGTGTACGTTTCACGTATGCGTTCACATCGCAGATACATTTATTTTTTATCACAAGCACAGCAGCGCATATTGTGTGTATATAATGTGTAGTACATTGATCAGGAATTAATTTTAAATATGCGATTGTACCTAGAATCATTATTACATTCCCATTATTGAAACGATCATTTTAATTAAGGGGACGGAGCGGTGGCACAGTGATGAACGCCACCAGGAGACCTGAGTTCGATTATCGGCCAAGGCTAACATCGGTGGCGAGTGATATCCGAGCCGATCCAGTTAGGCCGCCCCACTTTCACACACCCGCATTGACCAGCGTGGTGAAGTATGGCCAAACAACTCCCCCATTACTGATACGGAATAGGGCGGCTTTCATTCAGCAGTGGAATTATGACCAGCTGTACATCGTGATCATTATTTTCAATTAAGACGATATCATTTAATGTAGACGATCGTGACCGAGTGAGTGACTTGATATGAATTCCGATTACGTTCGAGAAGGGCTAGAAAGCCTACCTTAGGCACAACTATTGCCGAGTCAATAACCGTACCGAGAATCGTTCTTTAGAATTTGGGATTCTAAAAATAAGGGTGCTGTGGGCTGATTGATTTCAAAGTTTCACGCCGCTTCAGCTCTAAGTCTACCGCGTAAGACTCCGCGCATCATTGACGATCTACAACATTATTGGTGAACCGAGTACATTGCCGTTCGTGGAGTGTGACGCTAAAACCGATAGAAAGCACGCAGGCGAATCTCGCTACGGGCTGCTAGTTGGTTATACTTACAGTTAAATCCCAATAATAAGACGGTCATTGTTATTATTTGTTTTAATTCGTGGGTTTTATGTGATATGTGTGTGTGTGCATCAGTGATCTACATACACAAGGGTAGACATTAAAAGGACCGATTCGCTGGCGGCGATGAAAAAAGTAAAAAAAAAACTTCACCACCGTCATCATCATCGTCGACACTGAATAAGGACAGCTTCGGATTATAAGGGCCATTGCCCGAAACGTTGTCTCACATGAGTATGGTACGAGGGCTATGTTAGTAACGAAGGTAGCGATTTTATTTTGGTTGGGGCTGATGCACATACATAAATACATTCTTACAACAGATTTGTTATTTCCAATTATGTTAGCGAGCACCTATTAAGACCGGGACGACACACAAGGGAATGGGTGGCCAGCACCACTCCCGGCCACCTTTAATGTTTTAACACAAACACGCGCGCGGCTATAAAGGTTTTTTTTTATTAATTTAAATTTCATTCTCAGCGCTGAAGGAAGACGCAAATGCCCCTTTGGGTTCCCATTTGTTGGGTATTCCAGCAGCCACAGTGCGCTCGCTATGGTGCTAAACTCCAAGCCATCGTTACCATTATCATCATCATCATCATTGTCTTCGTCGTCTTTTTATTCTTCCTCGTCGTCGTCGTCGTCATGAACGTCATCACGTTCGCGACTGGCTTTTAGAGGGAGTTGTATTTGACGCATGGTCGTGTATATCCCATTCAAACGCAAACACACGGACGCACCTAGCGAGCTTCTCACCTTGCCCGACATCGATGAAGAAATGTCCACTGTGGTCCGAATGTTTATTATTCGTCTTCGGAATTTTGGTGAAATGTACCCAACGCCACCATTTTCACCACCGACACCGACAACAACAATAACAACAACGGAGTAGTTACCGGAGACAGCGCGCGCGCCGTAACGACGCCAACCTTGCGCACATAGCAGGGTAACGTCTCTGTTTCGTAACGCGTTTATTGGGGAGCAGTGGTGCGGTGGTTAGCGCACTGCGTTCGCTATCGGACCCGGCTACCTGAGTTTGATTCCCGGACCACCGGCTTGTATCATTGGGCGAGGGATATGTGGACCGGGTCCTTGTCTGGTCAAAGAAACCTCACGGCTGACATCGCGTGTGGAGGGAGGCCTTCATCCAGCAGTGCATTCACACATTTTTTTTACGACATTATTTTTTTTAAACGTGTTCATTTTTCAACGATTTCATTTTTTTTTATGAGCAACAGACTTTATTGCCTTTCAGTAGAGGATAAACAATGGCACACTACGCGTGACTTCTGGACTATATAATCGTCCACGCGTGGAGCTTCACAATTGCCGTGGTGGAGCCTGTGGATGGAACATATGACTTTGATTATCAACCAATGTTATGCATTGTGTTGTAACGCGCACTAGATAGATTTAGGAGGGGGAGTTACGGACGGCTGGTGATTTTAATTGCATAAGCGGGTTCAACCATATTGCTGCGTTTCGCGCCAGAGACATGATTTTACACGTTTCTTAGCGGTGTGAAATATAGGTCTTCCTTTTTTGAGCCCTTACGCATACAATCACGTTCGTTATCGTTGTTTTACTTTTACGCAAAGACTGCGTGGGCGGCAGAGCTTTGTCACCAAGCCCCCCGCGAGGGCGGCCCCGAGTTTCGACTCCCTCGCTTTGACATCGGCGGCGAGGGATACCTTGAAACCGCTCATCGGCACTCCCGTTCTTCGCGTAAATCCTCCGCTGCCCAGCTTTGGTGAAGTATGGTCAAAGAGCCGCTACGGCCCATGAGGCGTGTGCGCGCGGATGGCTTTCGTCCAGCAGTGGATTGACACTGTGCTTTACTTACAAGCGCTTGCGTTGCATAGCGTTACGCACGTTGTGTTTTTGAACGATGCGTGGATTGCATTCGATGTCATATTTGCAGTGCGTGCAACAGTCTACAAGGCGCGCACTGAATTTAATCACGGTTGTGCAAACCATTTGCTCGTGATGTGAATTCATCACGCTTTCATTATTTTCTGGAATTTAGTTTGGCTACGATTTTACGTATTTTCGAACGGTGCTTACCGAGTCTGTGAAAACGATGTTTGGTTCACATGCATACGTGCGCTATATCACGAGCACTCTTGTCCAATTATAATATACTAATTTATGCATTGTTAGTCTTCATATGTTACATAGTATATACAGTTGTTATTATTTATGACATTTTATGCATATATACCACAGCGTGTATACATATATTTTTTAAGAATGCATTTTTCAATGACCGAGAATCACACACAGATTGATCGGGTATATTTAAATTGATAAGGTTGTGAGTTATTAAGTATAAACCGCTCAATTGTCCTGCGTTTGCTGTAGCTTGCTCCGAGACCAACATTACTACTCCTAATACCCTTTACACAATTATATAAATACAGGTGCGGCGCGCTGTCGTAAAAACATCACGTAACGTTCATTAAATTGTGCCAATTCGAAGTCACTCGTCAAAAGGTGTATCCAAATGTCGTTTTCACAGAGTACAAACGCAAACATCCCCCGTATAGCATTAGGGGCAAGTGGTGTTAGCGAGCACCTATGAAGGCCGACACGCGCACACGAGGGGGGGGGGGGTGACCAGCACCACACCCGGCCGCCTTTGTCACACATGCAAATGCACAACTTCGAATTTTCAGTCTTGACGGAGCGTTCCAGCCAACAGACACTACTCACTTGACAGGCGGCCTTGTGTTTAACACACACTTCCCGTGGGTATCGCATACAGTACGCGGTGTTTTCGTGCGCGTGAGTGATCGCTCTCGCACACGTGTACCTGTGTTTACACGGTTATATGCTATAATACAGATAGCGCAACAACAACAAACTCACCGCTTCACGCTCACCATCACCTCACGCTCGCTCACACTCAGGTATTTATGATGAAACACATTGCGTTCGACCGTTTGCTATAATTGCTACCTACAATTCCATAGCAACACGCGGATCCAGTAACGTGGTGTTTGGAGCAGCAGCACTTCATTGCACGCAGAACCAACCTCCTTTGTCTATACGCGCGTCTCTCTCGCTCTCAATAAATAAACCTCACTCGCTCTCTCGCGACACTGTTATAATTAACACGTCGAGCGCGTTTGTGTGTGTGTGTGTGTGGGGGGATGCGAACCACAGCGTTGTCTTCATGAATATTTTGAACGAACGAACAATCAAGCAAGACTTTAAAACCCAGAACCCCAAAAGACAGTGTCCATGCGAATTCTATTTAACGATGAGTGAATTCGGCGCACAAATATCACGCGCTCCGAGCAGAGCGCTTCACACTCGCGCACTCACGAAGTCACACTCAGGCAGTCACACTCACACTGAGGCAGTCACACTCGGGCAGTCACACTCAGGCAGTCACACTCACACTCACGTAGTCACACTCACACTCAGGCAGTCACACTCACACTCACGTAGTCACACTCACACTTACGCAGTCACACTCACGTAGTCACACTCACACTCAGGCAGTCACACTCACGTAGTCACACTCAGGCAGTCACACTCAGGCAGTCACACACACACGTAGTCACACTCACACTCACGTAGTCACACTCAGGCAGTCACACTCACACTCGGGCAGTCACACTCACACTCGGGCAGTCACACTCACACTCACGAAGTCACACTCAGGCAGTCACACTCAGGCAGTCACACTCACTCACGTAGTCACACTCACACTCAGGCAGTCACACTCACACTCACGAAGTCACACTCAGGCAGTCACACTCACACTCGGGCAGTTACACTCACACGCCCGCGTGAAAGAACGCCGTTATATCGTTTACACGTCTTAGATTCGTTCGCTTCTGTGTTTTGAGCCGCGAGGACAATTTCCTCTGTTAACCACGGAGCGAAAAGTGCGAATGTTCAGGTCACTTGGACTTTACAACAACAAAAAAACCGACCGTAGCAAAACAAAGAAAAGTGGGTGGGAGCGAGGGGAGGGGTGAGGGGGGGCAAGACGTCTCTTGCTTTAGCCAAGTGGCTCGCAATAACATTGGCCATCAGCGAGGGGAGTGAGCGAGTGTGCGTGCCGGTGAGCGCATGCGCTTGCGTGGCACCAGCGGACTGTGCGTGAAACCCGCAGTGATTGTGCCACCTCACGACGGCGCAACCACCCACCCACCCACCCACTCAGCAACCCACCCACCCAGCAACCTACCCACCCAGCAACCCTACCTCCCTCCCACCCACCCACCCACCAACCCACCCCCACCGTCTCGTTTCCCCCCATCTCAAACCCCACCTGCCAAGCGAGACCCATCGCACTCCTACATGACAGCGGGGCGAAGCGAGGCGCGGTTGTGAGCGGCGCTCCTCCGGTCCGGGCGAGGTGAAACCGCGGTCCGAGAGGCGAGACCGGTGCGAAGGCAACGATTCAGACAACGCGAACAAAACACAACGCATCTGGTGGGGTTGGCGGGCCAGGACGAGAAGGGAAGAAAGAGGGGGGGGGGAGGGAGGGACGCGTTCCGCCGCACGGACGGAGGGCGACACACGCGTCCTCTGCATAGCAGTCTGCTGCTGCGTCTACGGGGGCGCGGATCGAGGCGATCGCCGTGGCCGAACCACCCCGTGTGAGCCATGATGAACGCGTACGGCGCTCCCTATGTGTACGTGCCCGCGGCGGCCAGCGGCTCGCACCATCACCACCACGGCCACCACCACGGCCACCACCACCATCACCAGCAGCAGCAGCAGCAGCACGGCCACCCGACGCACGGCGGAGGGCAGCATCCGCAGCAGCAGCAGCAGCCGCCTCCGTCGGGCTCGGCACAGCGCCCGCCCCTGCAGCGCACACCCAAGTGCGCTCGGTGTCGCAACCACGGCGTCCTGTCGTGGCTGAAGGGCCACAAACGCTACTGCCGCTTCAAGGACTGCGCATGCGACAAATGCATCCTCATCGTGGAGCGTCAGCGAGTGATGGCGGCGCAGGTGGCGCTCAGACGGCAGCAGGCGAGCGAGAGCCCCAGCCGCCTCTTGCCCGAGGGCGGCTACCGTCCCATTGCGGGCGATCTCTACGCCGCAATTGGCGTCGGAGCTTCTCAGACTCCTCAGGCTCAGCACCAGCAGCAGGAGACTCCTGGTGCTGGTGGTGTTGGCGGCACGCGCGGAGCGGGTGGAGGTGATCATAACTCCGAAGGGAGCGCGGAGGAGAGAGACTCGAAGAGCGACGTGGAGTGCGGAGGGGAGAGGGCAGGTGAGTCGTGCGAGTGAGTGAGCGCCGAGTAGCAGTTGTCTCGTCCAACGTTTCGATACCCGCAGCATCGTAGCCGATGCTCAAGCAGCAGCAATTGTTTGACGGGTATGACTCTGCCGACGTGACTCACAAGGGGGTGACATGCGCCCAGAGTTTTACCTACTTAGAACAAACGCAATTGTATAACATTGCACTGTTCGTCTGGAAGGTTAATGGGCTAATGGATTAAAATGACACTTTACAATTTTATTTATTTTCGCAAATTTTAATTTTGCCGTTTCAGGTTTAGGAGAGGGGAGGGAGGGGGGGGCTGATGCATATGGAGATGCGCTGGACGTGTTCACCAATCATCGTGCGCGTGCAGCGTGTAACAACCTCAATTATTTTAATATTCGAGCGGAGATTGCTAAAAACAAAGGGGGCGAACCGCGGACTGCATTTTGAAAATGTCCATGAACGAGCGTTTATACAACGACGACATTTCACGCTCCTGCCCTCAATTATCGATCACTTTCCTGAGCGTTTATAAGCAAAACTACGTCTTGTCTCAACACGTAAATAAAGAGTATATATTTGTTTTATTGTTTAACTTTTTTTTGTTTTTGAGTCCATCAATCGGCTTTCCAGGCCAATATTACCGAGCCGCATTTGTTTCAACAAGCAGGCGAACTCTGGACTCGTTTCGACCTTCGGGGTCTGCTCGTCGTTGTATATGACACAAACGCTGCTACATTGGCCCGAACTTACTGGCGAGAAATTGCTTTTATTTTTTTTAGGGCTCCATCAAATAATCGCGGAGTCATTACGCGATGCACACGCCCAATGTATGGTAAACGTGAAAGATTGTCACTTCGGTACGGCGTTTCGACTCGGGTTGGCGTTGTGGGGGGTGGAGAGAGGTCAGAATCCTTGATCACAATAAGTTCGTCATATGCGTGTGGAGTGGAATCATGACCGACATCATCATCAGCAGCAGCAGCAGCAGCGGAATCATGCGCGTGTTTTGCACAACATTTTACAGACTCTCCATCATGACGATGATGATTGTGAAGGGTGTTGTGAGTATTCATTGCTGATTCAGCGCTTTGGATATGTGGTATGGACAGTATATAATGTATACTGTAGCTGTGGTTATAGCAATCAATCGTGGTGGCGCTGCGTTTGGATCATTAACGTATATCGCGTTGAGAATTATAATCAGCACATTTGAGCGAGCAGTAATGTCTATGTGTGTCTGATAGACGGTGTGAATATCCTATATATATGCATGCATATATCGATTTGTGATCTGTATATGTCTGGGATGGGTATACTTATACGGTGTAATGGAATTGCTATATGTATTTTGAGGTGCATATTTTAAGTAACGTATCTTAGATGCGTGCGTATTGTTGTGTGTATCTATTGTTGTGTGTATCTGAACCGAGCAATGTTGTACGCATTTGAGATGGGATGTAGATGTGTGTGATGTGTATGTTTCGTGTAAATATCTTAGTAACTGCAATTAATGTACGTATCTATGAAGCTATGGGAAGTATTCAACAGTATACTGTATATCTAATATATCTAAGTATCGGTGATACATATATAACTATTTGTATTATCAGAGGTATATGTGTATTAAGGGAGTATACAATGCATTCGAGATGTATTTATGAATGTGTCTTGGTATTAATGTGTGTATGAATGAAAGACATACGCGTACACGTGCATATGAGGGTACGGTATAGTATATTTGATTTAGTACACCGAGGTGACATCCATACATACAGAGGCTTCGCGTATAGCCGTTAACAGACTGTTGGGGCGAGTGCGATTAGCGACTCAGCACACGATGTGGCCGGCACCACACCCGGCCGCCTTTGTCTTCCCAGTGCCGATGATGTACAACACCGCACCATGTACTCACTTAAGGCTGAGTCGACCTATAGGAGGCCCACGACCCGGTGTTAGTCAGCTTCGTAGCGCGGCGCGCTAAATCACGACTCCACTGCTCCCCGCCCATATCACACATACACCAAAATAAATAATATTAATTAAATATTATTAAAATATATAACAATTAACACGTATAAAGCGCCATTAAACAATCGTAATTATTATGAAACACAAGTATTGTGTTGATGAATTCCAATACATACGTTGTGTTCATACTATACGCAGTGGTAAGTAGATGAGATCCCTGATGACGTGTGGCTACATCATAGACGTATACACGTACGGTAACAATACCATCGTCATCACCATCATCGTGTCATGTTCTAACAACTGCTGAATGAACGCCTTCCCCAAAATGTTGTCATCTCTCTCAACACTGCGATCTAACACGTGCACGCTTTGCTAAAACACACGATATTCCCGAGACTAGTTTAACGGAAACTAATAGTTTATTCAAAATTCCAGTTTATTAATAATCCCAAACAGTGTTTATAGATATATGTTCCAAACCGCACTCCTGTTAACATAACACCACATACATTAACAGTGTGTCAGCATACACCACGGCGAATGAACCTAACCGTGTCATAAAACGCGCATATAGCAAAGTTGACACTATACAATATTACACACTCTGTTGCGCTGCTCATGTGCCCATTGCGTAAGTACACACGTGCATGCTGTGTACCGTCGGTGGGCGGGCATGAGTGGAGAGGCATTGTGTCAGGCGTCTATCATCACTTCTCCAGGCGATGTATCCTTTCCACTCTGCCGTGGGATATGTATCGGTGTTTTGTGTGCAGGATTTATATATGTTTGTATTGGCCACGTGTGTGCCCTTCGTCTAGGTTGCGAATGCATTCGGTATACAAATGTTTGTGTACGTGCATGGACACTTTGCATTTGGTTTATCTTGGTTTTTATACTTGCATGCACAATTAGATATCATCTGTATGTATACTTTATGTAGATTACATGTACACTTCATATCGATTGTGTATCCACAGTTTATATAGACTCTGTATGCGCATTTAATAGACTGTATATACACACACATATATATTGTGCAAGTAGAGTATTTATAGCGTATATATATTATTTAGACGGTGTATGCAGGCTTTTCAGAGTAAAAATTAACACTTTATATAGACTGTATGTGCAATGGATTCAGACTTTGTACACAACATGACGAGCTATGATCGACACAATCCAATTTCACGTGGAACTATCCCCAGAGCACGGGCTGAACACAATTTCTTGGCCACGTGCACCTTTTTGTTGTTGTTGTTGTGGTTCATTTTTTTTAGCAAACTGAACCCGGTGAACATCGCGTGAGCCAAAAAAAAACCGCCAACAATATCTCCTGGTCTTGGGGACATAATTGCGACACGGGATACACACACACACACCACTGTACATTGTGCGTCGCGGAGAATAATTTCTCAATGTGAGCCCGAGGACACGTGGGGATATACTCGGGTTAAACACGCACGATAAAAGCTCCATCGATCATCCCCACGGGTCACAAATGCACGCGCGTCAGCAGCATCCGGCAGCAGCAGCAGCCACCGCGTTAATTCCCCGACACACACACTCGCCCGCTCAAGTGCGGAATTTCTGCTGCCGCCAAATAATGACGAGCCGGTTCGAATCTACCTACAGTTCGAAAATCAACCCCCCCCCCCCCATCACGCTTCCCCCACTCCCCCCACTCCACCAAACCACTTTCCATCCAGCAGTTCAAATGTGTACAGGTTCATAGGCAGGTCGCTGGCGGTGCGGTAAATTGTGGGCACTCCCACTGTTTCTTTTCAAAGATGTCTTTGTGGAGGAGGGGGTCTATCTCGTGTCCCAGCAGTGGCGTTAGTCAAGCAATTGCAGGACCGCACCTGTGCATCCACATGTTACAGAACGTGTGTGTATGTGTGTGTGTTTATTTAAAAGTCCTCTAACGCGTCTTTATTTTTTTTGTTTTTGGACATGCAAAACAATATAGATCGTGGCAATACTGTATACTTCGTGGAATTGCGCGCGTGTGTGTTTACATCGATGGTAATGATGTCCTTTGTTTACACCCAGGAAAGCCTCGCTGAGTCTCTATTGGGATGTTTGAGATTGTTTGGCCAATACCGTTAACGAGTGTTTGGCACTTTGACATTTTGGAGTCGGGACAAAATCCCATTTAAAGACGCAGCCTGTGTATTCATCTCCTGATCCCTTACATTTGTTTGTGGTGATGCCGCTTTAAATAAAATATACATTTGGTTACGATCCTGATGGGACGTAATAAAATTCCAATCTAATTTGAGTATGTGTATTCTGCTTTTGGAGTTGTTCCATGGCAGATATCTTATTATAATCTTTTTTGGCAAAATCATCTGGCGATAACATTTCATGCGACACTTTTTCAAACAATTTTTTTTATGGAATTCGTCTAAAGGTAACAGTATCTTGAAACTTTACTTTGCGATTAAAACAGATTTTTTTCCAGAATTAATGGAATTTACAACTAACATTTCGTATCCATCATCATCAGCCATAACCAATCTACTGCTGGATGAGGGTCCATCCACAAGCCGTCCCCATCTCTCACGAGCTTTGGCTGCCACTCATCATTTTTCTTCACCATTGATCATTGTCTGTGGTTAGCGATGTGTCCTACTCAGTGGCCACTTCGTTTCCTTCATGCTCAGAGTTATGTCTTTCACCTGCCTCCTCCTCTCTTTCTCAACGTAATTCCAAGCACGCATCTTTCCCACGCTTCCTTTGCACACCGTTCATCACGTGCGTCCGTACATTCACAATCTAAAACACTCTTTGAGACGTCACGTTGCAAAAAGTTATCTCTCTCGAAGTCATAAGCTCCTGATAATTTCATTTCTCGTTGTCTCTGCTCTGAAGTAGGATCACGGTTTGAAACGTCTGCCTATTGTGCATAAATTCGATTACGAGTGAGTGTATTAATGACCACAGTGGCCAATTACATTTTGAGCACTTTGTAATGTATACGTAGTTTCCTGTTGCATTAAAATGTAATAGTGTACCGTTGTAATGTGCAATGAATGTGTGCGTTATGTCCACATTAATATTTAAACACAGACTCCATATATGAACACTGCCAGTCACGATATCATTACTTGTGAATATAAAAATATCGGATAAGCAGAGGTAGACCATGACTGGTAACCCAATACAATGAGAAAAAAAACATCATTTATTATCCAAGGATATGATCATTTTCTTAAATATATGCAACGTTCGTTAGTTTAATTAGACAGCATCATCATCGTCCACATTAGACCGTCACCCAGAGCAACGGTAATGCACGTGACTCTCTAAGCATTAGTGACCAATTTTAACAAAACATGTTGAAAGTAATTATTAATAAATAAATAACTATGTCGCAAACAAGTTAGATAGTGTGGCAGTCTATGAATATATATTCTCAAGCCGCACCGCACACGGGTATCGAGTCGCGTGTGTTAGAATTATTTTGTTTTCCATTCGTAAATGTTGTATATAATTGGGTTTCATGTGACCCCCCCCCCCTCCCCCAGAGGCCGCTGCATTCAACGATGTTACGTTTAAAAGAATCGAATCTTTCAATCGAATCGCAAGCCTGCGTCGGGACAGAGGGTGAATAGTGACAGCCATGGTGTAACCCTCGTGTCTCTCTGCGTGTGTGTTTGTCTGTACTCGCATCGTCAGGATAAATACTTCGAAAATGGAGCATGTATGCATAGCCCGCGGGCATATTCGGCAATTTACCTTTTTTCCAAGATGTATGTCCGGCGTGGAAGAGAGGCCCTGGCGGCAGCAGTGGCGCGTTAGCGAGCCAATTGGACGGCTGCGCCTTTATCATTTAAAAGGCATAATATTGATGATAATTTAACAAACTCTTTATACGTCTATCGTCGCGCTGGATGAAGGGCTGCTTGCCCACGACGCGTCGTTCAATCGGGTGGCTTTGATCATACTTCACCACGCCGATCGCTGAAGGAGGGAAGGGGAAGAGGTGGGGGGGGGGGGGAGAGGAGGAGGGAGTTGGGTAGTGGAGCGCAGGACTGGTCCAGGCATCGCTTGCCGATGACGCAAGCCACGAGGCTCGGGAATCGGATTCGGGTCACGGCGGGGTCATAGGGCAGTGAGAGAAACCGACTTTGCCCTACCCCTCCCCACTACTGGGGGAAGACAAAGGCGGCCGGGCAGGTGTGCGGACTCCTGGCCACACCACCCCTCACTGCATTTCCCCCACAATGAATGTTTTTTTAATTTTATTTCAATTCAGGTCGCAGGTTCCATTCCATCTCCCGGCACGGCGGCTAGGCACTATGGGGCAAGCCTCTGTCCACCGAGTAGTATAATTGATGGGGGTAACCCACCAGTTCGTCGATCGGCATTTCGCGTGCGATGGGGTCAGGTGAGGGTACAAAATGCCCTCTATATGGGACTCTCTGGAGCGCCCTCTAGTGGAGGGCCTTCCGCCAGCAGTGGCCCGAGCAAGACATTGCATGGCTGCACCTTTACCCATTTTTTTCAGCTAAATTTAAAACCTCTGCTCAGAAGTTCATATCCTTTTGTATTGTATGGATATAGTGACCCAGGATGTACGTGTCGATGCGGCCAAAGTATCGATAGAGAGCCATTGTGGAAATAGCCACGCAATCCTCGTACCAATTTAATGCGCTATCCAGGTAAAAAAAAAATCCTGCTTAGCTTCTGAGCTCTGAAAATGTGGTGACAGTTGTACTGTACTGTTATGCTCCTGCGTCGCGTCTATTGCTCCCCGCTGTCACCAACACGCACTTACCTGCGTGGTGAAGTGTGGTCGAATAACCTATAACTCCCACCCCCCCCCCCCCCGCGCCTTGACGACCCACACACGGCGTGGGGGACGGCCGTCATCCGGCAGTGGATCGCCCAGAAGGGTTGTGCACGTGCGTGGAGTGCTCAGTTCGACTGGCAGCTGCAATGTACGGGGACTTCGAACGCTGCCCACCCTTTGCGCAGAACGCAGCCAACCTCGCCGGACCACAGCGAGGACACCGTTGCGAGTGCCGACCAATGCGATTGTTCGTCAGATTTGCGTCCATTTCGTCCGATTTTTTTTTGGGGGGGGGGAGGCCGACAACGTGCCCGATTATCGATGTCTCTCTCTCTCGATCACTGACAAAAAATTGGGGGCGAGGCGGGGGAGGGGGAAGCGGGGCTGGGGGGGGGGATCTGCAAAAGCTGTTTGCCGTTTGAGTCTATCATCAAAAGGCGTACATCTTAGCCGTAAAACTTTACGCATATTTGCGTCTTATAATTTTTGTTTAATGTTGCAAGGTCAGAAACACTGAGATATATAGCTCCTTTACAGAAGTGACCTGGCCATAATTGATAGCTCAATGAAGTGGCTTATCATGTGGAAATGTATAGCAGAAGCTAAATACTCTGAAGCCACGTTGATTCTGAATGTGGGGGGGGGGGGGGGGGGAACCGGAGGACTCGGATAAAAATCCACGTGACCACGGGAAGGGCACGCAAACTCCAAATGTACAGCAGCAGGCTTCAGGGTCGAGGTTGAACCCAGCACCTCCTGTATACCAGGCGAGGTAGTTAACATATCCTAGCCACCGTGATGATGATGAGAGAGAGACACGCAAACTCGAAATATACAGCAGGTTTCAGGATCTGGATCGAACCCACGACCTCCTGTACACCAGGCGAGGGAGTTAACATATCCTAGCCACCGTGATGATGATGATGAGAGAGAGACACGCAAACTCGAAATATACAGCAGGTTTCAGGATCGGGATCGAACCCACGACCTCTTGTATACCAGGCAAGGGAGTTAACATCTCTTAGCCACCGTGGCGCCCCATTACGCTTTACAAGGACCAATTCCTCCAGCAACAGTCGCTCACCCTCCTCACAAATCTGATCCCAAATATTTTTTAGCGTTTCCTTTCGCTCACTCGATGTGTTTTTTTTTCTTATTCAAGGAGTTGCACCGCGGGTGTTGTTGGACATGATATCTGATGTTTCGTTCCGCGTGCCGGAAACCTCTTCCTTAAAGAAGTTCCCAGCACGTGGCATGATGTCCGACGTTTCGCTCCGCGTGCCTGGGGAGCTTATGGCGTGAGTTCCTGAAGAAAACTCCCGGCACGTGGCATGATGTCCGACGTTTCGCCCCGCGTGTCGGGAGCTTCAGAGTTCAGTTCCTTGAGAAAGCTCCCGGCACGTCGGACATCGTGCCGTGCAACACGCTGTATAACCGGCGAGGTGTGGAAAATCGGAGAGCCGTGTACACAGCCACAAACCGTGAACACCACGGGCAGCGGCGTGCCGTTCACTGGACTCGATGAGACCCGCGTTGTAAGACAGAGACCAATTAGGCTCTGCGGTGCTGAGGCTATTTGTAAAATCTGCCACGTCGGCGTTTATTAATAGTTTGCGTAGAGTAAGGGGGGGGAGGGGGGGAAGGAACAACCCTCTCACGGTGAATGGTATAAGGATTTAAGAATAGGTTTTCCACTTTTTTTCTGGCAACAAAACAGGTGTTAAGATTTTGATTTAAAGCTTTCGTGGCTGCAGGGATTCATATTCTTGGTTCCTCTACGTGACTTTACCGAAAGAACCAAGAATATAGGTGTTAAGATGTTAAAACACCAAACTGAAACCTTTTGCAAGGAATCATGTCTGCATCAACCACAGATACTTGTGGTGAAAGAAAAAAACAAAAAACATGCTCTGACAGTATGCGCATTGTCTTTGAAACGGATTGGTCCACACCAGAGACAGCTTTCTTTAGAGCCTGGTCTCAAACAGTGTTAGACCAGAGGACGCGAAAAGGCGAACAGCACAAAGACAATGCCACTATCAGAACAATGAGAGCTCGGGGTGAGCAGCAAAGGAGGCCCCATGATGTATAAGGATTATCACGAATTGGTTAGTTCTCGGATGTTGTAACCAACCACCAAGCGGGCTGGCCAGGTGTTGTAGGCGCGGGGCTGCGAGTGGTGTGGCCGGGTAGATGGCAGTACTGAGTGTATCCCCCCATCCTCCTCCCACCATACTCGTGTCCAGCAGCGCCGTGCTGGTCATCTCTCCGGAGTTCCGCGGTTTTGTCTCCTCCCACACGAAGCCGAACTCTTATCGATAATGGAAGTGGTCAAACATTGAAAAATGTGGCGTCTCGAGACTCAGCGAGGCCCTTTCCCGTGTAAATAATGGCGTCGCTAAATTGTAATTGCGAAAACTGTAATGCAATAAAACTATATATATTTTTTTTATTTTATACTTCCAGGTAAGGCCCCCTAAGCTATACAGCTATTTTTCAGAAGCGACCTGGCCATCACAAATGATAGTCCAATAAATTGGCTAATCACGTGGACATTTATAGCAGCAAAAGACTCGAAACGCACGTTGATTCTAAATGGAGGGAAAAACCGGGAGAAAAAAATCGACGCCACCACGGAGAGAGAGAGAGAAAGCCATGCAAACTCCAGATATACAGGCGTCAGGGTGAGGATTGAAGCCGCGACCTCCTGTATACCAGGCAAAAGAGTCAACATCTCGCCACCTCGGCGCCAATTGCACCGATAGTCGAGCTGCTGCTGGATGCGGGCCTCACCACGCCATGCGAATCGTGGGGAAATATTTGACCATACTTCACCGCGCCTGGCTAGTGGTGGGTTGGTTTTGACGGGGAGCCATAGACGCCGGTACATTCAGTACTGCACAACAATACAGTGCGCTTCACTGCCCTCTCCAGATAACGTAGCTCGTACAGTACAATCCCTTAGGCACTTGTGCATGGGGGCGTTCGGGTGTTGGAGGTTATTTGACCATACTTCGCCACGCTGGTTAGTGCGGGTTGGTGCAGTGTGGTTGGTGGTGATGGAGTGCCAGGGACCCGTTCACCATTACCACTCGCCACTGACGTTAGCCGTGAACGGGACTCGAGCTCATACGTAGCTCTGTGCACGATCCGCTCAGCCCCAAATGCAATGATTGACGTTGGCAAATTGTCTCCGAATGCTAAGCCCAAACACACGCAAGCGCGAGTTACCATCCGTGTGTGCGATGCGATGTGGGGAGCGGTGGTGTAGCGGTTAGCGCGCTGAGCTGCGAACCCAGTGACCCGGGTTCGATTCCCACTCATGGCCAACGCACAGTGATGATTATCTGAACCTGTCCAAGGCCTACCTCTAGGTCGACTCAGCCTCAAACGAGTACCTGGTGCGGTGTGTAATGTCGCCGCTGGGGAGACGAAGGCGGTCGCGCGTGGTGCTGGCCACCCACCCCCTCGCGTAGCGTTCCGGCCTTCATAGGTGCTCGCTAACAGCACTTGCCCCAAGCCTATACTGTGGATATTTTTCTTTGCTGTGATGTACACAGCAGGTAGGGCCGGTGTTGTGGGTAAGATTTCGTCAACAGTAAAATGAGAGTGTTTGATTTAAAACACTAACGATCATTTACAGCCCTTTGTCAATCCGCTGCTCGATGAAGGAGCTTCTAATGGAGGTTTTTGGACGATACTTCACCACGCTGGTTCGGTACTGCGGCTTGAAGTGTGGTGAAGTATCACTCGCCGCCACTTGCTGTAAGCCGTGGTCAGGAACGTAACTGGCTTTCGTTACGCAGCGCACTAACCACTGCGCCGCCGCTCCCCCAATTTGATTTTATATTAATCTAGGTTCATTTTCAATTCGTCCGGGGAAGTGACATTTTCCCGTAACTCAAACTAAAGCTGAATAAATGAAATTTCGATTTAAAGCTTTCGTGACTGCAAGGATTCATCTTCTTTGGTTCTTTCGGTAAAGTCACGTAGAATGAGAATAAAATAATAAATTGATAAAATAATAATAATATTATTGTGTTATTTTATTTTATAAATTTATTATTTTATTCTCATTCTACGTGACTTTACTGAATAAATTAACAATTAAAACGACAAACAGCGGCAATGTAAACGCTATGCAATTGTTTTTTTTTAATGGCGAATCAACATCCCCCCCACCCCCCTGAGTCTACCTAGGGGAATGACCAGGATCGGTTCAGATAATCGTCACTGCTGTTGCCCGTGAGTGGGAATCGAACTCGCTAACCCGGTATCTGTTGACAAAACAACAATACCAACAGCGACAACAGCAGCAGCAGCAGCAGACGTCCATTCGCCACTAAGTGGCGGCGACGTGACCGCGGCGTCTGTGCCGGGCCGGGTGCACTTTTGAGACCACGTGAAGTGTCGAAGGCTCGCCTGCTGGCAAAGGGGATCACACGGGACAGAGCACCCGGCAGGTGCCATGGTTTTGACTGACCGAGATCACTGGGGGCCCGACGTTACTGCCCAACGTTTCGGCGTCTTGTAACGCGCACAAGGGCGACGCCTCGCGCGACGCGCGGATGGAAATAATTCGTCGAGTTATAACCCCCCCCCACCGCGCACCGCCGCACTCGCCAGCACTCAAATTAGGGTTCACATGGCCCCGGGGGACAATCACCGCCGGCTTGCTTCGGAGTAACTTAGCGAGAACCCCATCCACCCACCCCACCACTCTGATTGAAATCCTTCCGTCGCTCAAGTGTGGGCGAGGTTTATAAGAACTCAATAAAGGGAGAAGAGAGACGTGGGGGGGGGGGGCAAGTGGGGGGGGGAGGTTTCCACCCTTGAGTTGTACAAAAAATCAACACAACGGCCAAGTGAGGGCGATTTCACGGATAAGCGAGCTCCAATTGCCTTCAAACGAGACCCAAATGCCGTTTGCATTGAGCCTCGCAGCTTTTGTTTGGAGGGGAACACGAGGGGACTTTGCGAGTAAGAAACCCCCGGGGCAAGTTTCTCCAGAAAGGTATGGGGAGGAGGAGGGGGGGATTGCTCAATCCCCCCACATCCCTCCCCATCCACCTCCCCCCACTCCTCGACACGTTAAACCCAAAATAAATCCTCTTCAAAATATGGTCGCAAGAGCAACCCGTTAATCACCCACTATTAGCAGCACTACCAGCACCAGGGCCATCACTATCAGCATCATCATCAGCAGCAGCACAAATAGTAACAACACCATCACCATCATCAGCAGCACTACCAGCACCAGCGCCATCACTATCAGCATCATCATCAGCAGCACAAATAGTAACAACACCATCACCATCATCAGCAGCACTACCAGCACCAGCGCCATCACTAT
Source organism: Petromyzon marinus (assembly GCF_048934315.1). Classification (NCBI taxonomy): domain Eukaryota; kingdom Metazoa; phylum Chordata; class Hyperoartia; order Petromyzontiformes; family Petromyzontidae; genus Petromyzon; species Petromyzon marinus. Next base: position 4,855,932 of record NC_133701.1, read on the forward strand.
CAGCAGCAGCAGCACAAATAGTAACAACACCATCACCATCGTCAGCAGCACTGCCAGCAGCAACATCAGCGCATTCTGCAGCAATACAAAAAACAAATAGATAACAGTTACCGCTGGGATCAGCACGGGTGCGTTACCACATCAGCAGCAGTAGCACGACTGTCATCAGTAGCAGTAGCACGACTGTCATCATCAGTAGCAGCTGGGATAGCCCTGCTGAAGACCCTCCCCCCACCCCACCTTCCAATTTATTCCGGTCAACATAAAAAAAAATGTTGGTACAATCGTTTTTTTTAGGTCATGTTACAGCGTTACGTGGGCAGCAATGGAAGTGGGAGGGAGGGGAGGCAGGGAGGGAGGGGAGACATGGAGGGAGGGAAGGAGGGAGGGATTGACACTTCACATACGTCTCATCGCCACGGTTAAAGTTGTGTCGCCAGGTCACCACTGGGCCACCTGAGACTGTTATTACTACGGCGACTACAACTACATTTTTGGATTTTCTCACCCAGCGGCGAGGCTCGGCGGGAGACACTCGGACACCCGATACCGTGGTCTGACCGCAAGCCCCGCATTCGCCGACGTCGCCCCTCGCCACAGCGCCCTGGAGCCGAGGGCCCGCGTCGAGATTAGGGGTCGCGCCAGCAGACACGGCGACAAGAAAGGGGAAATTAATTGAGACGTGAACTCGGCCCCAAGGGTTTTGCCGCGCGACGGCAGACGGAGAGGTTGGGTGGGTGGTGGTGGTGGAGAAGACGTAATCTCCGAGCTGCCCAGGAATGGAATTCGTGTCGCCGTGGGGTTGTTCGGAATGTGCGTTGGTCTCAGGCACGCGACGGGGGACGCAGTTACTGCTGGGTGTCGTGGGGGTCCGAACCCCCTCACCCCCCCCCGTCCCGCTCCTCCACCCCCCTACCCCCCCCCTTCATCACAACAGTTGTATGAATGTTGAACTTCTTTCGCAACGTGCGTAGCCAGCCGTGCTAACGTGCTAATCCAAGGTGCGGGGAAAGGACAACAATCTGATATATGAGTTAGGACTAAAATCATGGGGTAAGTGTGTGTGTGTGTTTGAGTCTGCGTTCTTCTTCCGTCAACAAGGTGATGTATATACAGAGTATGGTCAAAACGGAAACGTTAAATCCGTTGTAGAACACAGAAGTTGGCTCAGTACGGAGTCCCGGTTCCCATCGTTGATGTAATCGATACCACAGGGATCCACTGACGAGTCGGCCACCCCAACTCATAAAGTGTGGCTGTGACTCTGGTGTGCACGCGCACACACACACACACAATGACCACACACACACAATTGCCAAGGGGTGCACGCCAAAAACCTTGTCGGAAATACCAGCACCGCCAACACTAGCACCAACAACAACAGCAGCTGATATTCGCCACTAAGTGGCGGTGACGTCACCACCGCGTTTGTGCCAGGTCAGTTGCACTCCGAGGCCACGTGAAGTGTCGAAGGCTCGGTATAAAGGAGGTCACCGAACAGATCCAGGTGCCATGGGTTGACTAACCGAAATAACTGCCAGATGCACCACCTGTTACCCCCCCCTCCCCGATTGTGCTAAACTTGCTCTATTGCATCCGCCCGGCGGTCCGCTCGTTGTTGTGAACGTCGCTCCGCTGCCCTTTGCTGTAGTTGGAGAGCGACTGCCTCCAACTGTTCAGTAGCGTCCTTCACAAGCTTTCGCCAGAGGCCATTCTTGCCACCGCTGATACCAGTCTTCGTCAAGTCCACTCAACTTCACATCCTTCTGTACCGCATCAGTCCATTTCTTCTCCAGTCAGTGCCGCTCCCGTCTAACCCCGTCTATCAGGCCAAACAGAAGCTGCTTGGGCATGCGGTGGCTGGGCATGCGGGCCAGATAAGTCAACGCAACCTCGCCTGCTGTAGGAGCTCACCAATGGGACTGTCCAGATTTTACAAGGGTTTTTGAGCTCGTCACACAATACATCCTGGTTAAATATATAATTAATAGTAGTAGGCAAGCCAGCCTAAATGTTTCAAACCGGCGCAGATATTCCTTCAGAGGGGGCCCACTTTCGCAAGCATAGAGAAGGAAGGGCATAACTGTAGCAAACACTCGGAGGTTTTATACGGAGCGACAAGCCTGATAGCTTCCACACACCGCATCACGCAGCGAGCTGACGAAAATAATACTGCTCGGCTGATTCTGAGTGAGACCTCTGCTGCCAAAGCAGAACTTGTCACAAGCACACTGCCCAGTTATGGGAACTTCATTCTCTCCACAACTGCCCCCATCATTCATTGGGAGTGGAGGGGGTGGAGTGTTTGATGATATAAAATACCCGGGCAGGTGCTTTGTTTTTGTGGGGCTAATCGTAAGGCCCCACCTCTTAGCAACACGTTCCAGGTACAGCAGCAGTCTCTCCAAATCTTTCTCAGAATGAGCAGCAATTACGAGATCATCTGCATGTTTAACGTGTTTGTCCAAAAAGGAGCCGTCACTTGATCACACCTGGGCATCGATCAGTTTCTCGTTGTATCTATACCAGATGGTAATTCCACTGACACAGCTATGGAAAGTCTCTCGAACTTCGTGGTCAATAAAGGTGTTAAATGATGCAGCACACAAAGGCAATCCCTGTCGCACCCCAAGGTGCACTAGGAATAGCTCCGATTCTACCCAGACCTGCCCACCATCATGAAGTTCCTAGATTATTGTGAGCATAGGGTCAGGGACCCCGAAAGTACGAAGGCTAACCCACAACCCAGACCTGTTGATGGTATCATAGTCCTCGACTCACTCAGTTCCTCACCACACTACAGGTCACAACCGTTTCTCTTCCTGCTTCTTTCCTCGCATTGTTTCACTTGGGAATTCCAATCGCGTCGTTTCTCTTCTCAAATCCTTGCAATTGCAACCTTGCTCAAGTCGCGAAACGTCTTAATTATTCTTAATATGTCACAACTTTGATCGTGCCGTGTTGTTGCTGGCCGTTAGAGGTTTTTTTTGTGTTGGTCCTTTGGGCCTTGTAGCACAGCAGCTGTGATTAATATACGACAGACATTGCCAGCGCCGGATTCAATTTGAGGGGGGCCGAAGGTGGAAATAAGTGGTTTGGAGCGGGCTATTTGTATATTTAATTCAATCCCTTGACTGTTGTACCACCGCCGCCGGCACCACCACACATGGCAGATTGAAGTCAAACACGCCATGGATAAATCTTGACTTAAAGCTTTCGTTACTGCAGGAATTCATATTCTTTGGGTCTTTCGGTAACGTCACGTAGATAGGTTAAAAAAAACTACGACGTAGTTTTTTTAACGACGATCGCTTGTGTTGTGATCGAAACGTGACTTTACCGAAAGACCCAAACAATACCCCATGGATAGTTTAACACGTAGGCTTCATCAGGCAATAGCCATATTTTTCCACAAATCTGGCTTGTCGCCTGATGAAGCTCGTTGGAGTTACTGGCGAAACGTCGTACTCATATTGTAAATGTTGTGGCTTGGCTCTCCAACACACCGGTGTGCCGTACTAGTGACGAATTGGCACGTTCTGTTTACGTGACAACCCTTACTAATTGGCTGTGTCGGGTGGTGGCGGGTTTAACGACACATTTATATATTTACGCGATCTAACAACCAAAAAAAACCTGCTTTTTATGGACCCCATGGATATATACCTTGGTTCCTTCAGTTCTGGTCTCTCTATATGTGATGCAGCGTAGACTACCCTGGAACACACAGTATTCAGGTGCAGTCTGCGCTCCTTCAACAGAAGAGGAACAGAAAAACCACGACAACGAACCTCTCTCTCTCTCTCCTAAAGCCCTCTCGTCGTGGCAAGCAGCAGACCTCGACGTCGCCATTTTATCTGCCGAACGCACAGGCTTGCCATCGCACGCAAGACCAAAAGAGTTAAACGCTAACCGTGAAGCCCAAAACGAACACAACGACTGACTTCACATTTCGGCTGGTAACTGGAAGTGATAACACACACACAAAGGTCGCCCGTGTAGCCTTTAACAGGCTGTTGGGGGCAAGTGCTGATAGCGAGTAGCAGCGGCACCTATGAAGGCCGGCACTGTGGCACACGAGAGGGGGTGGGCCAGCACCCTGCGATATACAACGGTGGCTTTAATGAGCAAAATCCGCTGCAGGAATAATCATTGGTGCTGCGGCATTGCGCATCAACCATTACGAAGCAGTCTATAATTTTATTTTATTTCGTTTTAAAATGTTGTGTGGGGGATTGGGGGCCGCTGGCGTGAATCTTTCCCCGGGCACGGTGGCGTGGCGCGTGGGCCCGCTCATAGGGGGGGGTCCCCTTTAGCGGGCGCGGTTTCCACCGACTTTTTTGGTTTTTGTTGTGCCGTAAATGTAAATAATTGACCTCTCTTCTCACCACTCCACGGATCCCAGAAGGTGAATGATGTCGCCCGATGTCTACAGCCACCGCCGCCACCGCCACCGCGGCCTCCTGCAACGTTAACCAAAGTCAATCTCTCTCTCACCAGTCGTGACTTTCGTTCACGTAGATTCCCAGTGCGTCCGTCTATCTCGCCCAGCCTCGTCAGATCTCTCAAGCTGTGCAGGTCTGCGTCAGTTTAACACGTGGCAGGCTTTCGCGACCAATATGATTCATAATAAATGATTTTTTTTTGGGGGGGGGGGGGGGGGGGGGTTAGATCACGTAAGTATAAATGTTGTGTCGTAACTCTCCACAACCCGACACAGCCAGCAAGGTTTGTCACGTAAACAACGCGCCAATTAGTTTACTACTTCAGCCCAATTTTTGAGCGGTACCACGTTTCGCTCGTAATAACATCCAGTATCATCGGGCGATTTGCCAGAAGAATGAAGCAATCCACCTGCTTCCAGTCTTAAACAGAGCGAGATAGAGCAGGATGATGAATCCATTGAGAGAAATACTAATTATTTTAACAGCTACAGGCTTAGTGCGGCCTGGAAGCGTATTATTAAATAATACACCTTACAACTGCATTCCTTCTCGAGGAAATACATGTTAATTAACTGATTACTAATCTACTATATAATTACAATACCCCCCCCACCCTCCACTGCCTCTGATCTCTGCACCTGATAGGTTATAACCAGAGGAAATTGTAGGCTTTTGTAGGGCTACGTTGTGGGTAACATCTATTGTTGTACTGCACTATACTTCCAATGCACCAACAGCTACGCCGTCGTCCCCAATCTGTAAATGGCCAGAAAGGTGAAGTATAGTCGAGGCTGGTTTAGGACTCGCAAACACAAAGACAACACACACACACGAATGGAATGTCTTGTTTTATCTTTATAGGCCGTAGGAACCAGTGCTGTTAGCGAGCATCTATTGAGTACCATCACACCCAGCCATCTTAGTCTCTCAGTGCTGATTTTTACACATCACGCCAGGCACTCATTTAAGGCTTAGTCGAACTAGGGGAGTTACAGCACCAAGTCAGATAGATATTCGCCACTGGTTTCAGCCGTGGCCGGAATCAAACTCAGGTCATTGGGAACGTAGCTACCGCTTCCCTCCACCACAACCCCCCCCCCCCCCAAACACTCATCCAAACAAAGACAAAGATCGCCCGTATAGCCGTAAGAAGCCGTTGGGGGCAAGTGCTGTTAGCAAACAGCGATGAAGGTCGACAGCAATCGAGTGGGTGGCCAGCACCACACCCAGCCACCTTTGTCTCCCCAATGCTGATGTTCTACACGCCAGCTACAGTTCTCATAGGCGGCATCTACCTCTGGGGGGGGGGGGGGGGTGGTTCAGATATCCATCACTGATGTTGGCAGTGAGGGCAGTGTGCTACCCGCTGCGCCAGCGCTCCCCAACACACAAGACAAAGGTCCCCTTATAGCCTTCACAGACTGTTGGGGCACGGCACACGAGGGGGTGGGTGACCAACACCACGCCCGACCGCCTTTGTCTCCCTAGTGGTGATCATCACAAATCACACGAAGTACTCATTTGAGACTGAATCGACCTAGGGGACGCTCAGGACCGGTTCAGATAATCGTCACTGGGTTTTGGCCGTGAGCGGGAATGGAACTCGGGTCGCCAGGTTCGTAGCGCTGCGCGCTAACCGCCACCCCACCGCTCCCCACACACGCACACACACACGAACTCACGGCCAAACAAATTGTGTCCAAGCCGTACACCGTGAAACGACGCGTGTTTACACACTTTGGCAGGACAAGTGCCAGGAACAAAAAAAAGAATGAGGCTGAAGTTGGGTGGAGGGGGGTGCATGGGTGGCGGGGTGTGAGATGGGGGAGGGAGGTAGGGGAAGTGGGTGAATAGAGAATGGAGGAGAGCGAGAGTTTGAATGAGTGAGCGAGCGACGGGTAGCGGTTAGCGCGCCCCGCTACGAACCCGGCCACCCGAGTTCAATTCCCGCTCACTACCCAACCAGTAGTAGTGAATATCTGAACCGGTGCTGGGTCTGCCCTAGGTTGACTCAGCCTTAAATGGGTACCTTGTGCAGTGTGCAAACATCAGCACTGTTGGTGATGAGCACACCATCCACCAATGCGCATTTTTCGGCCTTCGTACAGGAGATGCTCGCTAACAGCACTTGCCCCAGCAGTTCTGTGCAGGCCAAACGGAGTGTGGGAAGGAGACCTTTGTCTTTGCTTTTGAAGGAGGGTGCTTCTGGGAAGGAACCACACACACACGCACACAGCCGGGGGAGCGGGAGATGGGGAGGGTGGGAGTACGCGTTTCGCAAGCGTCCATTCATGTCACAGTTTCCGTGTCAATATCAACCGCGAACTGGAACACGCGAAATCCATCACGATCGTCGTCGTCCTCCGCGTCAGAGTACACAGTGGGAGCCGCTTTTAATCCATTGTGTGTCACGACTCGCCACTTCGCATCCGGACAAAGTGTTGCTTGCTCGCCCCCACTGCTCGTTACAACGTAACTCCCATTACTACAAACACGTGTGTGCCTATAACACGTGTTTGTGTGTGTCTGCGCGCTGCACTACGAACCCGGCAAACCAAGTTCGATTACCGCTCACGACCAACATCAGTGACGGTTGTCTGAACCGGTGCTGGGCCTCCCCTAGATCGACTCAGCCTCAATGAGTACCTGGTGCGGTGTGTAAAATACATCGCCACTGGGGAGACAAAGGCGGCCGTGCGTGGTGCTGACCACCCACCCCCCTCGTGTGCCGTTCCGGCCTTCATCGGTGCTGCTCGCTCACAGCACTTGCCGCGAAAGTTTGTTGAGCCTATACCGGTGATCTTCATCTTTGTTGTGCGTGTGGCGTTGTTATTTTTTTTCCCTCCCTCAACCCCCACGTGAGTGACACAATTGCTCCGCTGACACCATGACCTGCGGTGCGCTGTGTGAGCGCGACAAGGGGGTAGGTAGGGGTGGTTGTCTCACCTGTGTTGGCGAAAGACACAAGTGAGCCTCGGGGCTGCTTTTCCAGGAGTTGTCTCCCCGCATTGCGATGTTTGTAAGCCAATTACAATTACTCGTGGATGCGTTTGCATTCGGCGGGAGGTGATGGAGGGGGGGGGGGGGTGCCCGGATGTACCTGCCAAACTCCCACGACGAGGCGTTGTCACTCACAACTGCGCAATTGTATCATTCCGCTTGTGCAACCAAGGAAAGCCGCACCGAGTCTCACGGCTCGCTTTCTGGAGGGTGATGTCAGGGAGCCATGGTAGCGAGGAGATGTTAACTTCCTCGCCTGGTGCACAGGAGGTCGTGGGTTCGATCTCGACCCTGACACCTGCTGTATATTTGGAGTTTGCGTGTCTCTCTTTCTGTGGGTCGAGTGGATTTTTCTCCGAGTCCTCCGGTTCCCCCCCCCCCCCCCCCACATTCAGAATCAACGTGCGTTTCAAGTGCTTGGCTGCTCTACATTTCCACGCGATAAGCCACTTCGTTGAGCTATCACCTGTGGCCAGCTCGCTTCTGAAAAGAGCTATATAGCTCAGTGGGCCTTACCTGGTAAAAGAAAAGTGTGCTTTATAGTTTAAGTGATTGCCTGTGGTAGTGGCGGGATGATTGCTGTGTTATATTCCAATTGAGTAATGCAGTGCCCGGATGTTTTTATATTTTCCTTTGGAAAATGTGGAGTATGACAATTTAACACGTATAATTTCTCGACAAATATTTTCCTAGAGGTTATTTTTGGATTAGATAAATATGTCGTTAAACCCGCCACGGCCAATTCGTAGGGTTTGTTACGTGAACAAAACATGCCGATTCGTTACTTGTACAGCACACCGTTGTGTTGGAGAGTGAACCCACAATATTTACAATCTGAGTACGACGTTTCGCCAGTAATTACAACTAGCTTCATCAAGCGACAGCCAGATTTTTGGAGAAATTCTCCTGTTGCGGTCTTAAAGAGGGTCTTCTCTTGCGAATTATGTCAGGGGTTATTTGACGCGCAACTGTGAGTGAAGCAGATAGCGCCAAGCATTTTTGCAGTTAGTACACCCCGGAAAGTACTGATCAGGGCGGGCAGCTGGATTCGAACCGTGAACCTCTGCCGCTAGGAATGCGTCGCCGCCCATTGATTGGTTAGCGGCTTACTTGCTGTACTGCAATATCCTAGCCAACTAATATAACTTTATGTTGAGATTCGCAGCCACTATGATTGTGTCAATAGTGGTTGTCTTATTGATAAGTTCGCCCCCGCCATAAGAATGTGTAATGTAGACAAATTGCTCAGGGCTATATACAGGAGACAAACACATCCCCAGTGCCCATTTGAGCGGAAGATAAAATATTTTTGACTATGATCTCCGAGTGATCCGTCAACCCCACATTTGACAGCACTGTTACGCGAGTATGCATTGTCACCACACCAGGGACTGGGCAGATGTCGAACTTCAATTTCAGAGAGCTCACAACTGTGGATAATCATCAGTACGATAATGACGTGGCTTGTTACTTGGGCAAAGTGCGTCGGCCAATTAGTACTGCCATTCAAATAGAAATAACGTGTTCACCTTACTCGATTACGGATTAATGCTCGTAGAATAGCACGGTGACATCGGGCTTACTCAAGACGAACTGACTCTTCCCTCCACGCTGGGATGGTGACGATTCGTTCTTTTTCGATTGCGTTTTCATACCATCGACTGATTCCATAAACAATCCATGTTTTCTACAAGCTATAGATAATTATCGCCTTGAAATGACGCCTCGTATGCGTTATAAGGACGACGTCGCCATGTTGACCGTGGCTGTGAGGTTACCCCAATTGGTTAACCTTGCCAATCGTACAATTTAAGGTTCATGGGATATCATAAAGGGCCAGGGAAAGTGGCCTTGAACAGAGCCCAGAGAAGTTTAGGGGTCTGGCCTCCGAGTACAGATGACTATGGAGGGCGCTCGTAATTTCATGGCAGTGATAGGGTAAGCAACTTGAAAGTTTGGACCATATACGTGGCTTCTACAAAGTGTCGTAGATGTAAATATGAAGAGGGGATTGCGAAGACGCCTTTGTGTGTGCAGGGTGCAGGAGGGGGGCAGGTTACAGTGACAGGGTCAGCTTAACACGTGGGCCTTCGCGACCAATATTATTCATAATAACTTTGGTTGGGTTAGGTATTGCAGTGGCACGAATAGGTCAGTGATAAATGCAAAGACCTAAGAGATAACAATGATAAAGTTATCATGATTAGTATTATCACCGACTTATTTCTTACGCCGCGGTGACAAGGTGTTAACTCCCTCGCCTCGTATACAGGAGGTCGTGGGTTCGATCCCGACCCTGATGTCTGTTGTACATTTGGGGTTTGCAGGTTCTCTCTCCCCGTGGTCGTGTGCATTTTTCACCGTGTCCTCCGGGTTTTCCCTCCCTATTTATAATTAACATTCGTTTAGATTATTTGGCTACTATACATTTCCACGAGATAAGCCACTTCGTTTGAGCTTTATTTGTGGCCAGGTCCCTTCTGAAAAAGAGCTTTATAGCTCAGTGGGGCTTACCTGGTAAAATAAAAAAATAGTTTAGTTTAGTTTCTGATGTGCCTGTGACACCAGATATTCTGAGAAACTAAGGCAGTCCTCCACCTCACTAAGTAAATAAAAAATAGTTACTGATAGACTGGGGTAGACACATGACCTGTAGCCACAGCCATTGCATACTGGATGTAGTGTGCTGGGTGCAGAATTACTTTCCAGATGGCCGAGCTGAACAGACGCGGCCGAAATTCCTCCCTGGTTATAATTCACACAGTGAGAGAAAGAGAGAGAGAGAGAGAGATTAAATAGACAATTTTTAGACGAAGGCAACGATAAAGGCTCCTGAATCTGAACCGGAACGTTGCCAGGCAAGCAAAATGCTCGACACAAATGAACCATAACACCGTGCCGATCTCATCAAGGAGCACAAACCATCACGCGAATTCCGTTCATCCTCGCAGCAGCGGATTTTGGTTGACCATCGAACAAAGACAGTCAATGCATCGCGCGCACTTTAAGATGCGCTTCTGCGGCCGTCTGGAACGCTCTTCCTTCCTATATTAGGAAGCCACTTTAGCTACGCACTTTTAAATCATCATCTAGATTGAAAACTCATTTATTTAGAACTGCCGTTTGTGTTTAGTTTGTTGTCCTTTGCACGCACTTCTGATTAGTGTGGTTGGCTACATACGGTGCGAAAGAAGTTCAACATGCATAGTCAGATGGCCAATGTGAGGACATTCTAGAGAGTGTGGAGGAAGCAGGAGCAGCTAGGGATGCCATCGATCTCGTTCATCGTCCGACGGCTTCGCCATGACCTTGACCCCCCAATGACATTGACCCCACCATGACCCTAACCCAGCCACGACCCTAACGGTGCCACGTCCTTGACCCACGCCACGATCTTGACCCACCATGACCTTGACCCACCGCGACCTTGACCCCAGTGCAGTGACCTTGACCCCCCCCCCCCCACGACCTTGACCCCGCCACGACCTTGACCCACCACGACCTTGACCCACCATGCCCTTGACCCCACGTGCCGTGACCTTGACACCGTGCCGTGACCTTGACCCCGCCACGACCTTGACCCCCCACTCGTATTGCCTCTGTGCTCTGAACCGCAGATGACTTCGACCGAAAGAGTGACGACAGCAACTCGAGCGATGGCGGGGACGAGTTGGTCTCGCGGAAGGGTTCGAGGCACTCCCCCGTCCCGTTGGCTCTGCACGGGACCGCCCGCGCCCTTTCCCTGCCGTGCGCGGGCGACGGCTTCGCGTCTGCCGACGAGTCGAGCGACGTCTCGGAATCCAAGGGCCCCGGCACGCCGTCGGGGCCCAAGGAGAGGTCGGCGAGCGCCGAGACGCCCTGCGTCGGGGAAGGTCGAACGGCCGCGGCGTCGATCAGCGAAACGCTCCTGCAGCAGCATCATCATCATCAGCAGCAGCAGCAGTTCGCGCTCGGAAGTCTGCTGGGCACGTCCGCCCCTTCCAAGACCAACCGACCCCCCATGGAGCTGCTGACCAAGATCTTCCCGGGGCACAAGCCCGCCGTGCTGGAGCTCATCCTCAAGGGCTGCGGCGGCGACCTCGTGAGCGCCATCGAGGTGCTGCTCTCCAGCCAGAGCGCGGGGACGCACGCCGCGCACGCGGCCGCGGCGGCCGCGGCGGCGGCCGCCACGGCCGCCGCCGCCGCCGCTTCCCAACCTCACCACCACCACCACCTGCACCACCAGGTGCTCTACGACATGCGGCGCGCCCGGGACGACGCGGCGGCGGCGGTGGCCGCCGCGGATGGCAAGGCCGCTTTCGCGCTGCCCAACGATCGGGGGGCCCTGGCCGGGTACCCGGCGCTCTTCTCGGGCTGGTCCATGGGCTCGGCCTTCAGAGCCCCCAGCTCCTTCCGGCTACAGCCGGCCGCGGTGGCGCGCGGCGGCGGCGGCGGCGGCGGGGCCAGCGGAGGCGGCGGCCTCCTGGGAAGCGTCGGGGTTGGGGCCTCGCCCGCGCACCTTGCCGTGTCGCTCCAGCCGCCCCCCCTGCAGCAGTCGCAGCAGCAGCAGCAGCAGCAGCTGCGCTATCCGCTGCCTCCGGCCGTGTTCCGCCCGGCGCTGTCGGCCGCGTCGCTGGCTCCGTTCGGCGCGTCCGGAGCGGACGTGGCGCTGTGGGGGAGCGTCAGTCTCGCCGCAGCCCAGAGCCACCACCTGCGGGGGCCCTACGCGACCGTGGGGGGGGCCCTGGGTCCGGGGGGCCCCGGCGCGCTCATGCGAGGCTACCCCTTCCTGGGGGGGGGGCAGAGCGGGGCGGCCGAGTGCCTCAGGCTGACCCTGAGAGAGCAAGACTCGCCCGACGACGCGTCGGCCGACGGGAGGCCGTCTCCGCCCAACAACGACTCCGCCGTCTTCCTGAGGTCCATGTCGCCCTCCGAGTAGGCGGTTGCTGACGACGAGGAGGTGTGGGTGGTGGGGGCGCCCGAGAAGCGACGACCTCTCCTCCGCGTCGGCCACCAGTTAAATAGTCGGAGCGGCGATCTCTCCCCGCTGCCCTTCCCCCCCCCCCCCCCATGCGCGGATGAACGAGGGGGGCGCGATTCCAGCAGCCTCTGTCCACACCCGGCATGCCACATCGAAGCATACATCTCGCAATGAGCCGTGGCTAACCGCGAGCCACGTGTGCCACTTCCTCCTGCAGTCAACCAGCAACACGGGAGTTGGTCTGCGAGAGGAATTAAGCCGAGGCGACATTTGGGGAGGTACGGGGGGGGGGGGGGGGTGACGCTCATCTTCGCTGGAAGTGTCGTGGGCGAGTGGTGGAAATTGGACATTGCTCCGGTGCATGGCGGAACGGTCCCATCCGTAGACCAACGGCAATGCGCATGCGTGAATCGTAGCCGTCGACAAGGACGAAAAAAAAATAATCTCCGTAAGTAACGGCATTCGTGTCCTGTTCAACACAAATGTCGCTTTACGTACTGCGCTGCGAAAGGGTGAACGAGCAAGAGGGGGGTTTGTTTTTGATTCTGGACACTCGCTCGACTGCGGGCAGCGATTGCTGCGCGCCTGACAGATGGAATGGACAGGGTCACTCTGGTTGGCTCAAGGCACCGGACGGAGTTGTTACTTCGCACGGGCTGCGTTGAGAGGAAACTGATTCACAAAACTGCCAGAAGTCACGAAGTGTGGGACGCACACACACAGAGACTGACTCGGTGAGACGGAAAATGGCTCATTAACGATTGTAAATAGAACGTGAAACGATTAAGTTCACAGTGAGGTGGGTTGGATAATGATCATGATGATGATGGTAGTATGACGGTAAATTGTGATATGAAAATTACGATGATGATGATGATGATACTTAATTCCGCTCTACAATATGATGACGACGACGATGATGACGATCATGTCGACGATGATGACAACGATCACGACGCGAACCCGTGAGACGTTATAGACCACAAACGACCATGACGGATGGCGTCACAAGTGACGGGAGCCTCACGTGACCCTCAAAGCACAACGCGGCCACGTGGAGTGCGTTACCGCACTCGGCCAGTGGGAACGAGGAGGCTTCTTCGGGGTGTCAATTGCAGCCGACGTCGTTCAACAACGGCACAACACCACGCGTGGTTTAAACGCCGTTATTATCCGATTCCCCTCCATTCGCCAGGAGCCCTAAAAAATTCGCGACCACTGCTTTGTTAACCCTCCCGACTCCGTGTTTTGACACACAACAGTTGGCGGGCGTCTGAATCACCATTAAAGACAAAGATACCCCGTGTAGCCTTAACAGTCTGTTTGGGGAAAGTGCTGTCAGCGAGCACCTGTGAAGACCGGCAAGGCACGCGAGGGGGTGGTTGGCTCGCATAACGCCCGACCGCCTTTGTATCCCCAGTGGCGATGTTTTTATTTTACACCGCACCGATTCAGATATCCATCACTGACGTTGGCAGTGAGGGCAGTGTGCTAACCGCTGCGCCAGCGCTCCCCACCACACAAGCCAAAGGTCCCCGTATAGCCTTCACAGACACACAAATAGGCAAAGACAAATATCCCCCGTGTAGCCTTAACAGACTGTTGGGGCAAGTGCTGTTAGCGAGCACCTATGAAGGCCGGCACGGCACACGAGAGAGTGGGTGGCCAATACCACGCCCGGCCGCCTTTGTCTCCCTAGTGGTGATCATCACAAATCACACCAGGTACTCATTTGAGGCTGAGTCGACCTAGGGGAGTCCCAGCACCGGTTCAGATAATCGTTACTGGGTGTTGGCCGTGAGCGGGAATCGAACTCGGGTCGCCAGTGGCATCACTAGGACCAGAAGTTTCCAGCAAAGTGACACGTTCCGAGGCGAGAGGTACTTGGGGGGGGGGGGGGTTCTGGGGGGGAGGGGGGCGCGGTAGTGCTCGTCACGTTCGAGGGGTAGCACGTTCGCCGCTCGTCGCTGTCAAGATGTTCATACGCCAAATAGATACTTTTGTTTTGCGACCAATCAAGTCTGCATCAACCACACGCTCTCATGGTGGTCACGCAAAACAAACACGCTCTGATGATGGACGCATCGCCTTTGAAACGGATTGGCCTGCACCAGAGAGTGCCTTCCTTAATGGCCTCGTCTCTCGGTGGCTACTGCAGACTTGATTGTCTTCCAAAGTTACGTACGTATTTGGTGTTTGAACATCTTAACACCTCAGTTTAACACGTAGACTTTCGCGACCAATATTATTCATAATAAAGGGTTTTTTTTGGGTTAGATCGCGTTATTTATAAATGTGTCGTAACCCTCCACCACCCGACACGGCTTCTCGGGTGGTGGAGGGTTACGACACATTTATAAATAACGCGATCTAACCCAAAAAAAACCTTTATTATGAATCTTAACACCTGTTTTATTGCCGGAAAGGGTAAAACCTATTCATCTTTTTCAGACACCTGGTACTTTGAGTCCCAGACTATAAACCTGGCTAGAGTTGAGAGGTGAGACTCCCGTACCTGAGTTAAACAAAGACAAAGACCCCCTCCCCGTGTAGCCTCAAGCTGTTGTTGGGGGGCCAAGTGTTGTGTCAGTGAGCTCCACCTATTGAGGCCGGCATGGCACACGAGGGCGCTGGCCACACCACGCTCGGCCGACCTTTTTCTCCGAAGCTCTGATGTTTCACACACCACAACACCGAGTACTTTACTCGTTTGAGGCTGAGTCGAGCTAGGGGATGCCCAGCACCACACACAACAAAGACAAAGATCCCCCGTATAGCCTTAACAGACTGCTGGGGAAGGGGGGGGGGGCACGTGCTATTAACGAGTAGCACCTATGAAGGCCACACACAGACACACTCACAGACGTGTTTAATATATTTATATATATAAAGAAAGGAAACGTGTTTAAACAATTATTACGGCTTCTCGTTGCTCGCTTGGGTCGCGCGCGTCCTCGTGTATTGTTTTTGTTGGTGAATACTGCCCCTTCTGCTGTGTGTATCAATTTGTTGTTTTATTTGCGTTCGTTGGGGTTACATCCGTCCCAAGCTTCCCCTCCTACGGAAAGGCTTTATCAGAGGGCAAGCCCCATGCCCGCGAAGTTGTTGTTCTGCGCTTCGTGAGAACGTGGAAATTGCTCCCGAGTGCGCGGCGAGAGAGACCGCGAGGCGGAGATCCGAGGCGAATTTCCCCAACCCATAGTATACTGTACAGCATGTGTTTTTGTTTTCTTTAAGGCCGGATTGTTATTTGATTGACGACGTTGCGGACAATGGTCCTTCATCATTTATGTTGCTATTGAAGGGCTGTTGCCCAAAACGTCGCCCATTACATTTCAAAAGGCGGTTGGCTACGTACGGTGCGAAAGAAGTTCAGCATTCACACGTGACATTTCTGATTGTTTTTCTCTCTCTCTCTCGTATCTGGCCGGCCACGCAGCGGCTTTGACGGCCGTGTTGGTTGTCGTTTTTTTTTAATCTGACGAGCGACATTCTGCGAGGTCCGTTCGGCTCGCGTGCCCCCTGCTGCCCGAGCTCATGTTCGCCACACGGACCGCAACTTGCGGTCACTCTAGACCTGTGGTTCTTAACCTGGGGGTGCGCGCATCCCCTGGGGGTTGCGAGATGCCCTTTCTGGGGGGGGGGGGGGGTGCGCGAGACATGGCCAGATTTTTTTTTTAGAAGGTAAATAATCGAAAACACAAATCAAGCACGGGCTCGTAAGTACAACTTAATTTGTTTCATCAAACCTATGGTTTTTTTAGCATTATAAATTTGTTGTTTTGCTATTGAGAGCCAATAGGGTCCATTGGACCATCACTTTTGTTCCAGTGGACCACCACTTTTGATAGCCACTGATGTCGAGAGTTTCCGTAGTTCTCAAAGTGATGATCCGGGGGACCAAAGTGTGGTCTCCACTCCGCCGCTGGTCTAGGATGCTCTCCCATGTGCTCCGCGGGGGGGGGGGGGGGGGGGTGGCTGTGATTCAAATGCAGTTTCAGAAACAGGAACGGAATATTTATTTTACACTGGAGGAATCCGATGAGCTATGAAGCTCTTTTTCACAGATTTCCAATAGGTCGCAGATGTCCGGTAGGTTGATCCGCAAACAATTACAACGTTTATACCTATTGTTTAGGACGCGAGTTTATATTTTACTCATGAGATTTCATTTAAAAAATGAACTTAGGTAAATTACCCTGAAAACATTACCCTACTAACCCTAAGATCTAAATGTCCCCCTTGAAATCCTTACAACTGCGGAATTTTGTTTTTATGTTTCGGTAATATGAATCATTTCGTATTGCCGGCATGTTTAGAGTGATACGTGAATTGGTTTTGCCACCAGGGGTTAGGATGCAGGGTCTGTGGGGTGAGCGGGAATGTTCGCATCGGCTGAACGGTCTGCGAGCCAAAACAAGTTTTGAGAACCACTGCAGCGATGGGACGAGAAGCATCGATTACAACAACACTATTAACTCCTACAACACAACTATTCACTCCTACGACAACACTATTAACTCCTACGACACAACTATTCACGCCTACGACACAACTATTCACGCCTACGACAACACTATTCATTCCAACGACACTACTATTCATTCCTACGACACTACTATTCATTCCTACGACACTACTATTAACTCCTACAACAACACTATTAACTCCTATGACACTATTCACTCCTACGACGCAACAATTAACTCCTACAACAACACTATTAACTCCTACAACAGTATTAACTCCTACAACAACGCTATTAACTCCTACAACAACACTATTAACTCCGCAGCGTTTCCCAAACTCCACCTCTCGCAGCCGACCACCACCACGCTCCCGTCTTTCCCGTATTTACCAATCGACTCCTCCCCATCCAAGTACAAATTAACGCGTTCCACGCTGCACGCGCCCGATGATTGTTAAACAATGCCCCACGCGACGCGCGAAGCAACGAAGCGCTGTCCGCGTTCTTCTAGCCGATTCAGATGAATATCGATCGTTGTGTGTGTGCGCACGTGCTCCTGATCCGCGTGCGTTTGTTTTCAACTCGACGCGCACAGCGTGAATTGCTCGGCGCGTGACGTATAACGTGTTTAACAATCATCGGGTGCGTGCAGCGTGACAGCAGTTCATTGCTTTTTTTGTATCTGAATGGGGAGTCAATTTGGCGAAGGAGCTTGGGAAACCGTGCATTAACATTGGATTCCCGTCGGCGATGCCTGCATCGAATTGCGTTCGTAAAAGACCAACGGTTGTTTTGTTTTCTCCCCACTCTTTGCATAGTTTGTCTTTAATTGATTCACGCGAGAACCCCCGGCAGGCACTAGAGGCCGCTACATTTACCCCAACGTTGAAAAATATTTTTTTTGTTTAAATGAATCGCTTACCCATAATGGAATCGTGACAATTAATGGTATTTTCCAGCGGGAATAATCGTTACAACTCATTGGGGTACCATATTCTCACGGTTATCAAATGCTCCGGAAAATAAGACGAACCCCAAACTTGTCTCCGCTGTCAATAGAGCCATACCTGTCATCCCCTTATCAGTGCCCTACCTTATTACAGACCAATTCAGACCTTATTGGTCACCCCGTGCCCTTATAAATCTCAAAGTTCATCCTACAAAGTCCCATCACAAGGAAGAAACACATTTTTTTAAATGTGCACGTATTGAAACGGCTGTATGCCGTATGGACCTAAAACGCCAATTTCCCTGTACAAGAATATGCATACCGGATTATAAGACGCACCCCCGACTTTTGCTTTAAAATACCCCGGGGAAAAATGCTTAATTTAATCCGGTTGAATCCGCCAATGCTGTATTTTAAATATAATAACGTAATTCGTTTTTCGGGAAAGCTTCATTGAGTCTCAAGACATTTTCAAGAGGGTCCTGCTACATTGGGATGGTTGGACATGTCGTTTTTATCGTGTGTTGTTTAACACGTAGGCTGTCGCGACCAATATTATAAATAAGAGGTGTTTGGTTTAGATCGCGTAAATATATAAATGTGTCGTTAAACCCTTCACCACCGACACAGCCAATGAATCAGTTTGTCGCGTGAACGAAAACGTGGCCAATTCGTAACAAGTACAGCAACACCGGTGTGTTGGAGCGTAAACCCACAACATTTACAATTCGAGTACGACGTTTCGCCAGCCATTACAACCAGCATCATCAGGTGACAGTCAGAATTGTGGAGAAAATCCTCCTCCTGTTTCGCTCTCAACTGACTGGCGAAATGTCGTTCTCAAATTGTAAACGCGCGTGGGTTTACTCCCCAACGCACCGCCGTGCTGTGCCAGTAACGAATCGCCGTGTTTTGGTCACGCGACAAACCTTGCTAATTGGCTGCGTGTCGGGTGGCGGCGGGGTTTAACGACACGTTCATATTTGCGCGATCGAACCCAAGCAAAAGACGTCGATTCTCGCGTGTTGCTTCGCACGGGAGATGCAAGCAGCGCTCCCGCAGACGGAACAAACGCTGGCGACAGCGACGCACAATAAACAATGGCATTACTATTCTTGGTTCTTTCGGTAAAGTCACGTAGAAGGGAAACAATACAATAATAAAAGTATAAAACATTAAAATTCTCACGACGTTTCGACTGCAACACAAGCAATCATCATCGGGTGTGAACACATCAGCGGGTGCGTTTCGATTGCTTGTGTTGCAGTCGAAACGTCGTGAGAATCGTATTGTTTTATATATTTTTTATTATTTTATTGTTTCCCTTCTACGTGGTGACTTTCGGTAAAGTCACGTAGGTAGAAAAATAAAATAAGAAATATATATCACGACGTTTCGATCGCAACACAAGCGGTCGTCCTAATCATAATAATAATAATGATCCAGGACGACCGCTTGTGTTGCGATGGAAACATCGTGATATATTTTTTTGTTTTGTTTAATTTTTCTACCTACGTGATGACTTTACCGAAAGAACCAAAGAGTATGGATTCCTGCGGTTACGAAAGCTTCAAATCAACAATGACATTGCCGCGTTGTGTATGTTCCGAGTCATTAATGTACCTTTTTTTAGTTGTTGATGTTAAAATATCTGTTGCGTCAACTATTTCACGGATTTACTCATTTCCTAACCACGAGTTGGGAAGGGGTGGCGGGGTTAGGGGAGGAGGGGGGGGGGAGTGGAGGGGCGTGGGACGAATCAAATCGAAATGAAAAGTGAATGCAAATGATTCCCACGGTGTAAATATCCCACGTAAGCGCGCACACGCACACACACGAACGCGTCCTGCCTGTTGCTTGTACAATACACAAATAAACAAGTAGTTCAGTTAAATGGCTGGAATTTAGATCGACGCTCGTTAGTGTTAACTCGTCGCTTCTGTAGCAGACGGAGAGTACACAATAAAGGTGTTTGCAACCTTCGCTCTGTGTTTGTCGGTGTTGCTAAAAAATAAAAAACTGACATTTGGTTAAAGAACACGGTCGTTCGTCAACAACAACAACAAGAAACTGAACAAAATCTGCAAAGAAGCACGGAGAGATGCACGCTTGTCATTACAGCGAGATACAGAGGAGCGCAGATTGTTGACCACGTGACTGTTAATTGCATGAATTAAACTGTTCATAAGTGTGGGCATGGTGAGTGCAAGCCGCTATAAGGAATGGCCATGGTCGGTGGTCAAGAATAGTAACGGATTGGCAGCCAATAAACGGAAGGCGTCCCAAAGGGCGTTCAGCGGGGAGATGGAGGCGTTGTGTAGGCGGTCGGTCGATCATTAATATCGCAGGATCGTGGAAGATGGCAACGGCTTGGGAAGGCCTTCGTCCAACAGTGGGTTGACCATGGCTAGCTATGATGGATGATGATGATAACCACTAATATTCGCGATGAGTGATGTATTCCCATATTATTTTATATCTATCCGAATGTCGGGCCTCGATAAGACTTTTCGGATGATCCAAAAAAATAGATTCGGATTGATTCGAAAATATAACGCCGTATGAAATGTCGTCACTCGAATTACGTCAATTCCTTTCTTTGAATGCCAAAGGTGGTGTCACAATATAAAGCTATGTGGCGTCAACTTCATCAGCACCAAAACAGGTTTATGTTATTTACGTAATGTAATTGATCCCAAAATCCGGAATAAAAGATGCTCCAAAATGGACCTTAAACGTCCGATTCATATTTTCTTGAACGCAACTACAGAAGGCTACAAATAAAATACTCTCGGCGGGGATTACAGTGAATGGTAGATGATGATGATGGTGATGATTTACCCGCCGTAAACCCTTGACTTGCCCCCAAGAACTCCATTTAGGTCACGTGCATAAACCACAGCAGGAGAGTGAGTGGCATTGTAAAAAGTAGCTGCATGGGAGACACAATCAGGTTCATGTAAAGCATGCATAGAGGGGGTGGGTATATACACCTCCCTGGTAAAAAAAAAAAAGTTGACAATGCAGTATTGAATAATGTCGGGCTGTGTATAAATACAAATCCGGAATTACCAGTCCCTCTCTGAAATTCCACACGCGCAAACTTTAGCGCCCACGTCGCGCTTATTGCAGCGAGCAAAACGCGCACGGCTCCTTTCTCCACAGTTCAACTCTGGCTCGAGAGATCGGTGGGGGGCGGGGTGACCTGGTGTAGCCATTACGACGACGTAACAGGAGCTCGAGTGGCGGTCGAGAACCTGTGTTCCTCCGCGTACGCCTGGGGGGGGCACCCGTGACATCTATTAGGGGGTACCCGTGACATCTACAGGGGGTACCCGTGACATCTATTAGGGGGGTACCCGTGACATCTATTAGGGGGGTATCCGTGACATCTATTAGGGGGTACCCGTGACATCTATTAGGGGGGTACCCGTGACATCTATTAGGGGGGTACCCGTGACATCTACAGGGGGTACCCGTGACATCTATTAGGGGGGTACCCGTGACATCTATTAGGGGGGTATCCGTGACATCTATTAGGGGGTACCCGTGACATCTATTAGGGGGGTACCCGTGACATCTATTAGGGGGGTACCCGTGACATCTATTAGGGGGGTACCCGTGACATCTACAGGGGGTACCCGTGACATCTATTAGGGGGGTACCCGTGACATCTATTAGGGGGTACCCGTGACATCTATTAGGGGGGTACCCGTGACATCTACAGGGGGTACCCGTGACATCTATTAGGGGGGTACCCGTGACATTTATTAGGGGGGTACCCGTGACATCTATTAGGGGGGTACCCGTGACATTTATTAGGGGGGTACCCGTGACATTTATTAGGGGGGTACCCGTGACATCTATTAGGGGGGTACCCGTGACATTTATTAGGGGGGTACCCGTGACATCTATTAGGGGGGTACCCGTGACATCTACAGGGGGTACCCGTGACATCTATTAGGGGGGTACCCGTGACATCTATTAGGGGGGTACCCGTGACATCTATTAGGGGGGTATCCGTGACATCTATTAGGGGGTACCCGTGACATCTATTAGGGGGGTACCCGTGACATCTATTAGGGGGGTACCCGTGACATCTATTAGGGGGGTACCCGTGACATCTATTAGGGGGGTACCCGTGACATCTATTAGGGGGGTACCCGTGACATCTATTAGGGGGGTACCCGTGACATCTATTAGGGGGGTACCCGTGACATCTATTAGGGGGGTATCCGTGACATCTATTAGGGGGTACCCGTGACATCTATTAGGGGGGTACCCGTGACATCTATTAGGGGGGTACCCGTGACATCTACAGGGGGTACCCGTGACATCTATTAGGGGGGTACCCGTGACATCTATTAGGGGGGTATCCGTGACATCTATTAGGGGGTACCCGTGACATCTATTAGGGGGGTACCCGTGACATCTATTAGGGGGGTACCCGTGACATCTATTAGGGGGGTACCCGTGACATCTACAGGGGGTACCCGTGACATCTATTAGGGGGGTACCCGTGACATCTATTAGGGGGTACCCGTGACATCTATTAGGGGGGTACCCGTGACATCTACAGGGGGTACCCGTGACATCTATTAGGGGGGTACCCGTGACATTTATTAGGGGGGTACCCGTGACATCTATTAGGGGGGTACCCGTGACATTTATTAGGGGGGTACCCGTGACATTTATTAGGGGGGTACCCGTGACATCTATTAGGGGGGTACCCGTGACATTTATTAGGGGGGTACCCGTGACATCTATTAGGGGGGTACCCGTGACATCTACAGGGGGTACCCGTGACATCTATTAGGGGGGTACCCGTGACATCTATTAGGGGGGTACCCGTGACATCTATTAGGGGGGTATCCGTGACATCTATTAGGGGGTACCCGTGACATCTATTAGGGGGGTACCCGTGACATCTATTAGGGGGGTACCCGTGACATCTATTAGGGGGGTACCCGTGACATCTATTAGGGGGGTACCCGTGACATCTATTAGGGGGGTACCCGTGACATCTATTAGGGGGGTACCCGTGACATCTACAGGGGGTACCCGTGACACCTATTAGGGGGGTACCCGTGACATCTACAGGGGGTACCCGTGACATCTATTAGGGGGGTACCCGTGACATCTATTAGGGGGGTACCCGTGACATCTATTAGGGGGGTACCCGTGACATCTATTAGGGGGGTACCCGTGACATCTACAGGGGGTACCCGTGACATCTATTAGGGGGGTACCCGTGACATCTATTAGGGGGGCACCCGTGACATCTACAGGGGGTACCCGTGACATCTATTAGGGGGGTACCCGTGACATCTATTAGGGGGGTACCCGTGACATCTATTAGGGGGGTACCCGTGACATCTATTAGGGGGTACCCGTGACATCTATTAGGGGGGTACCCGTGACATCTATTAGGGGGGTACCCGTGACATCTATTAGGGGGTACCCGTGACATCTATTAGGGGGGTACCCGTGACATCTATTAGGGGGTACCCGTGACATCTATAGGTGGAACGCGAGACTAATAACGCGATGATGATTACAAAATTAATCTCGAGACATTCGTTGAAAAACAGCCCCAAAAAGTTAAAAGTGTGTAATCGGTGACGTTTCGGGCAACGACCCTTCCTCAGGGTGCGTAGAGAGGCTAGAGATGGTAGAGAGATCTGTGATTGTAGTCGTATGTGCACCACTGCCAACGCAGCGGCATGACCGATATATCATGTATTTATTTACGCAGTGAAGGTGGTCACTCAAAGATGACACTTGCTTTCTCACGCTCATTGCGTGACTGCTGTGTGGAATCGGGCGAATCCGTGAGCATGGACAGGATCGGAATCAGAATAATTATAGAAGGGGAATCCGATAAGCTACAAAACTACATTTCACAGATGCCCAGTGCTCTGTGTTTTGCTCGAGGTTTCTCTTACTAATTAAATTTTTGGAGAAAAAAAATATTTTACAAATTAACAAAATATGTTCTGCAACAGTGAGCAAGCCAAACGGAGAATCTCTCCGGCAACCACATCCATTGAACCCCCGCTCGCCCCTCCCCTCGCCCCTCCCCTCGCCCCCCCCCTCGCCCCCCCCTCGTCCCCCGCCCCGCCCCCTCTGCAGAATGGTGATGGTCAGCGAGTCGGCGATAACTGTGCAGCCGTGATTTTGTCAAATTACCATTAAGTGTAAACATAGCATTGTACATAATAAATTATTACATTTTTCAGTTTCGGATTTATTAAGCTCGTGTTTACTTTATTTATTTCCACACAGACTTGCTGAGCACTCGGCCTCGTGATATCCAACACGTCCAGCGACCAGCAACAAACAGCACGATCGACGAGATAAACAGGCGCGAGTTCACCGCGTTACTTGCATCGACGAGCGAGGTTATTATCACAAGGGCTTTGGCTCCAGCGACGGACCGATCGATTAACGCTGTGAATGCAATGCGCCCTTCGGTACGTTCATCAGAGCGGCACGTGCACCCTGCACGCTCGGCTGGGGCATGCACGGCAAGGGAGGCGTGCAGCGGCAGAAGCTCCGCTGTATAAACCGGAGAGAACGCGAGGCTCTCGAATCCGTTCCCGAAGAATCTCCCAGCGCGCAGCAGCGAAACGTCGGACACCGTGCCGACACAACGCGCGGCACAACCCCGAAGTCGCATCGGTGAGTTCATCGAATGTTGTTTAAAAAAAAAAAAAAAACGATCTCTGACTCCAAGTTAGCTTACGAAACAATATATATATATTTTATGTTCATTGTTATTACATAGCCAATGTGTTACCCTTTGAAGTATCGCTGAGTCACTGCTGAAACCCTCCTGTTTATTTTCGCTGACGGGACGGAGTGGCCGCAGAGAGCCAATCCGCGCGCGCGCGAGAGAAGGCACCACTCGTTAGCGACTCTTTTTAGATATATATACACACACACACACACGATATATATATACACATGATATATACACACACACACGAGCAACAAGAGAATAGCCAACGCGTTACTCTTAATTTGCGGAGGAACACGTGTTTTTTTTTTGTAAAGTGAGAGCGCGTTACATCGGTTGGCGTTCATTAACGCCGCAGAAACACGCGTTCTCGAGACATCAGACCAACTCACCACAACGTCGTAAGCAGCATTCTGGTCTGCGGATCACGATGATGATGATGATGGTTCCACGTGGAGAGAGAGGGAGAGGTGGGGGAGGGGGGGCTATATTATTGCATCGATCGCTACGCCGTAAGTTTTCGCGAACGTGCAGTACACCCTTAGCCGATGCGTTTTCGTGGTTTCGTTCGTTTGTTTTGGGTGTTGTAACGGTGTGCCACGACGTTTCACTTCACGTGCCTCAGAGCTTCCTTAAAGTAAACTAAAATTACGTAACCGAAAGAGAGAGAGAAAATAAATCGGTGTCTAAACAATGTCCCGGCACGTGGAACGAAACGTCGGACAAAGTGCCGAACAACAACAAACACGGTACAACCGTTGAAAACTATTTGGAGAGATGATGGGCTAGTCCATTTTAAATCTTGCACCACAACCGAACCACCACCACCATCATCCCTCCTCGTTCCGAACTATCGGAAAACCCCTGCAAGTGGACCGCCTTTCCACGGTGATCCATTTACAGATACACCACTATCTCCCCCCCCCCTCCTCATCTCTCCCTGAATATATGTTCAACCGGTGACTGAATACATTTAGTTAACAGCGGCGCCTCCATATCTCTTGCAACGTTACAGAGGGAGAGCGTTGGAATATGTAACGACGCCAATAATGCCAACAACAACAATAAGTGGTTGCAGTATTGAGGTAGGTTGCGGTAGACGCGGTGGAAGCTTTGAAATAAAATGTCCTTCACCCCTTTAATTATATAATTACTCTCTTTTATTGTGTCAGCGGGGTAGCTACAAGTGGATCACCCTGTGTGTGTATCTCGCGGTCGTCGGATTAGACGCGGTCGGGTTACACAAACGACCGGACGGAATGGAATATTCTGGGCCATGTGCTGCTTGCTCTACGGCCTTTACACTCCTCCCCCTCCACACACACACAACAACAACAACTCCATCAGTTTCTGGTTACCCGACAGAACGCGTGATTAGTTTATTTGCAATTCGTTTGTAAGTCACATACTGTAAGTATAAATAATTAGACGCATTAAATCAATTGTACTGTATGATGTTGCATATCTTTCGCCGCACCGTGCGTAGCCAACGACAAAACTAAACACGCAAAAAAATCGGTTCGTAAATGATTTTTCAATCCGTAGATTCGACGGCAATCTTCAACTCGAACATCACCCGCACGTGACAAGCTGGGCGGAGCGGTGGCGCAGCGGTTAGCGCGCTGCGCGAAAAAACGAAAATGAACCGAACCCAAGTTGGATCTCTCAACGACGGCGAACGTCGATGGTCAAAGCGATACCCACAGAGCCCCTCCCCGCGCCTCCAACAACCCGCACGAATGAGCGCGCTGCACAAGTACGGTACAAAAAAACTAAACAACCCACAACTAGCGTGGTTGGAGGCCTTCCCTCATCCAGCAGTGGATTGGCAACGGACTGTGCGTACTTACGTGACAGCTCAGGGTTGAAGGGAGAGAGAGAGTGAGACTAAAACACTGCACCACGGACCAATCGGAGATAGGAGCGGAGACTGGCGAGTCTCGTGTCTACAACGCATGGCCACGTAACCTCGGCGGACAACAAACAAACCCAAACCCATTAGAGTTATTATGGGGGGGGGGGGAAGGCATTCGATATAAATCAAGGGCAGTGGACGGTGTTGAATGGCTTCTACTTCCAGTGGGGTAACCCGAGCCACGGCCACTGCCGTAATTGCTGCTGAGCACTGCTGTCCCATTTGACGTGTGCCCGTGTGCGGTGTCCTCTTGCAGCTCTTTGGCCGATTCAAAATCTCGCTTCCCCCGCGAGCGACAACCGAGGGAGGTTTGCAGTGGGCAGCTGCTGCAGTACCCAAATCATCATCATCATCAGCCCCCGCCGCAGCAGCAGAGGCAGCCGTGGTCAATCCACTGCTGGATGAAGGCGCTATTGCTCGTGCTCACCCCCCACCCAAGCCGCCACTATAATCTTGCGATCGTGCGATGTAATTTATTTTATTTGCTGCCTGTATATTGAGTTTGCATGTTTTCGCCGTGAATGCGTGGATTTTTTTTTATCAGCGTCCACCGGCTTTTTCCTCCACATTCGAAAAATGCATTTAAATGTAGATGATTTTTGCTGCTCTAAATTTCCAAGTGATGAGCCACTTTATTGCGCTATCATTTGTGGCCAGGTCGTTTCTAAACCAAACAAGTTAATACCTCAGTGGGCTTTGCTTCGTAGGATGGGGATGGTTCAGTTTTATTTGTATGTTTTTGGGCAATTAGTTTCCTGTACTTTGCACTCCTAACGTGTTTTTTTTTGTATTGTTTGTTGTTGTAACGTCCTTATCTGCCCCGATAGAAAACGCGTTTTTGTTTATATAGCTCATCGGATACCTCCAGTATAAATAAATATTCTGAGTCTGATTTTCCCTTCTTGGTGTCGTGTCCTGCCCAAGCCCACTTACCCATCCCAAAAGTTAGATTCATGCCTTCGTTTGCACCCCGTAGGATATCACACCCACGTGTTCCACCACTTTCTGTCCCTCCAAGCTAAGTCCTTGCATGCGTCTCTCGATTCTTCTTTGAGCACTTTGTAGTTTTACTTGCGCACTCTTCGTGAATTGTCCGTGCTTCCGAACCGCATGTCACGGTGGGCAAGTGTACTCCGATAACAAGCCTTCTCCTTTGGCCACGTTGCTATGAGTAACTCGCTTTGCAGCATCAAATTCAGATTTGCAAAATAACCCCAGCCGGCTCTCGTCTATCTCTTTATGTCATCACGAGCCTTTTGCCCGTCCAAGGACGGGTGTATTGCAGTAAATCTGAAACTTGCAAGCGAAAAGCAGACCGCGACGTGATATTTATTGCATCAATGCGTGTGCAGTTTGTAAGGGCGCGGTGACACAGACCTATTTCATTTTAAGGTTATAATCCCTTGTTCATCACGACGTCCTTTTTACTTCTATGTCTCAACAGCGTTACGGAGATCGCGTGACGTGAGGGTTCTGCCTTTGTAGTGGGGGTTGTAAGTTGACGCCGAGGAGGGGGGAGGAGGCGCCTCGGCCCCCCATGTAGAGTGACGTCACCTGCTCATTATTATTAATGAGGGGGGGAGGTCCATGTGGATGACGTAACATGTTCCTGATTATTAATGAGGGGGGCTGTCGATGTGGAGTGACGTCACCTGCTCATGATTATTCATGAGGAGGGGTGGGGGGTGTCCATTTGGAGGACGTCATCTGCTCATGAATATTAATGAGGGGGGCTGGTCGATGTTGAGTGACGTCACGAGCGTTAAGGACATTCTTGGGTGATTATAGTAGTTATTATAATCTCGCTCCGCCTCCAACTACTGTGCTTATGAGACACACAGTCACGTGTCCATTATTGTTTCAATCTGCTAAAGATTTGATTAATTTTTTGGCCTTTATCATTTTGGTTACCCATGCCCCTCTTTGCAAACGAGTGCAACGTGGTCTCTTGATTTCACAATGGGGTTAGTCCTCCACCAGCTGATGAAATATTTGTCGCGTTTAAAGTACAAACATATTATTCATACATGGCCAATGGCTTGATCAAATTAAGAGCGATAAAGCTCCCTTCTTCGCTGACGGCCTAGGCACGCATCTTTTGGATGAATTTAACACCAACCATACGATGACGTTTTTGCTTTCAGCTGGTTTCAAATCTTTTAAAAATCTAATACAATAAATGTAACACGGCTTTGGACGAGTTTAAATGACATCTCCCCCGCCAGCAAGCTGGCGGCCAGCCTATCACCTATATTTACCCCCACAGCCCTCTCCTCGACCACCGCTATGAACACGCTTTTTTGTTTAGGTGGGAGAGACACCAACAACGTTTCATCATTCAATGTTTTTCTTTGGCCCCGTGTAGTTTCAGGTTCCTAATTTATTTTGATTTAAATGTCAATAACGTTGGCATGGGAAAACAATAAAACTTGGTGGGCAGAAGCCAAAAAACGAACCACCGTTCAGTTGTATTGACTGTGAAAATCCACGATTTAAGTTAACAACAATTTTACAAATTCCCCCGAATCTGGACAAAATGTTATCGTTTCTCTCAAGAGTTGGCAACTTGGAAGGCAACTTTCAGCGACATCACGGACAGCTCCGCAAGACGACTCGAGGTCGTGTGCCGGGTAGACCAATTAATGATCGACACACACAAAGACAAATATACCTTCCCCCATACACCCTTAACAAACCTTTGGGGAAAATTCTGTTAAGCGAGCACCTACGAAGGCCGGCACGGCACACGAGGGCGGTGCGGTAGCCAGCACCACGCCCGGCCGCCTTTGTCTCCCGAGTGGCGATGTTTACACGCCGCGCCAGGTACTCATTCGAGGCTGAGTCGACCTAGGGGAGGCCCATGACCGGTTCAGATAACCGTCACTGGCGTTGGCCGTGAGCGGGAATCGAACCCGGGTTCGTAGCGCGGGCGCGCTCACCGCTGCACCATCGCTCGTCACTACACCCACGCAATCACGTGACAGGACA
Organism: Petromyzon marinus; assembly: GCF_048934315.1. Taxonomy (NCBI): domain Eukaryota; kingdom Metazoa; phylum Chordata; class Hyperoartia; order Petromyzontiformes; family Petromyzontidae; genus Petromyzon; species Petromyzon marinus. The sequence continues at coordinate 4,885,396 of NC_133701.1, forward strand.
CGTCACAGTACACGTCGGGCTAATGGCGTACCACGTCGTCCGTTTACCCAACAATGCGCCGTGTGGTGTAGTGGGCAGTAGAGGGCAGTGCAGCAAACATCGACTGTTCTGCACCAGCTTCACGAATTGGCAATGACCAGCGTGGTGAAAAAATGGTGAAATATCCAACCACGGCCCAGCAAGGCTCGCGGAGGGCTCCCATCCAGCAGTGGATTTACAAAACGGGCTGTGCGTGTACATGATCGGTCTCCTACATGGAAAGCTTAAACAGCATGGCCTCACCAATACCATCCCGTAACACAGCCAATAAACATCAAGGAATGGAACGTGACCGAGAGGTGATTGAGAGGGTGATTGAATGAGCGAACGCGTGGGTGGGTGAGAAGGTGGGCGAGTGGGTAAATACATGAGCGAGATGGTGAGCGGGTGAACACGTGGATGAGTGAGATGGTGGGCGAGTGTGTAAATGAATGAGTGAGATGATGAATGAGTGAGTGGGTGCGCGCGCGATCGAGTGGGCGAAGGCGTGGGTGGGTGCGACGGTGGGCGAGTATGTAAATGAATGAGTGAGATGGTTGAGTGAGTTCAAGTTCACGGTAGATAACCCGTTGGTGTCCACTGCGATGCTGCCAATACGCTCGAATGAGTGCCACATCTTTCTGGCACCGATCGCTCATGTCGTCTAGCCATTCCTCGTTGGGCCTTCGCCTATATTCCGATTCCAATGAGCTCTCACCTGGAACGTCGAGGTTGACGGGGTCTCCAGAACTCTGCATTGCACCGCGTCACTCGCCAGAGGGCGGCACAGACCCCCGTGTTCTCCCTCCACTCGGGGCGCTCGAGAGTTTGCGTCCAAAGCACGCGACAAGGGCAAACAATTGCCGCCGTGGTGTTTTACCCATCGGCGCAGCGGGTGCTCGTCCGAGGCCGAGTCGACCTACGTGGAGTCCTCAACACGAATGCACACAATTTCGCCACTGATTTTCAGACGTTTGCCGCAAATCAAACGCAGCTCACCGGGAACGTGGCACGATGTGCTAACCACTGCGCCACTGCAAGACAAAGACAAAGATCCCCCGTGTGGCCTTAAGACTTTGGGGGGAAAGTGCTATTAGCGAGCACCTATGAAGGCCGGAACGGCACACGAGGGGGTGGGTGGCGAGCACTACTCTGGGTCGCCTTTGTCGCCTCAATTCTTATGTTCACACACCGCACCAGGTACTCGTTTAAGGCAGAGTCGACCTAAGGGAGGTCCAGCACGACACACACACACACACAGATGTCTTCAGATAATCGCCACTGACATAGCTACTCACCACTGATGTTGGCCGTGGGTGAGAATCGACACTGGGCGGAGGGAGGAGGAGGGGGGTGGAAATCTCCGGATTCGTAGCGCAGTGCGCTCACCACTGAGCCACCGCTCTCTCCTCGCTGCCGTAGCAGGCACCTCCCTGTCCACAGACCGCGCCTCCCCCCCTCCCCCGACCTCCCCCCCCCCGGGAAAGGAGACATGCTTCAGCCACCTCGTTAGAGACAGACCCCCTGATGGGACCCATACAGAGATATCCTTCATAAGGTCATCATTAGGGATCTGATTTGGGCTTAGTTTCTCGCTCGATCTTTTCCGAAATGCTGCTAAGGCTGGCTTGGGGTAGGGGTTGTTTGACGTAAGGCACTACCACTATGGTATAAGGTACTGCTATCCTCTATACTTATAATTACATGAAGGCAGTTTCTAACTAAAATAATTTTAAAATGACAATTTTATCGTAACGGTGATGCGGTCTGTTCCGGTTAAAGTTAATTACCGGTGTGATAACGCATCGTCGATTAAAATGTGTCTTCAAACGTTTACCAGACGTACTTAGAATGAGACGGTTTTTGCGATCGGTTAACGTGATCCAGGCAGCCGCTAGAGGCCGCTACATTTACCACAATGAGGAAACAATTTTTTTTTTAATTTTAATCGCGAAGTAGGGATCGATCCCTCGCAGAGCAATGCACATTTGTGGGTCATAGAACCGTGGAAGGAGTTATCACGTAACTACTAATGAGATTGTATCCACACTAGGGGGGGACAGCACTCGCCCAAATGCAGACGTAAATATTCGTTGGCACGACACTCAATCAGATATTTTTAATTCTCAGAGCTGCAATTTAGGCGCATGAAGCGCAAACCAGAGACCGGGTTGGGACCGTAAACTCCAGACACTTGAAGAAGAGACGACAGGAGCGGGAAGCTCTCGAGAGGACCTCTCTAACAGAGCATTTTGGCCTAATCGTCCACGCCGGTCAGTTGTCTTCGAAGAGATGGGAGTACCCCACGCTCCACCCGCACCACAACGCGACCTGCTGGAACTTGACATCACAGAACTACCTCTGAAGTCACTGGTGACCGAACTGAGATCCATCAATTCGTGACCGAAACCTGCATTCGAACCCAAGGTTCTCAGCGATGCTGTCGGCACAGCTGTCCGACCTCCGAGCCACACGGACACTTTAAACCTATCGTTCAACATAGCAAACCGAGCGCCGCTTCATCCGTGCGCGTAACACGATGTTGACATTAAGAACGCTACACAATGTGGATGGGGTGGAGGGGACCTTGAGCCATGAACCTGCCACGGGACAGAGCCGCTGAAGAGAGAGAGAGAGACTGGCTCACACGTTGTGCTGGGACGCCACGGTCCATCTTTCAAGTGCCGCCGCCGCCCCACAGCCGCAGCCTTCCCCTCTGGCCGAGCTAGGAGGCGCATTCCTGGGATGGCTCCGCGTTAGACACGGCCCTTTCGGGCACCGCCCGCCCGGCCACTACGCATGTAACACATTACGCGGCTAACATTACGGCAATAAATCTTGACATCGGGGAGAGCACAGGTGTCTCCCTCCCCCTCTTCCTCCTCCCTCCGCAACCCCAATTTCTCTTTTTTCTTCACGGCCCACGCTCCACATCATCATCACCCACTCCTCGTTATCTTCTTCAATTCCGATCCTCCTCCTCCAGGGCTCCCGCTCCACATCCACATCACCAGAATCATCGTAATCACGCACTCCTCCTCGATCCCATATCTTTCTGCCTGCTCTTCCTCCACATACATGATTTATTGTTACCTTTATTTGTCGACATCGTCGTCATCATTTTGGCCACAACATCAATCAATCATCATCAATCAATCATATAGTCGTCGTCATCGCCGCCAATTTAGACTCGTCATCACCATTCATTCATCTATGCACCGTTCATCATCCTGCCTTCATCAATGGTGATAATCAATCATCCATCCATCAGTTACTTCACTCTCATAGCAAGCAGCACGTCATCACCATTCATTAGCCATCAGCCGTGAAGTATCCACTGCCACAACGAAGGCCTCCCTGTGCCGCCCGCATGCGCCACGGCTTTTGCGATGCACTCCTGTCCACGAGCTGACTTCGTCGCTCCATCTCCACGGTGGTCGCCCTCTCAGGGGCGTGCGATCTCCTTCCCCCCCCCCCCCCACCCCCGGGCTGCCGTTCCGTCACGAGCTTGGCCCTGCACTTATGAACATAATCATCCCTTGACGTGAAATGACATTGAATCGACAGCTCCTCGAGTCTCGTCAGCAGGGTTATCGCCAGACTTTCCACACATTGCTAGGCAATCTATTGTATCGACCCTTCAAGGATGATGGGCTGTGAGCGACATGAATTATATAACTCAATTAATTCAAAGTATAAGTATTATTATTAGCAGGAAGATAATGTGGAGGTCAGCTTCAGATTGAGTAGGCATGTATCAAATTGCTCCGCACATATTATTTGTTTAGCCTCACTATAAATACACACTGCCTTGTAAATTGAAAAAAAATTAAGCTGATGTTGCGTGCAATTGTTTTTTTAATCCAGAGAATCCGCGCAGAGGAACAGAGAGAGAGAGAGAGAATCGACAGAGAAGGCTCGCGACTTTATAAAGACGTAACAAGTCACGGTGGAATTAACCGGTGTCACAAATAATTCTCGAGGCACTGCCCAAGTCTGACAGGGTCATTAAACATTATGATAACAGGCTAAGGAATTAGCAGACGCGCGCGTGTGTGTGTGTGCAGGTGGGGAGCGGTGGTGTAGCGGTCAGCACGCTGCGCTACGAACCCGGCGATTCCCGTTCACGGCCAACACCAGTGACGATTAATAGAATTAGCATACACACACACGCGCACAATAAAGACGTAAACACATACACTTTACATATACAGAGCCACTAACAATCAAACATATGCACGCACACCCACGCAAAGCTAAAGATACACACTATGAAACAACAAACAGAAAGACAAAGATCCCCCGTGTAGCCTACATAGAGTGTTGGGGCAAGTGCTGCTTGGGAGACGACGCCCGAGTGAGTGGTGTGACCAAACAAAGACAAAGACCCCCCCGTATAGCGCACTGCGCTCCGAACCCGGCTATCCGAGTTCGAATATTTGAACCGGTCCTGGGCCTCCCCTAGATCGACTCAGCCGCAAATGAGCACCTGGTGCGGTGTGTAAAAATCAACACCGGGGAGACAAAGATGGCAGGGCGTGATGTTAGCCACATAAGCACTCATGAAGGCCGGCACGGCACTCAGGTGCTTGCTAACAGCACTCACCCCAACAGTCTATTGAAGCCTACACGGCTGAACGTTGTCTTTAGTATGTCTGTGTGTGTGTCCGAAGGAAAAAGAGCACGAGATCAAGCGACGTTTCAGAAACGTCGCGGAGACGTCAGCGTTGTTTACCCGTTACGCGGAGTGACCGCTCTTCCTCCATCGACCGCAGGATCTGGGGCTTTGCCGTGTGCCGGGGTCTCTTACTCGGGGGGGTCACTCACTCAGGGGGTGTAGGTTCACTCACTCAGGGGGGGGGGTCACTCACTCAGGGGGTGTAGGTTCACTCACTCAGGGGGGGGTCACTCACTCAGGGGGTGGGGGTCACTCACTCAGGGGGGGTCACTCACTCGGGGGGGGGGGTCACTCACTCAGGGGGGGGTCACTCACTCGGGGGGGGGTCACTCACTCAGGGGGGGGTCACTCACTCGGGGGGGGGTCACTCACTCAGGGGGTGTAGGTTCACTCACTCGGGGGGGTTACCGACTCAGGGGGTGGGGGTCACTCACTCGGAGGGGGTCACTCACTCAGGGGGGGGGGTTACTCACTCAGGGGGGGGGGTCACTCACTCAGGGGGGGGGTCACTCACTCAGGGGGGGGGTCACTCACTCAGGGGGGGGGGTCACTCACTCGGGGGGTGGGGGTCACTCACTCAGGGGGGGGTTACCGACTCAGGGGGTGGGGGTCACTCACTCGGGGGGGGGGTCACTGACTCAGGGGGGGGGGTCACTCACTCAGGGGGGGGGGAGGGGTTATTCACGCGCCTTTCGGGACAGCCGGGCGCGTCGCGTCCGCACGTGAACACGGCGTGACCCGCTCCCCTACGTGACCCGCTCCCCTATGTGACCCGCTCCCCTACGTGACTCGCTCCCCTACGTGACCCGCTCCCCTACGTGACCCGCTCCCCTACGTGACCCGCTCCCCTACGTGACCCGCTCCCCTACGTGACCCGCTCCCCTACGTGACCCGCTCCCCTACGTGACCCGCTACCCTACGTGACCCGCTCCCCTACGTGACCCGCTCCCCTACGTGACCCGCTACCCTACGTGACCCGCTCCCCTACGTGACCCGCTCCCCTACGCGTGCACGCTTTGCATTCTCCGTGCGCACGTGTCACGGTTTTCTGTGCGTGCCCGTACGTGCACAGCCTCTGCTGTTGTTGTTGTTGTGCTGTTCTCTGGTTTCCTCGCCTTCGCCGATCGGCACTGACCAGCGTGGTGAAGTATGCTAACAACAACGAAAACTGCCCCATGACAGATACGGCGTAGAGATGCCGTCATCCAGCAGTGGATTGGCAAAGGGCTCTTTGCATTATGAATAATTGGACGATTCGCGTTTTAAATAAAAATTCGTTCATTGCTTCCCATTTCCTCGTCTTTTTTTCCCCAAGCTTTAACAACCGTTCGTACATTCAAGAAACGCTAACACCATTTGTCTTTTACACCTTCCACGGTGCACTTTGTTACTGGCCGCGTGACGTTTTGGGGGCTTGGGTCATTACCCGAAACGTCGTCTATTAATTTGCTCAATAATACACAGCAATATGCAGTGCACATGAACTCGCGAGCGTTTTTTTTATAATACTTGCGCATATAAAATATACAGTATATGTGAATTTATAAATATTTTATACCGAACACAATGTACAATATATATAAATCATACGATATCATAAGATATGTATATGAAACAAATTATTTGGTGGTGATGCTGTTAATGCGTGGGGCAAAACTCAAATTCGTGAAACACACTGTGGCCTGTGACGTTTCGGGCAATGGCCCCTTTTCATAGCGCGCGTTTATGTGTAATGAAGAACGTGTTTCGTTGCGTCTATAAATACACTCGTTAAAGCAAGTACCCTTCATAACGTTGATACGGAGCCAGTACTCTCAGGCATAACCAATACTGCGCAAACAATATTATTTAGCAAATACACAATTTTGTTCACGAAACAATTAAATGCAATGCGTGCGTTAAACAGGGCTCCCCGGTCCTGTAGACCCGATAGCTCTCACCAATAACATCCAGTTGTAATAATAGGGTTTTCGCCTTTTTTTCTGGCAACAAAACCGAAACCTTTTTACAAGGATTCATGTCTGCATTAACCACATACCTGCAGTCAAAATGCAAACAAAAAACATTTTATGATAATATTTGTATTGTCCTTTGGCGTCATCAGGTCGAGCACCAATTGGGCCGAGGCTCAAAAGAAAGCCGTCCCGTGGTGTGGACCAATCAGTTGCAAGGACAATGCATTTATTATCATAGTATGTTTTTTGTTTGCATTTTGACTGCAGGTATTGTGGTAAATGCAGACATGAATCCTTGTAAAAAAGGTTTCAGTTTTCATTACTAGTACTACAGGTTTCAGTTTTGTTGCCAGAAAAAAGGGGAAAAACCCTATTTTTATATTTTGGCACTAGCAAAGGAGGTCTAATGATGTAGATGCTCACCCCGAGCCCTCATTACTTTGATAGTGCATTGTCTTTGAGCTGTGTGACGCCTTTTGGCGTCATCTGGTCGAGCACCAATTGGGTCGAGGCTCAAAAGAAAGCCGTCCCTTGGTGTGGACCAATCAGTTTCAAGGACAATGCATATATTATCATAGTATGTTTACTGTTTGCATTTTGACTGCAGGTATTGTGGTTAATGCAGACATGAATCCTTGTAAAAAAAAGGTTTCAGTTTTGTTGCCAGAAAAAAAGGGGAAAACCCTATTCTTATATTTTGGTACTGGCAAAGGAGGTCTAATGATGTAGAACATCCAGTTGTTTAAAAACAAGTCGGACTCTGCTGATGAGACCCAAGGGGTCAGAGCCAGCAGAGGGTGAGTGACCAATGAAATGCTCCTAGACACCGCTCCCCGCCACCTTCCATCCGCCGTCCAATTACCAACGCCCATTGACTCAGCGTGGTGAAGTATGGTCAAACAACCCCCCCCCCCCCCCTCCGTGTGAAAAATAAAAATAGGTTTTTCCCTTCCTGGCCTTAAAACAGGTGTTGAGATGTTCAAACACCAGATAGATACTTTTTTGAAAGGCATCAAAGTCCGCCTTAAGGGGCTGTCCATAAATGACGTCACACGATTTTGGACTATTTTTGACCCCCCCGCTTCGTCGCACGGCGTCACAAAAAGTCAGACCCCCCCCCCTCAAATATGACGTCACAAAGCTCTGCCCCCCCTTCCCCCCCCCACAAAAAAATAAAACATGCTTCAAATCGCTTTAAACTATTGCAATTGTAGTGCGTATTTAATGTGGCGCTGCACTCCGATGTTGTAGGAGAAAACATTTATTTAAAAGTCTATTTAATTAAGTAGAACGTGTTGTCTATATTTATTTAAAGATGCGCATTGTGATGTGACGTCACATTTCTCAAACCCTCCCCCCCTCGTCACACATCGTCACAAATATCTGAACCCCCCTCCTAGGTGCGTGACGTCATTTATGGACGGCCCCTAACGACACGTACTGGTGGTGAACATACAACACAAACATGTTTCTGATTATATATTCTTGGTTCTTTCGGTAAAGTCACGTAGAAGGGAAACAACAAAATAATAAAAATCTAAAACAATAAAATTCTCACGACGTTTCGTGAGAACAATAAAATTCTCACGACGTTTCGTGAGAATTGTATTGTTTTATATTTTTATTATTTTATTGTTTCCCTTCTACGTGGTGACTTTACCGAAAGAACCAAGAATATGAATCCCTGCAGTCACGAAAGCTTTAAATCAAAATTGAAATGGCTCTGATTATAATATATTGCATTGTCTTTGAAACCGATTGTCCCACACCAGAGACAGCTTTCGTTACGGCCTTGTCTCGCCAGTGTCAGACGAAACAACAACGCCAAAAGGCGAACAGTACAAAGACAATGCCACACGTGTCAGAGCATTTCTAGCTCGGGGTAGAGCAGCTACATCATGGGACCTTAACCTATTCTTATTTTTCATACTTTGATACTGACAACGATGTCCCGTAATACCCCCCCCCCCCCCCCCGTGACCGACACGGCTTGCAGGGAAGGCCTTCATCTCACGCTAAATTAATGTTTCCGTATTCTGCAGATTAGATAAGACATCACATTGCCTACCCCCACCCCCGCTCGTCCTTATATTTGAATGTAAAGCATGCGTCTTATAATCCCCGTAGGTACGAGTGCGCGATACCAGATTTGTATAACTTGGATCGGCACCAGGCACCCGTCTTACTTTTTTCCCGAGGGCATATATGCTCGTCGGAAGTGCGCGGTATTACCTTTAATTATTTACACACACCGACACACAATTAAACAGACTCCCCTTTTTTAGAAGAAGAAGAAAAAAACAGATGCATTACGCATTGTAAGCAAATGTAATTCACACCTCCTTGTAATCTAACCGCAGTGCTGGGTACATTGCGTGGTGTGCTTATGAGAAGCGGGAAACAAATGTGGGCTGGATAGTCTTACTCGGCAAACGGGCCGAACACGGCCTCATGCCCTCTCTAATTATCACGGATGTTTGCGCTAAAGATTGCGAACATCACTCTCGCTCGCAACGTTTGTTTCAAATTACATCTCTCGGCAAATCCGTTCTGCAGCAGCAATATTACTTTTTGATTTATAAATATATTAAATATATATGTCTAACTCAGCGCTCCACGTACTTCACTCCATACGTCTGCTAACATAGCCTTACATTCTTAGATCTTTCGGTAAAGCTAAGAATATGAATTACTGCAGTCACGAAAGCTTTAAATCAAAACATGGCCTTACTTCCACTTAGCTCTGTCCATGATATTTACTCAAGAACTTTGCATTCGATGCGCCTCTCGGTTGCATCGAATTGTTCAAATTCATAACGTAGCTTTATTCTCCGTCTTCCCCGGATTCTCACACCTTGAATGTTCAAAACAATGAACTTTAATTCACTGTACGTATATACTGTAGACTACATCGTAGCCATCGTTAGCAGCAGCACGCTATGATCTATCCACTGCTGGGCCAATGACCTCCGCACCTGCCTGCATACATCAGCTGATTTTCTAGATTTGAAGCTTTCGTGACTACAAGGATCCATACTCTTTGGTTCTATTCGGTAAAGTCACGTAGGTAAAAAAAATAAAATAACAAAAATCACGACGTTTCGGCCACAACACAAGTGGCCTTCATCAGGTGAAGGGACCGTGCTGTCATGAAGACAGCGTGGGAGTGCTCATTTTTATGCTAATTCCTTTGTCAAGCGTTTTGCTTTCTCCCACACAGCTTAAATGACGCGACCTGGGCTTGATTGTTTTCACTCCAACGCTGTCCTCATGACAGCACGGTCCCTTCACCTGATGAAGGCCACTTGTGTTGTGGCCAAAACGTCGTGATTTTTGTTATTTTATTTTTTACCTACGTGACTTTACCGAATAGAACCAAAGAGTATCAGCTGATTTCTCAATGCTCCATCCACGCTTAATAAAGACACATTACAATTAGGTAACATTCCTTGTCTACTCGTGCTAAAACTAAACATATATGCAGACAACACCACCTCCTTGCCGTAGCTGTCTCTCCACATTTTATCTTTTAGGACATTATTCATTAGGTTGTATTTATTTTTACACATCCCATCAGGCGCATGGCCTTCTTAGGAGTGCATTTTATTTTCAGAATCGTTGGTTTGTTCCAAGCAACTTCTGAACCGATGTCGACATTCAATATTTCATCAGCAGTGCCATGCTTTCTTAAAAGCGATGCAACTAGGATCTCTACAATGTTCCTCGCCATCGACTCAAGCCCCGATTCCCTCCGTCTGGAATCGCGCTGTTGCTGCTGCTGCTGTCACCATCCTAAAATCTCTCAGCCAGATCCAAAATAAGGCTGGCGAACAAAGTGGTACAACGCAGCCGTCCAGAACGAACGCCTCCTTCGAGACACAGACATCAATGCAACCCCTGCACGGCTTTGCCATTCCTCCTCGAAGACACCGGTTGGAACGATCAACCGCATCAGGACACCAACAGGCCAATGCGGTGCCACATCTCCTTGAACATTAAATACACGAGCCACAGCAGTGCGATTGTGGCCACACAACCCACACTCCGCTGAGCACGGTCGGCTACGTACGCTGCGGAAGAAGTTCAACGTGCATAGAAACTATGCATCGTAAAAGTAAACCACTGTAATCTGCGCTCCTTCAACAGAGGAGGAACAGCACAACGACACGAACTCTCTCTCTCTCTTTCCTGAAGCCCTCTCATCGTGACCAGCAGACCTCGACATTGGCATCGAGATACTGAATATATTATCCTGCCATACGCTAGAATTGGGAAGAGATGCTGGGGAACTGCCAGGTGGTTCTAGGCAAGGGCTCCATCTCTGCTAGATACGGGTCTAGATTTCAAGCTTTCGTGACTGCAAGGATTCATACTCTTTGCTTTTTTTCGGTAAAGTCACGTAGGTAAAATAAAATAAATGAAAACAACTAAATTAAATCACGACGTTTCGGAGGCAACACAAGCTTCCGTCTTCAGGTCGAACAGTCACAGCAAAATAGCTGTATCAAGTAGTGTAAAAAAAAATACTTGATACAGCTATTTTGCTGTGACTGTTCCACCTGAGGACGGAAACTTGTGTTGCCTCTGAAACGTCGTGATTTAATTTAGTTGTTTTCATTTATTTTATTTTACCTACGTGACTTTACCGAAAAAACCAAAGAGTATAGATACGGGTCCTTCGTTCGATGCGAAACTTTGCTGTGCTAAAACGGATCAATCAATATACACGTGTACGTTTTAATGAAAAATCAATAGTAATTGAGAGTAATTGAATGCAATACCGAACGAAGTCCCTTTCACTCCTTGCACGTTGTTTGACATTGCGTGTTTGGTGAAAGGAATAGCCAAAGACCGGCTCATATATCACATGCCACTGATGCTAGCCGCGTCGCTGAAATCGCTAACCACAGCGCCACCGCTCCTCCTCCCCCCCCCCCCCCACCACGGCGGGGCATGACAGAGGAGGGTTGCTGAACGATAACCGGTGACAGGTTTATTTTCTCTTTGACAATCTTTTATCGGTTCCGAAAGTCGGGAACCTTCCCCTCACTCCCCCCAACCGTTTCCGGAGGAACGCTCCGAATAAACGCGCCGAATTTTGCACGCGCCGACGTACAAACCGCATGGCGGCCCAAGTCAACCGCGTGGTACATTTGCCCTCGTTGCATCCTTGCAAGGCCTCTCTCTCTCTCTTTCTCGCCCCCTCCCCGCACCACCGGTGCCCACCCCCCAAAGCGACCACCACGTCCCGCGAGAGTTGCAACAGCACAGCGGTAGTGTAAAAATAAATAAATCTATAAGCGTCGTGTAGTTTACAACGTCATTATTTAAAAACCGCATACCACTCAACGATTTGTGTTTAATTAGGCCATCATGATAATCATCAGCAGCAGCAGCACCAACACCGTCCGCACTGGCATGATCGTGAAGCCATTCTATATCCACTGTTAGATAAATGAATGTCCGACTCCACGGCTTCGATCGCAATCTCTCTCAATTTGCCGCGACGCGAAACTAAGTAGGCTCTATTTATACAAAACGTATCTCTTAATATTTACGTGCATGGAGCACGTTACACAGTTGGTTCGTGCTGATTTATATTCGCTTCGTAGCTTTGCTGAGCTTTATTCATTTTAGCTTTTGCCATGTTGGTGACCCAGGCCAATCTGTCATTGAGACTCATCCTGCTGCCTTGAGTTCTCACGAGCTGGTTAAACAAAATAAAATAAAACACGTTACACCATACACGACGATGCACAGTGTGTGCATACAGAGAGCAATGTTGTTCAACGTTGCAGTGCCGCTGGTACGGTTATTGTCAAGTCCTGAGTTAGCCTCACACTTGAACGTCTATGTTTGACATCAAACTACAACTCCTAAGTGGCGCTGCTGCTGCTGCTGCTGCGTTTGTAGTGGTGCACGAACATGGCAAGTAACAAAATGAATAGAACTATAACAATAACAACAATAACATCCATAACAGGTTTTTGTTTAGGTAAAATCGTGGAAATATAAATGTGTCGTTAAACCCACCACCACCCGACACAGCCAACTAGTAATGTTTGTCACGTGAACAGAGCATGCCAATTCGTCATTAGCGCGGCACACCGGTGTGTGTTGGAGAGCAAATCCACAACATTTACAATCTGAGTACGACGTTTCGCCAGCAATTACAACCGGCATCATCAGGCGGCAGCCCGATTTGTGGAGAAATCCTCCTCCTGTTTCAATAACAACAGTAACAAAAATGGCAACAATAAAAAGCACAGCGAACAATAAAAACTTGACACATTCGTCGACAGGACCGCGTGACCTTCAAATGAAAGTGATATAATAGGTGACGTTTTGGGCAATGGCCCTTCTTCATGGCACATATGTCGAGAGGCCGGAGAGACAGAGTTGGACAGCAAGAGAGGTAGACAGCACTTATCTTGAAACATTCACAGCGACTAATAACGTGAAATGCGGTGAAACTGACACGGGGGTGTGAATTCTTCTCCGTCAATTAAGGCATTGGAAAAGGCAGAGAAACGAAGTAACGAGGATAAATCACAGTCATAGCGATGCACGTACAGACACACAAAGACAAATATCCCCCGTATAGCCTCAACATACCATTGGGGGCAAGTGCTGTGAGCGAGCACCCGCCCGGATGTGTCTCCCTATTGGAGATATTTACACATCGCACCAAGCACTCAAATGAGTCGCAGGTGGTAGCCGTGAGCGGGAATCGAACCCGGGTCACCAGGTTCCCCACACAGATACAAAGACAAAGATCCCCTGTATAGCCTGAACAGACTGTAGGGGCAAGTGCTGGTAACGAGCACCTATAAAGGCCGGTACGGCACACGAGGGGGTGGGTGGCCAACACTACGCCCGGCCGCCTTTGTCTCCCTAGCGACGATGTTTACACATTGCACCAGGTACTCATTTGAGGCTGAGTCGCCCTAGGGCAGGCCCAGGACCGGTTCAGATAATCGTCACCTTGGTGTTTTGTCGTGAGCGGGAATCGAACCCGGGTCGCTAGGTTCGCAGGGGAGCGTAGTGCTAACCGCTACACCACCGCTACCCACAGATTGAAAAAAAGACTCACACACACGGGACCAAGAGAAGCGAAGAGCAAGAAGAGACTGAGAGATACAGAGCTAGACACACGCACAGAGAGCAAAGGCACACAGACAGACACACGGGTAAAGCAGCGACACGCACGATGTCTACACATAGAACAAAGACAGAGAGAGAGACACGCACGCAGAGGACCAGAGATAAACGGACGAGTGAGCATAAAGAAAAAATGAAGAGGCAGAGAGACAGGCGGCGAAGATGGGCACGCAGAGATACACAAAAGAGGCATACACAGACACAGAGATGAGTAACACATGCAGAGCGAGGAGATATACAGACAAGCAGAGAGAGATAGAAGAGAGAGAGACACGCAGAGACGCAGGCAGACAGACGGAGAGCAAAGAGAGACACCGCAAAGGGATAGACAAAAGCACTGACACACGATGACACACATACAGAGAAGACAGAGAGACAAGCAGACAACAGAGAGCCTACACACACACACAGCGGGTAACACAGAGACCGAGAGAGAGAGAGACACACACAGAGTCACGGACAGAGGCGCCCCTCTCCAAACCCCCCCCCCCCCCATTGTCAATGACCGCACATCTCTCGCTCTCCTCCTCTCCTCGCCACGTGAAGCTATCGCGCCGCGTAACTCCGCCCGCCCGACGCGGACCCTCCCTCCCTCCCTGCCTCCCTCCCTGCCTGCATCCCTGCCTCCTCCGCCGCCACCGCCACCCGCCTCTTCCCCCTCATTGGCCACGGAGACGGACAGGAGGGGACGTGAGCAGCCCGGGTTTATTAGGCGAGAGGCGTCACCCTGCCAGAGCACATGGTGGTGGTGGTGGCGGTGGTCCCAAGACTCAGCGCTTTTCCCAAATGCGCGATGCAGAGCGGGGACTCGTGCCCCAGGCGTGCCCAGGTAAGTGGCGGTGCGTGCGGCGGAGTGAACATTTCGTTGCGCGCGCAAGTCATCAACGTGGCCTTTGAGCCGTGGGTTGATATGGTATCATCAACAGCAGCATCTGAATCATTGTTCATATCAACTGCTGTGGCCGAAGTCGTTGTACCCATCGTCAGCAGAAAACAAATTGATATGCACTTCTGAATGAAGGCTACTTCTGCATCTCCATCAGCAGTCTTCCGCCGACTGATCATCAGCCTTTGCCTAACCGCTTCTGCTTAGCGGCTTTTCTTCCGACTGCTATTGTTCAGCAGCAGCTATGCACTGCTGGATGACGGATTCCTGCTAATTATCAACATTATCGGCCATTGTTTAATCCACGGCCTATTCCTGCTGCTAATTATCATCGACAGCAGCCAATGTCTATCCACTGGTGTATGAAGTCTTCCTCCAACTCGTCATCAATCATCATCCATTTATCCACTGCTGGATGAAGGACATCCGCGTGCCAAAGCCAGCATCCCTGCACGGTCGTGCGATGCCACAGCTCACTTCTCATGCCATTACACGCGTGTGTCTACTAGTGTGTATGTATGTCTATGTAAATTGACGTTTGTGTGTGTGTGTGTGTGGTGCATGAAAATGTAGTGTGCGCGTCTGTGCATGTATGTATGGGGAGCGGTGGCGTAGTGGTTAGCGGTGCTGCGCGACGAACCCAGCGACCCGAGTTCGATTCCCGCTCTCATGACCAACACCACTGACGATTATCTGAACCGGTTGTGGATCTCCCCTAGGTAGACTCAGCCTTACAATGAGTACCTAGGTGCGGTGTGTTAACATCGGGACTGGGGAGACAAAGGCGGTCGGGCGTGGTGCTGATCCCCTGGTGTGCCGTAGCAATTGCCCCAACAGTCTGTCAAGCCTGTCCGGGAAATCTTAGTATTCGTTTTCTTGTGTATGTACATTGCACTTCTTTCGCACCGTACGTAGCTAACCGTAGCGAATCATAGGCTATCTGCTACACCGTGTGGTACCGTTTACTCGGCGCTGCGAGTTTGAATGGTCTCCATCGTTCTGCGGAATACGCTTTACATGAGAGAGAGAAACAGACAGCGGTGTTCGAGAAAACTATTTTTGGGGAGTGGTAGCGAAGGTGGGGAGGCGTGCGCAGCGATATTAGCTGGGAAATTAATACACTCGCTCGTTCTCATGATTTTGCTATTCAATTCCCAAAGCTGCGACGGTAGTTCGAAATTCACCGGGACTTTTCTGTTCCACCAAATCGTACGTGATGCTATGTCATCAACGGCGTGGGGGCGAATACTTAATAGTCCAGCAGTGAATAGAAAATATATCATGATGATGGCGAGTGGGTTATTGAAAATGTGTGTCGGTAAGTTTCCACGTGTAACTTGGGAAACGAAAGTAGAACGAGACGAGTTATATAAATCGACATTGAAAAACTGCGTTCATATTCACGGTAGGTAAACCTTTC
This sequence comes from Petromyzon marinus, assembly GCF_048934315.1. Lineage (NCBI taxonomy): Eukaryota > Metazoa > Chordata > Hyperoartia > Petromyzontiformes > Petromyzontidae > Petromyzon > Petromyzon marinus. The sequence continues at coordinate 4,901,514 of NC_133701.1, forward strand.
GAGAAAGGCCCGTGACCTCTGAAACGTGGTAAGCCAAGAAACTCTGAAACCACCGCCTCGCTGACATCTGCGAGTCGCAAAAAGCGATAGATGTTGTGACAGATGTTTCGCGAATTAAATAGATAGCGCGAGTTTGGAAAAGGCGAAGCGAGGGAGGAGTGGGGATTGAAGGCGCATTGCAGAGAAACTGACACTCGCTTCCCCACGGACACGGCATCGGCCTATAGACGGACGTCGCCCAATGTAGCTTCTTATTTCCTTCAGCGCATTCGGAAGAACATGTGAACGATGAATAATAGATTTGTAAACTTTCAGCTAGAGAAAAAAAACTTTTTTTTTTACTTTTTGCTTTAAATAAGGAGCTATAGAAGTATATCACATATATAATACAACTAGACATCTATGAAGAAGAGCTTTAAAGGTCATCGGATTTCTCCAGTATGAAGGAAATATTCTGATTCTGATATGTAAATGTATAGAATTACACCGTGCATGTGTGTGACTTCGAATAATGTATCTATGCAGACGCATACATATGCATCTATTTAAAAAAAATATGTTTACTCCGCTTTCAAAACAGTGTTTCTCAAAATATTAGCCGATTGTGTGCGTATTAAAAGAACAACTTACGGCTGTTAATCCACTGCTGAATGAAAGGCTTACCCAGGTCGTGTCGGTCACGGGGGCCGTCTCGCCATACTTCAGATAATGACTCGCCACTGACGTTAGCTGCGGCCGCGTTTATGATTTAGGAAAGTCGGGGCCATATAGTTGCGTGCTTACCACTGCACCACCGCTCCCCTCCAGCGCATAAACATATATACATAGTATAATGTCAGTGTTTCATAACAGTAAAAATTGCACGGGCGCAACGTTGTTTTATCCAATGATGTGTGCGCATTGCATTAAAAAAAACATTAAATTCGACGGTAACGGAATTAGACGCTGGGGCGGGTATGTTTTAAAATTAAGCTATTGACACGTGCTTCTTTTATCGTATACAGTTATTGTCATCATCGTTTACACAGCAGGCCGGTTGATTGTATGGACACAGAGGAAATCGACAACAACAACAATCGCCGCGTGATGGAATGCGACTCTCACGCCTTGCCATCGATAGACCCTGCAGTTCCGTTACCGCGCTCGCATCATCAGCAACGCGAGAGTATTTATTTATTCAAATGAAAATTATTGATTGTGAGTTTTATGCCGCTCTATCATTTTGGGTCGAACTAGATAGGACCCCCCCCCCATATCGTACAGACCACGCAGTGTCGTTGATCAATGAGATCCCCAGCATTGATTCGGAGCCAGCCTTAACCCTGTTGGTGAGACGCTGTATGTCGAAACGGGTCCATAGTTTGCTTGTCCTGCATCATTGCTGCTGAAGTTGTTACACTCGAGTGACTGCTGGGGTTGCGTGATGCGTGAGCAACTTTTATCATTAGTTCCAGGGAGATACGAATATGCACGTACGTATGTTGAACTTCCATCGCGGCGTACGTAGCCAACCGTGCTAATCGGAGACAATGCCTCTCATGCGAAGGAGATATTACCTGCCTATTTTTGTTATCATCAGCCATGGTCAATCCACTGCTGGACAAGACCTGGCCCCAAGTCGCCACTAGCACAGCTCACGGTCGTGCGATGCAACAATCCCAAAGACAAAGATCGCCCCGTATAGCCTGAACAGACTGTTGGGCCAAGTGCTGTTCGCGAGCGGCTCCGATGAAGGCCGGCACGGCACACGAGGGGTGAAGGCCAGCAACCACGCCCCACCCGCCGTTGTCGCCCCAGTGGCGATGTTTTTTTTATTTTTTACACAACCGCACCAGGTACTCATTTGAGGCTGAGTCGACCTAGGGGAGGCCCAGAACCGGTTCAGATCACCGTCACCGGCGTTGGCCGTCAACGGGAATCGAACTCGGCTCGCCGTGTTCGTAGCTCAGCGCTCGGACCCGCTACACTACCGCTCCCCACACAACAACATCTCCCCGGCAGACAAACGCGCGCTTCCTTAGAATACACTGCGTTATTATCGTATTAAGTCGGTAATCATTCCGAGCCGGCGACAAAGACAAACACACACACACAACCACCGTGAGATTAAGAGCGGCCGAATGGAACACGGCGCGAGTACAACCGTGCCGAGTTACGTGACCGTCTATTTGCACGTGGGATTAAGTTTTGTTTAGCCACCCCGCAAAAGTCGACACCGGTACATGTTTGGTGAAGTTATCGTTCGATGGTCGCGGTAACCGGAGCCTTAATCGCCGATTAAAGTCATCACTGGGAGGGCCGGGAGTAGAAGGACGTGACACTGGGGTCGATGGCGGATGATGGCTACCGTGTGTCTGTGGTGTCTGTGGTGTGTGGAGCGGTGGTAATTGGTGGTTTAGCGCACTGCCCTACGAAACCCGGCGACCCGAGTTCGATTCCCGCTCTCACGGCCACCACCGGTGACGATTATCTGAAACCGTTCCTGGGCCTCGCCTAGGTCGACTCAGCCACAAATGAGCACCTGGGTGCGGTGTGTAAACATCGCCACTGGGGAGACAAAGGCGGTCGGGCGTGGTGGTGGTCACCCACCTCGTCGTGCACCAAACCGCCCTTCATTGGGTGCTCGCGAACAGCACTAGCCCCAACAGTCTGTTACAGTCTACGGGAGGGGGTCATTGTCTTTGGTGTCTGCGGTGTTTGTGGCTGGCAGAATTCATTGCCCGACAGATGCAACCCGACCCGCCTTAATGATGGGCCTCCCGTGAAGTCACGGGGCGGTCGGTGTGACGTGATTCATAATCATCGCCGGGTTGCACTGCAGTCCGCAATGCGCTACTTCGCACGCGGCGCGGCTTGGAGAGCTCAGCGCAATTGTGTCAATTGTATCATGAAGTTTATAGCATCAACACGCAGCAGCAGCAGCTGAATATTACTTGGGGCGCCCTGCCACGTATGAAAGTTCGTGACATACGGGATCGTTACTCTTTGGTTCTATTGGGTAAAGTCACGTAGGTAAAAAATACCTTCACCTGATGAAGGCCGCTTGTGTTGTGGCCGAAACGCCGTGATTTTTGTTATTTTATTTTTTACCTACGTGACTTTACCCAATAGAACCAAAGAGTATGGATCCTTGCAGTCACGGAAGCTTTAAATCTAGAATACGGGATCGTGGCGACGGTATTATATACACGCGCATACTTATATATGTGTGTGTACAATAGAGTATATATCCAAGTTAAAGTATTTTGTGCTGCTGCGGTGACACTTGTGCAATCAACAATAACAACAATCTCTCACCACGTGCGTTAATAACACTGCGTGACCTTAAAGGAAATATATAATAGGCGACGTTTCATGCAATGGGCCTTCTTCGTAGCACATCAAACACGTACGACTGCCCATCTTCACGGCACAACATGATTTGTAATTGATGTGCTATGAAGGGCCATTAACCGACATGCGACGTATTTTACATATATATTATTTGAAGGAAGTGTTATTGACGAATGTGAGTTTTTTTGTATCTATGTGGATCGGTATGTACTACCTGCTATGACACGGTACGTTAATCATAAAAATAGAACAAAATTGCGCAAATAAGCATGGAGAGTTGCGTGCTTGGAATTACACCGACAGAGTGAAAGATAAACACGTGGATTAGAGAATTATGCACAGGTTTAAGAAATCTTTCATGACTTGATTCGGCGCTTTCGTGACTGCAGGAATTACTCTTTGTTTTTTTTTTGTAATTTTATTCTTTCTTATTTCTACGTGACTTTACCGAAAAAAAACAAATAATCTTTCATAACGTTCAGAAAAGTATGTAGGCTTGGGCAGGACTTGTGCCAATGGGGGGTGGTGTTGGTGATGATGATGGTGGTGGTGATGGTGATGATGGTAGCGGTGGTAATGATGGCTATGATGGCGATTATGGTAGTGGTGATGATTGATGATGGCGGTGGTGGTGATTATGGTGATGATGATAGTGGTTGTGGCGATGATGGTGGTGATGATGGTGATGATGGTGGTGATGATGGTGATGGTGGTGGTGGTGATGATGACGATGGCCCATGGTGAAGGATAGTGATCGAGTGGCAGTCAAAGGATGAAATGCGTCCGGGAGGACGTCTACCAAAGAGGGAGATCGTCGATGAAATCGGTTCGTGTGCGAGGCACATTGTTACATCGCAGGACGGCGACAAACAGCCACGGTTTTTTGGGCAACCCTTCATCCAGCAGCGGATTGACTATGGTTGATAGTTTACGGTATATTTTATAAAAAAAGGGATAGTCATCGGTATGTAGAGAAGGTATGAGGAAAGTCTTGAGCCTGGCAGAGAGTTGACAGCACGGATACCCGTGAAAGGAGGACGTTCGTATTGCGTGGTGAGCAGGGGAGACATAAGTCGTGCACGGCAATAATCCTCACGTTCGCGTTTCTTGCAGTGAACTCCTCCACGCGGCGAGAAAAAAATGAAGAGAGCGGAATATTCGACGGAACTGCAGTGGCGAAGTGGATGTCACTTTTAGTGATACTCGCAACTGTTTCTTTTTTTTAGCCGTGGCAAAAACCGCACCAGCACCGTCAAACTATTTCCCCGAAGCAACCCCAGCAACATTTAGCGTCTTACGCCATCAAGGACACGTGCTGATAGCGCGACAATTCACCGGCAACTATCACCACCCGCTTGCAATACGCGACAGAGATAGCTGCATGGAGCACGCGGACACACCCGTCGACGTGTCTGGATAGGTAGGCTCGAAGACAAACCTGATACGTCACCTGCAGGAAAGGACAGATTTTTGTGCATTTATGTTAACTCTGCTATTAAGGACCATCGACCGAAACGTCGGTCGCCCTGTGATGTTTCCTTCTTAAGGGCGGTGTTAATGCCGAATGCGTTTGCAGTTTTTGACCAGATACGGTCACATTGATAATACAATAATAGCGACATAGTATATTCACTAATTTGCTGATGGCCCATATATATACAACTAAACAAATAAATATACTTTATATAGAAGGCAGATTGATGGATTGTCGACAGATTTCCGCGTAGAAAATATACACAGACAGAGAGATTTGTACATGACATCATTGTGTAAAGGACAAAGCACCGCAAACCCTTTGAGTTCGGAATAGATTGATAGCCCAGATATAGGCATACAAACTGACGGATGATAAACGAACACACAGATAGATTGTTAGATGCGTTGTAGACAAAGTCCTAGATTTATAGAGACGAATATAAATCCCTTATATATAGAGACCCATTAACTGACAATTTGTACTGAGATTGTACGAATGTATGTTCAACTTCTTTCGCACCGTACGTAGCCAACCGTGCTATTCGGAGGTGATAGATTTATAAATTAAATACAGTATAGACGTACGGATACAGTACAAGGTTTGAGAGGCACATATACACTTATAGATGTATATACTTAAAGGTAATAGAGACGAATAGACCATACATAGACTATACTGTTAAACTGATATTAAAACAAATATATGCATTCATACACCTCAGTATATACACTGACAAACCATAGAGACCAAAGACCAACACACGTATAGCTTTATTGATACAGACATTGATAGATCCTACACACACATATATATCCATACAAACAGACTGACAGATCACAGACGCGCTGATAGGTGAGCACGCAAAGACAAAGCTCCCCCATTCAGCCGACACAGGCTGTTGGACAAAGTACTGTTAGATACACACACAAAGACAGATCCCTCGTATAGCATACACAAGCAATTGGGGCAAGTGCTTGTTTTTTTTTGCTAGCACCCATAAACACACACACACATAGAGAGAGACTATGGATAAAACCACCACCACCATCACGGGCGAAGACGACGTGGATGTGGAGAGCGTGGACGACGAAGCCACGATTTCAAATCCGCATCTGCTCTCCGAGCGACCTGGGTCTCTTACGCAACCACAGCAGCCACCGCCGGGCGTTCTTGCGGCCAGTCCCGAGCAGAGGCGCATGGCTCGCACCCCCAAGTGCGCGCGCTGCCGGAACCACGGGGTGGTCTCGTGTCTCAAGGGCCACAAGCGCTTCTGCCGCTGGCGGGACTGCCAGTGCGCCAACTGCCTGCTGGTGGTGGAGCGCCAGCGCGTGATGGCGGCGCAGGTGGCGCTCAGGAGGCAGCAGGCGACCGAGGTGAGGATGGTGCCCACAACAGCAACCGCCGCCACCACCGCCACCACGACCAAATATTAACCCGGCGACACAGGCACGTCCATAGAGGATGGAGGTGCGGGGCCCCGAGGCAAAAAATCACACCCACGAGACACCTCCAAACTGAATCGTTTGTATTCGATCTCACACCGTGACGTCGAAGCGTCTCCCCCCGCTCCCCCCCCCCCCCAAAGCGCGAGGCCCGGGGCAGTCGCCCCGGTTCGCCGAATCCTCGGGATGGCTCTTCCCACCCACGCAACCTCCCAGACCCCTATCGACTTGGCAGCACTGTTTGGGAGCTGTTAGCGAGTAGCAATGCCTACGAAGGCCTGGCACGCCACGCGAGTGCACGGGGTTGCCGACACCACGCCCAGCCGCCTTTGAAGACTCTCCCGAGTGGCGATGTTAACACGCGGCACCAGGTACTCGTTTTACGGCGGAATCGATCTACGGGATGCCTCGGGCCCGGTTCATATAATCGTTACCTGTGTTGGCCTTGAGCGCGAATAGAACCCGGGTCGCCGGGTGCGTAACGCGGCGCTCTAACCACCGGCCAACACCGGTGACGATTATCTGAACCTGTCCTGGGCCTCCCCAATGTCGACTCAGCCTCAAATGGGTACCTGGTGAGGTGTGTAAAACATCGCCACTGGGAAGACAAAGGCGGCCGGGCGTGGTGCTGGCCACCCGCCCCCTCGTGTGCTGTGCCCGGCCTTCATAGGTGCTGCTCGCTCACACACAGCACTTGCCCCAACAGTCTGTTAAAGGATACACGGGGGATGTTTGTCTTTGTGGGTTTTATCGCAAGCGAGCGCGGGTGGATTCATAGATCGGGTTTAGCGCCGACGTATTATCGGGGTTTATGTGCCGCGCGTCGTTATTAGGCAGGGTGTCCGACGTTTCGCTCCACGTGCCGGGAGCTTCTTGGGCGGTGGGTGGAGGACTGCATTTAGGGTTCGTGCACGTGAAGCGAAACGTCCGGACACATCACGCTGACTAAACACGCGGTAGGAGTAAAACACATTACACACGAGACCTGAACAGCCTATCCCTGAACAGCTATAGGCGCTAGAGCGATCGCGGATGATAACGTGGGCAGATAAGAGACCTTGGTGCAATGTATTGGATCTCTGGAGCAAAGCTGGATGTAACCTGGACAGCACTCTACTTAGATACTGCACATCTGTAAACAAGAGCTTTGTAGCTCATCGGATTCCTCCCGTAAATGAATATTCTCACTCCGTACGGGTGACCATCATAAATAGCAGGTGCTATAGGCGACTGTGCTACTTCGTTGTGCTCTGAAACAAGAGGCCGATGCAGCAGTAGCCATTGTTCTGCTGTACGTCTATGCTCCCACAGTTCCGATTTTAGCCGTCACCAAACCGCACTGACCAGCCTGGTGAAGTATGGTCGGATAACCACGACCAACAATGGCGTCAGGAGGCCCTCATTCGCGAGCCACAGATTAAGAGCTGCACATCTACGCGTGGATTAACGCGAATTAAAAGGGCCATCCATTTAGTACGTACACATGGAGGGGGGAGGGGGGGTTAACCCAAATGCGTAGCTTGCGTATGGGGGGGGGTCTACTGACAATGTCCGTACGCATCGGAAACGGGGAGGGAGGTGAAGCCTCGATAACAATTTGTCGACATTGGCCTTCAAATTAGTTAGATCGTCCGGCGGTGGCCTATCTGTTTGCTTAAACACGTTAATATTATTAATCCTTGATCGTTTCTTCGTGGATTAAATATCGGCCGTTCTATAGGATTCGGGGGGGGGGGAGGGGGGCGTCAGACGTACGTACGCTAGGAAGGGGGGGGGGTGTAAAAAGTACGCGTGCGTACAGGGAGGGGATTTTTGCGTACCTACTCAATGGATGGCCCGTAACCTGGCCATGGAGTGGTGGCGCAGTGGTTGGCATACTTCGCTCCGAGTCCAGCCCGCGTGAGTTAGATTCCTGGCAAGGTGTAACATGAGTGGCGAATGACATCCGAAACTGTGATGGGCCTCGCTTATGTAAACTCAGCCTTTGAAACGCAGTGCATGGCACGGTATATAAAATATAACTACAGGGGAGAAAGAGGTTCACTGTCGTGGTGCGGTCATTCCACCCTTAATAGGTGCTCGCAAACACGCAGTGGTCAGCACACTGTGCAGCGAACAATGCCACACATGGGTTCGTTACCTATTCACGTTTAGCAATAGTGGTGAGCGATATCCACATCGGTCCTGTCCTCTCACCTCTCTCTCTCCCTTCAGCAAAGTAGTAATATTCAGCGTGGTGGGGTACGGTCAAACAATTTCCCTGATCCACACGGCGCATTGGACCTTCATCCAGCAGTGAATTGACAAGGGGAATTGTGCAATTACATATTATATATGTACAGTATATTGTACACATATATATAGTTACATAGGAGAAAGATTCGTCAAAGGTTGAGAAGTGTGAGTAATAGGATGACGAGGAAGAAGCGCCGTATGCATTGTGTGCTTTAAGTGTGGTGGTGGTGGTGGTTGGGTTGGTGGTGGCTTACGCAGCATGGATGAGAGGAAACAGTCAATCTGGTCGAGCGGGTCCTTGACATGGGCGCAGTCGCTGTTAGGGCGTGAACTTCACGCGAACGATAGCCGTGGTCGTGGTAGCGACAAGAGAGCGATAAGGAAGACCAACTCTGAAGGGCGGACGGGTGGAGAGACGGAGAGAATGACAGGCGGCGGATGAAGCCGAGGGCAGGGAGGGAGAGCGTCGATCGAGCAAATCGAGCGAGCGAAATTGCTCTGCGCGGTGGCGTCCAATCGAGTGGACTGAAGAATTGCGGGTGGCCAAAAAAAAACCACGTGAACAACAACAAAATCTGTGGCAACTGCAACCCCGAATTGTTGGCCAGAGTACTCCGAACAGGAAGACGGAAATAAGTGTGGAGGTGGAGAGGTCACGGGCGGGCGGGGTGGGGGGAGGGCGGAGAGAACTGCGCGTGAAGTCCATGGCGCTCAACTCGGCCGTTGATTGACACGCGCGCTTCCAAACAATTCAGGCGAACGAATCTGAAGCGACTTCGGCCTGCCGGGAGCAACTTATATCCACGTGGTGACCGAGCCTCAATGATCAGGCAACACGCCATTCAGACTGTCGGGGAAAATTTAGGCGGCATCCTTGCTTGCATGTTTGTGGTGGATGTTTTTAATGATAGTTAGAATTTAAATGTGTAGAGCGTCATTCATGAAATTGCATCCCACAACGCTGCACCTCAAGTATACAGTTCCGTACACAGATAATACAAAAACAGAAAAAGCAGAAAAAATGAATACATAAATAACGAGAATAAATCACGTAAATAAATAAATCCGTTCGGTCTTCATACCCCAGACCACAATCGCACCACCGCTCCCTTCAACACAAACACTCACTCAACCACCCACACCCAAATTCACTCACCACACTGCAGGTCACGCCCACCCACACCCCCTACTCACTCATCCTTCCCCTCGCACCGCTCCACTTTGGATTTCCTTTGCCCTCATCCCTTTTCTCGAGTTCTTATAGCAACCTTTGGCAATTGAAGAAACGCATTCATCGTTATTATTATTATTACTGCTATAATAGTGCCGTTCGTGTCTAGCCCCTTGGCGTGTCGGTTCTTCGGGCCTCTGCTCATGTAGACGCGCGTCTGATTACAAACCTGAAAATGAGACGCGATATTCAAATGTGCTCTCAGCAGGGGTCGTATATTTATGATGAATACGATGATGACGACGATGGAAAATCGGGGCGCTTCGTCAATCCACTGCTGGATGAAGCCCCCCCCCCCCGTTTCTCTCCATCCGGGAGTTGTTTAACCTGGTCAGAGTTTTTATGTGAAATGGAGAAAGAAGGGATGGACAGTTACAGCTTTCAGTTATAGCTCCTAGCTGAGGTTAGCCGTAGTTGGGAATCGAACTCAGGCGTCACGAGTTCATCATGCAGTGTGCTAACCACAGCGCCGCTCTTCCGCCCCCACAGGTAAACAACTATGCTAAATGTATACAGCATTTGCAAATGTAGATGTTTGTATATGCAAATACGGATACAATGTGAATGTATTATTAAAAGGGCACTCGGTGTGCAAATCAACGCAACACGATTGATTGTCATTGCCGCACACAGCTTCTTCGCGACACTTAAGTACTTTTGTAAAGTTATGCATGGTTATTATATAGTGTATGTAAGTGCAAAACTAGCATGAGTGTGGAATCAATAACGCATCATTCCCGTGCACCGATTCGCGTGCAGTAATCGATATTTTCAATTGATAGTCAATTATATTGCAAATTGCATGGCACATTATTCTGTTAACCTTGGTAATTCCCGAAGTCACCCACATTCTTTGTCCCGAGTAGCACGTAGAAAAGTTATTGAGATTTAGATTCAGTGGTTATTTCATATGATTCTAAATGTAACAATTTTGCGGAGTGGTGGCCAGAGAATGGAATGCATCGGGAAAATTCATTGACAACGTGGAGATGGAGCGATACAAATTAGCTAACGTGCGGGTGATGGTTGGATTATTACATCGGAGGATCGCGAGAGATGGCGGCGGTTTGGCAAGGCTTTTATCCAGCAGTGGAATGACCACGCATGATGATGAACGTGTTACATGAAGGCTTAACCGAGCGAGTGACACCGCAAAGCAGCCTGCAAAAAAAAGATCCAGAATCGATACAATCTGGAGAACGATTAAACCGAGACAAAAAATAATTGACCAATACATCGATTCGCTATGTTTTTTTATCGCAATAATTAATAGAATCGTTACATCCTGCACGTGTGAGTGCGAGCCTGGTGTTTATGAGAAGCGTAAGCGAAGCAGTGAGCGCGCCGCGCTGCAAACCCGGCCACCCGAGTTCAATTCCCGTCCACGGCCAACACCAGTGACGTTTATCTGAACCGGGTCTGGGTCTCCAGTAGTTCAACTCGGGTAAAATTAGTACATGGTGCGATGCGTTAACATCGACACTAGGGAGACAAAGGCGACCGGGCGTGGTGCTGGCTACCCACCCCTTCGTGTACCGTGCCGACTTTCATTAGGTGCTCGCTAACAGCACTTGTCTTAACAGTCTGTGAATGCTATACAGGGGGTCTTTGTTTGTCTGTTGTATGGGAGAAGCGGTCGCGTGGCGGTTAGCGACCTCAGTATAGCACTCGCGAGCAGCACTTGCCCCAACAGCCTGTGTCGGCTACAGGGGGGATCTGTGTCTTTGTTACGTCGCAGATTCGCGAGGCACGTGGCGACAGCTTTGGGAGGCCTTCATATAAGTCTATTGAGTATGGCAGCTGCTGATGATGGTGGTGGTGATGATGATAAATTGAGGCAGCAGTTAACACTTGCTCCAGCATCCTGGTAGGGCTACAGGGGTTCTTCGTGTGTGTGTGTGTATGGACTAGCTGTGTGCATGCGCTTCTATTGGTATCGAGTTGCGAGTCAGGATAAAACCAGCGCGGACGGAATTGGTCCGGCTTATTTGCAACCCCAAAATCATAATTGGCGTCGCTGTGGAGAACACAACGCAACCTTTAACCCGTGGAACGCCACCACGGGGAGTGGAGTAAACTGATCTAAAACTATGTTTTATTGTACTAGGTAAGGCCCACTGAGCTGTATGGCTCTTTTTTGCCTGGCTATCGCAAACGATAGCTCAAAGAAGCGGGCTAATCACGTGGAAATGTGTACAGTATGCAGCAGCCAAATACTTGAAACGCGCGTTGATTCTAAATGTGGACGGCAAAAAAACCGGAGGGACCCTCAGAAAAATCCACGCGACCAACACCGGGAGAGAGACACGCAAACTTCAAATTATACAACGGGCGTCAAGGTTGGGGTCGACCCCACGACCTTCTGTAGACCCGGCGAGGTAGTTAACATCTCCTATCCACTGTGATGATGAGAGAGAGACGCGCAGACTCCAAATATACAGCAGACGTCAGGGTTGTGGTCGAATCCACGACCTTCTGTATACCCGGCGAGGTAGTTAACATCTCCTATCCACTGTGATGATGAGAGAGAGAGACACGCAGACTCCAAATATACAGCAGCAGGCGTCAGGGTCGGGACCGAACCCCACGACCTTCTGTAGACCCGGCGAGGTAGTTAACATCTCCTAGCCACTGTGATGATGAGAGACACGCAAACTTCAAATTATACAACGGGCGTCAGGGTTGGGGTCGAACCCACGACCCCCTCTACACCAGGCGAGGTAGTTAACATATCCTAGCCACCGTGGCGCCCAAATAAATATTCTGATTCTGACTTGCATCAAACGGAAGTTATTTTAGCCAAACAAAATCAGGATCGGTTTTGCTTTCCGCGGGCTATCACAGTTAGGCCGTGATAAATAAAGACTGCTGCTGCCTTAATCAGATTAAGTTTGTAAGATCCCTCTATATTAGCCGAGCGGTAACTTACCAATCGTTTCCCTGATCTATATCTGGGCTATAGAGTGGGCGTTGAGTTGACGTCTAGGTCTGGCCTACAGAGTGAGTGTTGCAATCCAAGTCTGGGATTATAGAGTGGGTGGGTATTGAGTTCTTGGTCTGCGCTATAGACTGGGTGTTCATTTGGAGATATGGACTCGTACAACGGGTGCTGCTGGGTTGTAGGAGCGGGTGTTGAGCGTTGACGATGCGACGACACCGCATGCACGGAACGGGAGTCACTGCGATGAGTGGCTGCGTCATCCGATCCTGAAAGCCACGTCCCTGATCCAACCCACACCTCCTCTCACCACCCCTTCCTCCTCCCTCTCCCCGACTCCCTCAGGCCAACAGCGGGCCCCAGGGCAAGGAGGCCACGGCGAACCGGAGGCCAGTGTACGTCTCTCAAGCGAGGACGCCCAGTCTCCTGGCCAAGAGCATCCTGGACGGTATAACCATGACTGCTATCTTTCGCCGATCTCGTCAGCAAGGAGCATAAACCATCGCACGAAAAAAGTTCGACTTACATATTACAAGATTACTACTGCTCACCAGTCGTTGGCCGTGGTCAATCCACTGGTGGATGGAGGCCTCTCCAACGCCCACCACATCTCACGATCCTTCTGTGTAATAATCCTTCTAGCCCCTGCACATGTACGGATTCATTGGTCCATCTGCTGAGTGGACGCGTTCCATTTACTTGCTATCGACAATAATAATTTACAGCAGTTTGCCAATCCCCACCGTCACTTGAAGGCGTCCCAGTGCTGTGTCGGGCATTGGGGTTGTTTGACCATACTTCAACGCGCTGGTCGGTGCTGGTTGGTAATGCGGTTGGAGGGGGGATGGGGGGGGGGGTGAGGAAGTGGAGCGGTTCAGATATCACTCGTTGCCAGTTTGTGGGAATTGAACTCGGGCAAACCGGGAGTCCTGTGAGCGAGCGTGGAGCAGGGCAGCGTCACCCAGACGGCCATGTGGAGAGGCACCCCGAGGTCGGCCACCACAGAGGAACAATGAGGCCAGACGACGTTGGCGAGGATGGGAGACTGTGCGATCGGGCCCTGGGTGGCCGCACGCCGACTTTACTAGCCGCTGTTGACCTCCAGCGGAATGAAGCGAAGGCGAGGTGTTTGCGGCCTTGGCACGGCGATGACCCATTGGAAGGGGGTGTATGGGCTATGCCAAGGCGTCTGCAACCAAAAATAACAAAAGGGTCATTTTTTATTTCAAATTCGGTGTATATATTTAAAAAAAACCTCGATATTTCAAGCGCCGCAATGTCCGTTGATACGACGCGGTAGGTCCTTAATAAAACAACGTCACGAAGCAGCCGTGTGCGGCTCCGGAGCCGCAGGCTGCCGACCCCAGGGCTATTCGCAGTTCACATCTTTACAAATAATTTGGGGGGGTTAGCATGGTCACGTTTGAGTGGAGCTGCCCCCCCCCCCAGCCTCTCCCCCCAACCGACGACCCCGCCACCGCCTTGACCCTCGCCGCCCACCGCTCGCTCTCCCTGCAGGCTACCGCCCCACCAGCGCCAGCGCCGGCGGCGGCGGCGGCGGCGACGACCACTTCGGCAGCGGCCCCGCGCCCGCGCTGCTGCCCCCTCTGAGCGAGCGGATGCGCAAGCGCCGCGCCTTCGCCGACAAGGAGCTCGACTCGGTGATGCTGGAGCGAGAGGCGCAGGCGATGCTGTGCGCGACAAGGGCCGCCGCGCTGCCCCAGCTGGGCGCGCTGCTCCCGCGCTCCCCTTACGCCGCCGGGGGCGGCGGTCTGTACCCGTGCGGCGCTGGCACCGCCGGCGCGCAGCATTTCAACGCCGTGGGCACGCACTTCATCTTCGGTCCCGCCGCTGCGCTTACGACGGAACCTGGCGGAGCGCTTATCCACAGGGGGTCTGCGGCGGCGGTGGCGGCGGCAGGAAGCGGCCAGCACCAGCAGCACCAGCAGCACCACGGAGCGTTCCACTGCTTCGGAAGCGCGCTCGCTGTGGAGCGGTGCGCGTTTTGGTCCAAGCTCTCCGCGGGTCACGAGCGCTTTTATCAGCAGCAGCACCAGCACTTGCATCACCAGCAGCAGCAGCAGGCCTTCTTGAACTCCAGTAATGAAACGGACAAAGCCGTCGTATCCAGGACTGGCCACGAGGTTGCGCCGGATGGACCCTCCGGCAAGGCCGGCCCACACTGCAAGGTGATCTTGGGCAGCCCGGCCGAGCTGCGGCTGTCGCTGCGAGCGGACGGGGTGGCCTTCCTCCCCTTCAGGAAGGCCGCGCCGTGGGTCCCGCAGGCCGACTCGATGCACCGAGCGGCAGCGGACTCGGTCAAACGGAGCGACGTTCAGCAACCGCAGCAGCAGCTGCAGCAGCATCAGATGCCGCAGCAGCAGCAGCAGCACGAGCTGACTGGGCCTCGCGACCCAGCCGAGTGCAAGGGCGAACATCAATCGGGGACCAAAGCCTCCGTGAGCAGGGGCCGCGCACCGTGCAGGCAGCCGGCGGAGGTCACGCGCTGCGAGAACGACGCGGCAGCGGCGGCGGCGTCGGGGAACTGCGTGAAGCTGGCGCACGAGAGGTGCCAGCCGATCAGCAAGGGCGCGGGAGCGGCTCTCCTGCCCTTCTCCGTCGAGTCGCTGTTGAGAATCAAGTGAAGGCCGCGCAGCGCGTGGAGAACGTGTGCCGGGATACTGAGGCGTGAGAAGGTGTCGCCGATGAGGTGGTTCGGGACCATGTTGGGAAGGTTGTGCCTTGATGGTGGTGGTGGTGGTAGCGGTGTTACTGATTACGATGATGGCGATGGGAGTGGTGATGCACGTGCTGATGATGGTGGTGGTGGTTGTGATGATGGTACAAGTGGTGGAAGTGATGAAGATGGTGGCGTCGTTGAGAGGTGCAAATGATGATGATGACGATGATTGTGATAGTGAGATGGTGATGGTTGTGATGATGATGATGATGATATCGTAGTTATGACAGTTGGTGTGAACTATAATAATATAGTTACGACAATGCTAAAATGATAACAACGTTAATGAGTTGATGATGGTGGTGATGATGATGATGGTGGTATTAGTGGCAGCGAAATGTCAAACTTACGGCGTTGTTGAACTTTCCGATTTGTTTTCGGCATGAGAAGAATAATAAGTAATAATCGCATTTTATTATTATTATTTATTAACTATTGCCATTAAGATCATTTTTCCTATTCTCGATAAAGCCAACTCAGCCACCGCTTGGCTGCACTCATCCAACCATGCAATAGTGTGGAAATTGTATGTAATAATATATTACACGTCTGTTTGTCAGCCTTGTTTATAATGTAACCATCTGCTGTAAGCCTTTAACCAAATATTGACGTACAAAACCACTTCGTGTGGTCACGAACCCGGATTAGTCTGTTTCGGTTTTTTTTTAGTTTTGCGATATATTGGAGTTTGCTCACGAGTTCACACATCAACAAGAATCCGGAGCTGCCCCGTAGTGCTGAGCTCCGGAAAATAAAATAAAAACATTCCATTAGAAATGAAGCCCTGTGGAAGTATAAAGATTCAGATAGTCGTCACCGGTGTTGGCCGTGAGCAGGAATCGAACTCGGGTCGACGGTTTCGTAGCGCAGCGCGCTAGCAACCACACTACCGATGTATACACACACACACTCACACGCTGTGCAGATAACGTGCGCACACAACCTCAATCCATTCGTGAGTAACACTGTGGCCTTTAAAAGGCAAAATATGTAATCAGTAACTTTGTGAGCGATGGCCAGCCTTAATAGCGCGTGTAATGAAGAAGGGCCATTGCCCGAAACGTCCCCTAATATATATTATCCTTTTGAGGCCACACGGTGTTTATTGGATGAAGGTGTTGAGTGTTTGTTATTCGTGCTTGTGTATGGGTCAATTAATCCATGCGATCTTATGCTTGCTAACACAATGCTCTTTGCCTCCGCCTGCTTCGCCTATCGCGGTGTTTATATCGGAATCGTTATTAAACTATGCATTTCCTAAGTATGGATTACGAGTTTTTGTTGTTGTTGTTGTTGTAAATATATGAGCGCGCACACGTGGCTTTGAGAGGTAGGTGTGTGGCAATAACCCCCTCTCCCCTCCTCTCGAAGATGAGGATGCTACTAGCGCAGCGCTATCACCGAATGCCGTTGTTTAAATCGCATATCCACAGCTCGAGAGGTTGAAATCGTCCACTCTATGCCGCGCAAAGGGCGCGACCCCGTGTAAACATCGTTTTTTTTAAAGGACACTATTGCCCGGCGATCCGCTCTTTACACAGTGTACACAACGTCGATAAGCACCTCGGGCTGGAGTTGATGGCAAACACATTACGCTGTGCAAACAAGAGGCTGTAAGTCTCGGGTAAAAGACGAAAAATGTTTTGAGTCGGAGCCCTTTGTAACGTCAACAACAAAAAAATGTCCAGCAGACACAGGTCCTGAACTCACCGCTGGATCAAACTGCCCGTCAGCCCCGGCTCCTCTCTCGTTCGCTCGCTCTCTCTCTCTCTGAGACCAGCAGAACGCCAAGCCAGCGACACGGGAAATGTATAAGGACAGGTCTGAGAATGGCTTACATTTTTCACCGACTTTATTTGTTCTTGTTGTTGTTCTGAGGCCGTTTTTTTAATCGACTGGAGTAGGCACGTTCACAATCAGAATATTTATATTTAGACTTGAGGAGGAATCCGATGAGCTATGAAGCTCTCGTTCACTGATGTGCAGTAGGGGAGGATCAGAGAGTTACAACATCAGACAATAAAACAACTGATGGGAGTGCAAAATAGAGACGAGGTAAAAGCAAGTCACGGTACATACAAATAAAATATATGAGTGCAAATTGCATTAAGTACGTTTCTTGGTATCCACAGCAAAAACAGTGAGAGGGATACTGGATGTAGAGTGCAGGGTGTGGAAATATGTTCGAGGTCGCCAGCCCAAGCAAAGCCCTCGTGAAACAGAGTTACTGCTCTGAAAGTGTTTAAATGTGTTAAGGGTTTGTTTATATGTTAAAACATCAATAATAACCCGTCCATAGGACGGCCAGTTCTCAGCCTACAAAATGTTAACAACTTAGCAGCTAAGTCTAGCTCAATCACCACAAACCTTGGGCTACTTTGACACGGCAACTGTGACCGTGTGATGGGGTTACTCCTAGCGTGCCTTGAACGCCACGTGGCATCTAAAACAAAGGCGGTGTGCATTATACGCACGGACTTTTCACTGACGAATCAGGGTTTGGCGAGGTAGACCCACATTTGCAAAGGGGCCGATAAAAAAGCAGCCAGCCCTCGCGAAGGCGTCGCCACGTTTCTTTAGGTGAACAATGTTTCATCATTAGACCTCCTTTGCCAGTACCAAAATATAAGAATAGGGTTTTCCCCTTTTTTCTGACAACAAAACTGAAACCTTTTTACGAGGATTCATGTCTGCATTAACCACAATACCTGCAGTCAAAATGCAAACAAAAAACATACTATGGTAATATATGCATTGTCCTTGAAACTGATTGGTCCACGCCAAGGGACGGCTATCTTTTGATAGTGCATTGTCTTTGAGTTGTACGCTTTTTGGCGTCATCTGGTCGAGCACCAATTGGGTCGAGGCTCAAAAGAAAGCCGTCCCTTGGTGTGGACCAAGCAGTTTCAAGAACAATGCATATATTATCATAGTATGTTTTTTTTGTTTGCATTTTGACTGTAGGTATTGTGGTTAATGCAGACATGAATCCTTGTAAAAAAGGTTTCAGTTTTGTTGCCAGAAAAAAGGGGAAAACCCTATTCTTATATCGTGAACAATGTTGTGATGAACTTGGGATGAGAGCCGGTGGAAAGAGAGCGACATGCAGTGTGGCGTTCAATTCATTGACCCCCGAACATTTGTTTTTCTCGTTAACGTATTAATTTCTGTTTTAAATAAAGATGACCTTACAAAAATAGATAATTAAACGGGGGGGGGGGGGGGGCACAAGACATGGATCGCCTTGTAGATGCGACGAGACAGTCAGTCGGGTAGAGCGAGTCCTCAACATACATTGGTGTGGAGGCATCAATGCGTGAAGTTCAAGAGAACTTTCACCTAAGAAGTAGCAACAGAATAGCGCATTGTACTCGGAACCATGGCAGTAGCGATAGAAGAGTGATAAGGAAGTGATTGACCGTCGGTGAACGAGTGACTATTGAATCAGTACGTATGGTGCTGTAACCCTCCTCCAACCACCACTACGCTCTACACAAAGACAAAGATTCCCCGCCCCCCCCCGTAAGAATTTGCATCCCCAATGCTGATGTTTGCACAAAGCATTAGGCATTGATTTTAAGGCTGAGTCGACATAGGGGCAAGTCCTAGGGCCGGTTCAAATGTTCGCCGCTAATATTGGTCGTGAGCGGGATTCGAACTCGGCTCGCCAGTGTCCAAGCGCGCTGCGCTAACCGCTGCGCCACCGCTCCCTCTTTCACGGGCACTGCTTCAGACGGAGTCGAGGGGGCTGGCTGTAAATAATCTGCCCTGTGGTTGTTTCAACACAAAAGCTCCCTTTGCCCCGGAGGGCAAGGCGTTGAAAAGAAGAAATAAAAAAAATACTATGGAAGGGTTACGGGAAAACAAACAAAAAACTATCTTAAACAAAACAAAAAAAACTTACGGCTCAATTATTGTCCTCCTCGACGCTATCTCGGCCGCCGTAAGCACGGAGAAGTCTTCTTATCTCTGCGCCTCGAGTTCCCGTGCCCGTCTCCGGGTCCGCGCGTTGTTGATGGTTCCGCCGAAAATATCGGCGACAGAAAATTCTCTCGGCAACTATCGTGAACTCTTGTCACGAATGCGGAGACACAGGCGGCTAGAGAGAGAGAGAGTGAGAGAGAGATGGGGGATTTAGAGGCAGATTTCAGAAGACGCGAAAGGAGAGACAACGCAGTGTGGGTGCCGCGGATGACTCGATCACCGCATCGCGTGGCGCTTCCAGACGCGCTTTTGCGGCCGTCTGGAACGCTCTTCCTTCCCATATTAGCAAGACACTGGGAGCCATGCACTTTCAAATCTAGTTTGAAAACGCATTACTTTGAACTGCTTTTTGTGTTTGGTTTGTTTTCCTTCCCCGAACATCCGATGAGAAATTCAACATGCCATCAACTCGTCCCCAACCAAGCCACCCACTCACCACACCTTTCGGCTGTCGGGGTTGATTGACCATACTTCACCAAGCTGGTTATTCCGCGCGGGTTGGTAATGTGAGTGCTACCACCAGCAGGACGGTGTCAAATAGGACATACGTGGAGAGGAAATGAACCATTATCACAGTTGCTCGAAGCACTGCACCACCCGTTCCACCGCCAAGTTGTATTTGGAGTGCGTTATATAATTATGTATTGTATACTGTCATGGCTGGTGGTCGAGACTAACGATGGCGTGGGAGACGGAACGCAGCTGACATTGACTAGTTTGCAAAGTGGCCAATTGGATCGTTAGATTGTAGGATTTGCGTAACAGTTTCGGCCTGTAGAGTAAACTAAACACATTTGTTACTTTAGTTTTTTTTCCAAATGAGGCCCACTGAGCTGTGTAGCTCTTTATTTAGAAGCGACCTGGCCACAAATGATAGCCAATGAAGTGGCTTAGCATGTGGAAATGTATAGCGGGCAGTTACTATAAACGCATGTTTCTGAATGTGGTGGGAAAAACCGGAGGACCCGGAGAACATTCCACGGGGAGAATATTCAACTCCAAATATACAGCAGGCGTCACGGTTGGGATCGCACCCATGTTCTCCTGTATACCAGGCGAGGTCGTTAACATCAATCCAACAGTCGACTCATACTGGCCACTGCTGCTGCTGATACATTCTGAGTGGCAGTATTGTTTTACTGTCATAACACTCATTAATTGTGTTAATGGTCCGTTGTGCGCGCCGTGTTGTGTGTGCGTGTGTGTACCGTGTCACTAATTATAATAATAACAACAACAAAATAGGAGCCGGTATTGTGCGGTTATCCTCTCGTAGAACGCGTGCGGAGAGACGGAGCGCATTGAGTAGGCAGGATGCCCGAGTGAGGGTCGTGTGATTTGCAGGTGTCATCGCGTTGGGCATTACCCATTGCACACATTCATCGTGCATCCCCATCGCAGTCCAATATCGTCATGAGCATCACGATTGATCACCACGATTGTTCATTCGCATTTTCATCGTGGTCATGCTCATTATAGGGTCGCACTCATTGCACACAAAGTGCTTGCCACAACTGCACCACAATACCTTGCTGATCTCGTCAAGGAATATAAAGCATCACGCGAACTCCCATCATCCTCGCAGCAGCGACTTATTGGCTAGTCATCGAACGAAGACGGTGGTCGATGCATCGCGCGCGTTCAGATGCGCTTCTTCGGCCGTCTGGAACGCTCTTCCTTCCGATATTATGAAGCCACTGGAGCTATGCACTTTTACATCTAGAGTGAAAACTCGTTTCTTCAAAGCTGCTTTTTGTGTTTAGTTCGTTGGTCTTCCCCCGCACCTCCGATTAGCACAGTTGTGTACGTGCGGTGCGAAAGAAGTCCAACACACATGCATAGTCTATTATAATCATCATCATCCTTATCACTGATACCGTCATCACAATCACTATCGTCATTATCATCCTCGTTGTCATCATCACTCGCACCACCATTGTCATCGTAGCCACCATCGTCAACATTGTCAACATTTTGATTTAAAGCTTTCGTGACTGCAGTAATTCATATTCTTAGTTGTTTCGGTAAAGTCACGTTGAAGAATATATTGTCAACATTGTTCACTATTCAACGTCGTCATCATTGTCATAATATGCATTAACCATTATCGTGCCGTTATCCTCATCGTCATCATGCATCATTATCATCGTCACTTCCATCAACCGTATGAAGTATTATTTATCATTACAATTATCATTGTCATAACTACCATGAATATACCACCACGATTGCCTATCACTATCTTCTTCCATCATCATCATGGTGACAGGTGAACTACGCATTTGCACTTGCGTTGAAGTTCAATACATAAGAGACGCTAATGTAAAGAAAACAATCTTCAATCAAGTACTCGTGTCGGTTTGGCAGGGCTCATTATTATCTTTAATCACGTGTCAGGCGGTTATTCATCATCCTCGCTCTGCAATCGAACTCACAGCGACACTTGGTAGGTGAGCGAGGTCAAATTCGCTCTCCGCGTGTTCTCAGCTGGTAGGTAAGAGAGGTGACCTCAGCACCCATCAAGCTCCACGACACCCGAGTCACCCTAGCCACCTACCCACCTAATCAACCAATCTAATTTCCCAAACACTAAAAAGAATCCCCACAAATGTCAAACGTTACCGGGTCTGCAACACGAGACGCACTCTTAAGGAGCCCACGTGGAAGCTAAACGGGATCTCGAAAAATCCACACGCGGTAGGGATGTATGGTTTCCATTGTCTCTCTTTATTTCCGTGCAGATGAAAAGGCTTAATTTAGGGGCGAATATTATGGAACGGCGGCGGATGAAGCCGTCTGTGCATCTGCCGCTCCAAATTACGACCATGTGCAACCCTTCCTCGGCCCTCCCCCGTTGCAGCGGTGGAGCGGCGGGGGGCCATTGATTTCCCCCACGCGGAGCACCGCGCTTATGAGCCACCCCCCCCCCCCACCATGCGCCACTCAGTGACGGTGACGCCACCACGGCGCCTGTGCCAGGCCAGGTGCACATTGATGCCGCGCGAAGTGTCGAAGGCTCCGCTGACGGGAGGTCGTGGGACAGACCCAGCAGGTGCCATGGGGTTGACCGACTGAGATGACTGCCAGATGCACCAATTGTGCGACCCCCCCCCCCCTCCCCCGCACTATGTATTTTAACCGCCCGGCGCTCCGCTCGTTGTTGTGAGCGTCGCCCCTCTGCCCTCCGTTGTTGTTGGAGGGCGACTGCTTCTGTCTGCCCAGTAGCGTCCTTCACGAGACTCCTCCATACCACCACCCAGTGCCGGGTTAGCCCAGTAGCAAAAGTAGCTACACATGTAGCTGCTACACATGTAGCTACTACACATGTAGCTACAACACATGTAGCTACTACACATGTAGCTGCTACACATGTAGCTATTACACATGTAGCTACTACACATGTAGCTACTACACATGTAGCTACTACACATGTAGCTACTACACATGTAGCTACTACATATGTAGCTACTACACATGTAGTAGCTACTACATGTGTAGTAGCTACATGTGTAGTAGCTACGGGCCCGCACTTTAAAGGGCTCCGCGCTAAACGCTTTCAAGCTATCAATTCCGGTTCAGTGATTCTGCACTTGCTCTACTACTATAGTACTATACTGCCTTCAACTTTTATGAACCATTGGGTGTTTAAGGATATCGATTCGTCGTATTATCTGGCTGTATAGCAAATGAAAAAAAAATAACTTTTCTATGCAAGTTAAAAATGTATGTTTTTAAATATTTACGTGTTTTATTCATTTATTTAGGGCCCCTTTATAACATATGCTACAGGCCCCGCACTAGCTTAATCCGGCAGGATCACAAGTAACACTTCTGGTTTCCAAGCCCGACTTTGTAAAAACGTACGCGCAGGTCGAAGAACTTACTCCGACTCTTTGGTTCTTTCGGTTAAAGTCACGTATGTATAACAATAATAATAGATCCCGACGTTTCGATCGCCACACAAGCAACCGTCTTCTTCGCTCCCCGTGGAGCGTAAGGCCGCAAAAAGCGCACACCAATGCCGGGCGGTCTTTAGAAGCTTTCTCTGCTTCACCCCAAGACAAGACGTCCCCATTGGTCTTTCGTTGGTTTTGGACGGTGCCTTCGCCCGGTGGCCTACGGCCTGCCCCAATGTTCTCTTCCCCTTGTGGTGTCTACCCTAGGACAGCTTTCGCTATGGACTCTGTTTCCATCCTCGGCACGTGTTCCAGCTACCCCCCGAGTCTTCTCTCTGTTATGTCCACCCGCGTTGTGCATCTTGTAATTGGCCTATGTGTTACGGGTCCCGGTTTGAAATCGTGTTTGGACGGAAGATGTGACAGATTTTTACTCAGGCAGTTGTTGTGGACGGTTGATAGGGGGAGTTCGTGTCTATCTTGGTCATCATCCTTGCTGTTAAGAAAGTTTCAGAGAGAGAGAGAAAGCTTGGGCAGGACAAATCACAGGTGGAAGATGATCTACGATGGTTAACAATAATAACGACGGAGTGGCAGTCACGGGAGCGGCACATGCGGAGATGGAGCGATGGAATCAGTTCGCCTGCTCGGTGGCTTATCACACCGCAGGATCGTGAGAGGTGGCGGCGGCTGCTCGTGGTGGCCTTCATCCAGCAGTGGATTTACAATAAAGGGTATTAAGCAATGAATGGTAGTCGTGTGCGCGCACACATACACACAGATTGTAACACATTGCTCAGGTCTAGTTACTTTGCTTCGGCGTAGAGATCGTGACATGCGCATTAAAACGATTAGTGACAGCTCCTATTTTCATTCTAGCGACGTTGTTTTTCATGGTTTGATTGACACTTCGTAACCTTTATCAGCACGCACTGTCGCCGATTACAGTTTCACGGATGTTTCATTTTTTGGTGTATATATTTTTAAAAACGTGTCGTTTAAAAAATAAAATTTCATCCCTTTATAATAATCCACTACTATCAAATGACGCCCTACCCGCACGCGATGTAAGTTATCGAGGCTATTGGAGCATACTTCACCACACCGGTCACCGCGGGGTCGGTGAAGGAGAAGCCAGGGGGGTTGGCAAGTGCGGATATCGCTCGCCACTGAGGCCAGCACCTGCTACGGGATTTGAACTTGGGGGTTGTGCTCGGTTCACGGCGCAGTCTCGCCAACCCCAAACCTGCTGTCATATCTCCAGCCGATAAACCGAACACCGGAACGACAACCGCGCACGTAAAACTCCCCGACGTGTGACAGCGAACGTTGGCTCTAAAGGTCACAGGAAAGACGCTCAAAGTAAACCTCTTGTTGGCCCGAACAACACTCTCACCTACTGGCCATTCGCGCGCGTGAACAACCGCGTGTTCACTGGATTTCAAATCAGGGGACTGCTTCTCTATGTCTCTCTCTCTCTCCACACGGCGTTACCACGACCCTCCCTCCTCCTCCTCCTCCTTCACAGTCCACAAGCCACACACTCTCTCTCTCATGCGGTGGGTATCACGGGAGGGGCGGGGGTTAAGGAATTAATAAAAATGCCTCGTTTACAAAGAGGAGGAGCCCGCGTAAGCGCTTCAAGGTGGAGAGTGAACCGTTCATTCTTCGCACGGCTTGAACTCTTCATCCGCGGCAAGAAAGAGGTGAGTCGGGAGCGGGGAGGGAGGGAAGGATAAGGACAAGCGATGGTGTCTAAATGAGCCTACAGAAGCCAAAACAATGCATTGTTTGTATCGCGTCAGAAATGATCAACAACTGCGCGGTTTCCAAAACAAGCCGACTCTCACAAACACCGCTGCGGTTTCCAAAACAAAGCAGAGCAGCGATCATCCTCGCCGAAACCGTGTGTGGAGTTTTTTTTTTCTCGTGTGTGAGATAAAGCGATGTGAAAGCCCCGCAACCACCAACCCCCTGACAAGTTTATATTAAACAATTCCCGACGAGCGGGAGCGCGAGACACGGACAGCGACAGAAACATTTTTTTTTTGCGAGCTCAGATTTAACAACTCAAACAATGATTTTCTTTCCCGTGCGTCCCCTGCCCTCTCTCGCTATGCCACCCCCACCCACCACCACCCCCATCCCGGCTCTTCTGTGGCCCCAAATGAAACTCCCCCCTGCCTCCCCAAGCAGTTTTTCCGCCTCAATGGCAAAAGACAAGTGTCATTGTTTTGAGTTATCTGGTCGTGGCGGTCGCGTCTGTTTGGAGGAATTCCAGCTCTTATCCGAGACGTACATCTGTGTTGGCATCTTGTCCAAACACACATACACACGCACGCGCGCACGCGGAGTGAGTGCGACTCAGTCGGTCACATCCAGGTGAAGTGTGTTGCTGCTGCTGCTGATGATGATGCTGGTGTGCTGTACTTGGTTTTGCGGTCCGCGTTATACGATTTTATTACAGCAAACAGGGTAGGGGAGGTGGTAGTGGCGATAAAGGGGCAGCCCTGCAATTGCACGTTCGCGACACTGCTGGCGGAAGGGCCCCCACTGAAGCCACCCCGCCGAGAGCACCTATCTAGAAGATAACCTTTGGCCTACTCTTCCACACTTGCCTAGACCGTCTTGAAAGTGGGAATGCCCACACTTCACCCCACCCACACCAAAATGCGACCTTACAAATTGACTTGCTGCGGATGAACAGAGGCGAGAGGAGGTGGGGTTGCGAGTGACTCAAGAACTTTCACCATTATGAGACCTCCTTTGCCAGTAGCAAGATATAGTAATAGGTTTTTACCCTTTTATCTGCCACCAACACTGACACCTTTATACAAGGGATCATGTTTGCAATAACCACAACACAAGCAGTCAAAATGCAAACAAAAAGAGACAACTCTGATAATGATATACACTGTCATTGAAATTGATTGGTCCACACCCGACACAGCTTTTCTTAGAGCCTAGTCTCCACTGGTGTTGGACTAGATGACGCGAAAAAGGCAGTGTATATCATTATCAGAGTTGTCTCTTTTTGTTTGCATTTTGACTGCTTGTGTTGTGGTTATTGCAAACATGATCCCTTGTATAAAGGTGTCAGTTTTGGTGCCAGATAAAAGGGTAAAAACCTATTACAACTTGCACCATTATTTGACCTCAGCATTGCAAGTCGAATGTGCTCACCATTATACCGAGACGGCGTCGCTTTTCTCCTGCAGAGTTTCACCACTCGGGTGGGTTGCTGTGTTGTGGGTTCCAAATGCCCACTCGCCTGCCCAACCTGGCCGCCCTCCACCAAGAAGGGTCTCTGCTTGATTTACCAATACCGTGACACGATGGCGAAAAAAGAAGCACTTCTGGTGTTGTGTACTCAGAGATACTGTAACACAGGGGCGATTGTGGCAATGGAGGTGGTGGTGGTGGGTGGGTGGGTGGAAGAAGGGAGGGGTCGGGGCCGGGGGGAACGTGACCGATGTCAATTCAAAACGGGTCGATTGGTGCAACAAAAAAAACTCCTCAAATTCCGTGCGTGCGGACTTTCGCGATGCCACGCGGATAGTCGTCAGGGAACGGGGAGGCGCTGCCTTGTCCAAGGCACCAACGACGTCTCTCTGATTGCCTCTTAAGCTGTCCCGAGAACAAGAATCGAATGTAGGTGACAAAAGACTTTCCGTTACAGCAGAAGCAGCAACATTTTGGAGCAACCTCGTTTCCTCCGTTGACGTCGCACAACTTCCTTCAAAACATTATCCTGAAGCAGAACATTAGTGCTGGATACAACCACTTTTGCAAATTTCATTCGTAACTTTTGATCCTTACACGTGTATCGAACGTTCAACAATTTTTTTAGGTTTAATTGTATTGGGGGACTGTGTATCGTGTCTTGGTGTGGTCTGAGGTTGTTGATGTTGTTGGTTTTCTATTTGCTGCCTTATACCCATGCTCGCATTTAGTGTTGAAAATTCAGACACATGGCCACACGAGAGACATGTTGTAGAAGGGCAACAGTCAGGGGTGCCCTTTATTTACGTCCAATGGGCAGGTGGGTCGATCAGTTAGTCTCCTCGCGGTCGCGATCAGTTAAGTCACTCACAGTCGATCAAGAATAACGGAGTCCATCCGTGGCACGGCAGTTCACGTGTGTGGTGGTGGGGTAAAGCGGTGAGTGCGCGTTTCCCACCTCTCTTCTATCAAGACGTCTGAGCCAGCGTGATTTAAAGAAAAAGGGTCAAATGCCACCATCTCGCTTCCTGGAGAGGTGGCCTATCGCTCCTTCGAGTATGTGTGTGTGGGGGAGGGTAGACGGGAGCCTTCCCCAATACATTTCAGGGCTGCACCTTTATGCTAACGGGGTAGGGTTTAGAGCAGTGGTTCTTAACCTGCACTGCAGCCTTGCAGCCCTTTGGTTCTCAATCGTAAAAAAAAAAATGTGTAATGTTAATAAATACACAGGGTTTGATGAGACAAAGCCTTTGTACTTACGTGGCCGTGCTTAATTTGTGTTTCGATTATTTACCTTCTAACAAAAAAAATCTGGCCACATCTCGCACCCACAGAAAGGGCATCACGCACCCCCAGGGGGTGCGTGATGCACCGCAGGTTAAGAACCACTGGTTTAGTGGGATGGAAGCGGTAGCGGGAAATACACAATGGGCTTTCTATTAAGTCTCACCTGCCCGGACCTGCGCCGCTAACGAGTCCAGGAATTCCAGCGCAAAGCCGAACTCCCCCCCCCTCTCCCGGCTCGCTTGCGTCGGCGTGGCGCTGCGTACCGGGGTGGTGGTGATGGGGGGGGGGGGCCCAACCACTGGCGGGCTGTTTAACGTAGAGTCGCCGCACCTGTACGGCGCGCTGCGGTGGCTATGAGATGTTAATTCCCTCGCCTGGTAAACAGGGGGTCGTGGGTTCGATCCCGACCCTCAAGCCTGTTGTATATGTGAAGGTTGCGTACGTCTCTCTCTCTCCCCCGTGGTCGTGTGGATTTTTCTCCGGGCCCTCCGGTTCCACCCCCCCCTCCTCCTCCACGTTTATAAACAACATCACCACGCGTTGCGAGTATTTGTCTGCTGTTATAAGTGTCCACGTGATAAGCCGCTTCGTTGAGCTACATCATTTGTGGCCAGGTCGCTTCTGACAAAGAGCTCTATAGCAGCTCAGTGAGCCTTGCCTAGTAATTTTTGTTTTAAACATGTCCACAGAGGGGATGATGCACGCCCGCGAGATATCGATTCAGACAATCGTTGCCACCGCCGCTGTGTTCACACTCTCCAAGGCGGTCCAGATGTCGTGTGACCCCCCTCACCCACCCAATTAATCAACGCCGAACTTTCTTTTTTTCCTTTGCACATTCATTTATGTTTTAAATAAACCTTACTTTTAAAATATTAACTGTTAGATGTTTAAAAAAAAATGTTTCATTATGATTCAATTGTGCTGGGGTCACAAGACATGTGGACCACCCTGTAACATTGTCCGTCGTGATGTAACGTAAACTATACATCGACATGTGACTCAGGACGTTATTGCAGTAAGGCCCCGGTTTACGTCGGGTATGCGATTTGCAGGGTACAAGGCGGAGGCGAAAGCCGAGAGGCGACGGATAACAAGAAAGAACGGACGATGCTGCCAGCGACGTAAGTGTGGGGTTGAAGCGGCGCATATCAAGTCGTGGTATTCATAAAGTGACGACGTATTTGCAAAACGACGTAAAAAGGGGGGAGACTAATTCTTGTTATCACTCTATGTTCATTCACGTTTTTAAATGTGCCTTTATACCCCCCACCATACACACTCACATGGGCCTCAGTATGCCTTATATGGGCATTCTGTAGTGATGACCTGACAGCAGCCACGCTCAACCCACTGCTGGATGAAGGCCGCCTTCCCCCCCTCCCCCCCCAAGCGGACGCCATCCTCGCGGTCCGGCGACGCAGCAGATCCATCTGTGGCTCTTACGCTTGAGCCGATATCTTCAGTCCAACCCTCCGGTGGACGCATTCCCAGGCACGTTGGCCCCTTTGTCTGCTACTCGGTCGTTTGTGAACCACGGGGGCCCTCAGCACCTGTGGTGACGTGTCCTGCCCAAGCCCCGCTTGTTTTATATCAGTCAGTATGATGTATCACCTGCACGCACACACACACACAAACGTGCTCCGATCCATTTGTTCCTCTTTCCGTCTCTCGGTGTAAATTCCAAGCACGCATCTCGCCATGCTTATTCGAGCACTTTTTCAACATTCTGTTTCATTTTTCCCCCATCGGGTGTCCACATTTGTGATCTATTCGTCAACCCGTGTGCATTAACCCCGCTGCGACATATGGACCCATAAACATGGACATTCGACAAAAGATAACCTGTACAGAGCTTAACCATAACATGCATTCTCACCTTAACACTACGCGACAGCCCCCTGACTCTAACCCTTCCCATAGCACTCGGTATAAACATAATGTTAACCTTAGCCCCAATCATAATATAGACTATGGCTCTTAACACAGTGCCTTCTGTAGTTCTCGCCCTAATATTAGCCCTAGCCCTCGGCTAAACCTAAATATTTCCAAATGTTCACCCACCTACGGTTGTGCAAATAAGCAAACTCTGGGATTTAAGCTGCCATCGTACAGACCTCGCAGACAGACGCGCGCACACGGACGAGGAGAAGCAAACAACACCGCAAATACTACTGCCCGCAGGTGAGACAACGCACCTCAAAAACATATCCAGGTAGCGACTGAGCGAGCCAAATTGCTCATCAACACATTCATCAAACAACGCTTCCCTAAAACGGGGAGAACAATGTGTGTGTGTGTGTAGATGGCAGGTGCCGTTTCGGACAACAGTCTTCCTTGGTGGCAGAGGGATCGCTGTAGAAGTGCCAATGCCCAAAACGTCGCCTGTTTATATAGGGTTTCTTTTTTTTCCTCTTGGGAGGGCGTTGTTAAAGTGCATGATTATTGTGTTTAACCCAGGGGACTCCTCTCCAAGGAGCAGAACGAGCCACGTTTGCAAGAGTGGCCCCTTGGTAAGCTGAATGACAAAAGTAACAAATAAAAATTCCCGCAATGACGCGAATAGAACTCCAGTGCTTTTGTCGATGAGTGTGTTTGCTTTTTACTGGTTGTATTTGTGCACCACGAAAATTATTTTTGTGCCCGGATAACCATTGAGGTTGGTGTTCATTTACAGCACACTAATTTTGGTGGTGGGAAAATTACGCGTTCCTATGGAGGGAGCGAGCCTTAATCCATAGAACGGATGACTTCACCACAAAGTCGTAAACATTGTATCACCCCCCCCCCCCCCAAACCAGAGTTTGAACTCGCAAAAACCTCCAATTGCGAGCCGCCTCACGCGCCCACTCCCAACGCCACGGATTCCACTTCATTGTTTCCCGGCTCCCGTGTCCGCGCGGGCGGGCGTGATGGCTGACTGATTGACACTGATTGACACTGATTGAGGCTGATTGACGCCGATTGACGCCGATTGACGCGCCGATTGACGCGCTCCGTGACTCAAATTAATACTCGGATGTTACAAACCGGGTACTTGTCGATCCTCGTCTAAGGTTACTGGAATGTGTTTGCCCGTCTGTTGGTGGTGATTCGATGGCACAAATCCTGGCGGCGGCGGCGGAAGGTTGGGCCGAGACGAGCGCGTGCATGTGAACGGCCCTCGAGGGGATGGGGGGGTCGATGTGTGGATTACTTCGCAATGTAAATATTTTAACAATTTTTGGACAATGCCGCCCACACTGTACGCGCCCTTAAGTTCTTACCTTTCTCCGCTCTGTTTGTCCCCTTAGAAACGCTCTTGCACCGGCCCCGACTGGACATCAGTGGGAAAAAATAGCTTTATAGCTCATCGGATTCCTCCAGTGTAAATCATTATTATGAAAAAACATAATCTGAAACGCCAATGTGACAGTTCAAACGCCTTCTCAGCACATGCAAACCCTGATGCCAGCCAATGGGGTGGCGGGGAGGGGGTCACAATTTAAAACAAATGCTTAATTAAATACTTCTGATAACAAACGCACGATAGGAAGCGTTACATAATTCACGAGTACGCATGATTCTTTTGTTCTCATATGACATCATGCGATTAAGATAAAGTCGAGTCCAAGAGTCTCCCCGTTCAAAGGAGCGCTGAAGGGTCGCATTGACTGTTGGCCGCCTCGGGCCGATGTATGCAAATTCCAACATTCACTTGACATGCTCAATTACGAGATAGTGTCCTGCAAATTGACCAAGCGTGCCAGATAACAAATGTATATTTGGTGATACTCTGTTGGCAGTGGTGCCCAAGAGAAAATGCATTAAACAAAACAACTCACATTCATCAATAACGCTGCCTTATAAACGTGTATCCGAGGCTATGTTTTGGGCAACGGCCCATTTTCCTTACATTGATTAGGCCCCATCTCGATGGCCTCTCTGTGATCAGTCCCTACCTCTCTGTGATCAGTCCCTACCTCTCTGTGATCAGGCCCTTACCTCTCTGTGATCAGGCCCTTACCTCTCTGTGATCAGGCCCTTACCTCTCTGGCCTATCTAGATGCTGTGAAGAGCTCATTGCAACAACGAAAAACCGTCACCTCTTATATAAACATATATATGTCATAATAAAGGTGTTTGGGTTAGATTGCGTTATTTATAAATGTGTCGCAACCCTCTACCACCCGACACGGCCAATCAGTAAAAAAAGTGTCACGTTGACAAAAGACAAATAGTTCACTACTTTAGCCCACCGGTGTGTTGAAGAATGAATCCACAACATTTACAATCTTTGAGTACGCCGTTTCGCTGGTAATTACATCCAGCATCATCGGGCAGTTTGCCAGAATAGTGAAGCCCTCACTTGCTCCCGGTCTCAAATAGAGCAGCAGGGTGACGTCATCCGTCAACCCAATCAGGTGCAAAGATCAGAGGCGGAGAAGGGGGGGTATTGTAATTATATAATATATTTGTAATCAGTTAATTCTTATGATTAGTAATCAGTTGTAGATTAGTAATTGGTTGTAATGTGTATTATTTAATAACTGAACCCAATCACTATACCCACTCAGGTGCAGAAATCAGAGGTGGCGGAGGGCAGTTTATTGTAATTATATACTACGTTAGTAATCAGTTAATTAGTATGTGTTCCCCTATAAAGAATTGTAATTGCAATATGTATTATTTAATAATACACTTCCAGGCCGCACTAGGCCTATACCTGTCAGAGCGATTAAAGTTATTTGTATTTCTCTCAATTTCAATGGATTCTCTAATTAGTCTCGGCCAGTAATAATTAGTTTTACACAACACTTCAACCTTATCAAAATCAATTGAGTGCCCTTGTTGGCAAGCATGTTCTGCTACTACCGACATTTGTGTTTGGGATAATTTTAAATTTCTTTGGTGTTCTTTTAGTCTTACGCTGATGTTACGTCCCGTTTGTCCAATATAGCATCTGCCACATAAGCAATTAATCCGATATACACCTTCTGTTGATAAGCTAGGTAATTCGTCTTTAGTACAAGATACTAGTTTTTTTGTGTACTGATATATATATATTTGTTTCTGTTCTTGAACGAACGTGGAAGTTGTATTCATACGGCAGGAGGAGTGTACACTGACGCCTCCGAATGACAACCGCGGTGCCGTCCGTCGGTGCCGTGGCTTTGTGCGAGTGCAGCATCCCAGAAATCCACTCCCCACCCCCCGCTCCATCCTTCGGACAAAACGATCGAAACTCGCCCGGCCCACACCAAGGGAGTCGCTTTTACGGCGGGCTCTGAACGCTCCGCTCGGTTGCTTTATCGTCTCAATTTGCTAAGTTGCAATAACGAGCCATGTGGAAATAATGAACGAGGTAGGAAATGGTGGGGGGCGGGAGGCGGGGATGATGCGATGGGGAGTGGGGGGGGTGCACCGACCCCTTTGAGCCACACACTGAGCCTCACTTGCCGCCTCATTGAGCAACAATCGCTGAGCCGTAAGCAAGGCTTTGTGGCCTGTAAAACAGCGCGCGTCGATTCAATCGCCACTACAGCCCACACACACCCACCCCCAACGTCATGTATTTGAGTTACGTTCTTCAAATTTTCGTTTTTCTTTGCAAAAAAATTCCGACGGCAAAGGTGCAGCCCGGCGGTTGCTTGCTAACGCCACTGCCTGGAGGAAGAGACGTCAGAAAGTGAGAAGCTTGAGATTGGCCCCGTCTCTAAGGAGGGCATTTTGGCCTAATCTTCCACGCTGGTCAGATGTCTTCGAAGGAGGTGGGAGTACTCGCAGTTGACCCAACCAGCTGCTGGAATCTGACATCACAAAACTACTTCTGAAGTCATTGGTGACCACACTGAGGCCCATCATTTTGCGGCACTTAAAAAATCCGGTTTAAATAAATGATGAACTATTTTTGTTTGACCGGGTAAGGTGCACGGA
The DNA here is from genome assembly GCF_048934315.1 of Petromyzon marinus. NCBI lineage: Eukaryota > Metazoa > Chordata > Hyperoartia > Petromyzontiformes > Petromyzontidae > Petromyzon > Petromyzon marinus. The sequence continues at coordinate 4,935,215 of NC_133701.1, forward strand.
GCTACATAGCTCTTTTTTCAGAAGCGACCTGGTCACAAATGATAGCTCAACGAAATGGCTTATCACGTGGAAATTTATAGCATGTTTCTATATCATGGAACCTCCTTTACCAGTACCAAAATATGAGAATAGGTTTTCCCCTTTTTTCTGGCAACAAAACAGTGAAAGATGTCTCTGGTGTGGACCAATCAGTTTCAAAGACAATGGCAATATATTATCAGAGTATGTTTTTTGTTTGCATTCTGACCACAATTATTGCGGTTAATGCAGACATTATTCCTTGTGAAAAGTTTTCAGTTTGGTGTTTTAACATCTTAACACCTGTTTTGTATCCAGAAAAAAAAGGGGAAACCCTATTTTCATGTTTCTTTTCGTATCGGGGAAAACCGGAGAACCCGGAGAAAAAGTATATGACCACGGGGAGAGAGAATACGCAAACTCCAAATATACAGCATGTGCCAGGGTCGGGATCTAAACCATGGCCTCCTGCATACCAGGCGAGGGAGTTAACATCTCGACACCAAAATCACGGGCGGTGACCGATACCAGGATTCGAAGCCCAGGATCTCAGCAGTTGCCGGCTCAGCGATCTGACTTCTGAACCACACAGGGCCACTTCGTTCTATCTATCGTGCAATACGGGGCTCCCCCTTAACGGCTTTGGGAGAAGCAATTACTGCTTAGAGTTTAACGTCCCGTGACCTCACGGCGGAGTGGAGGAGAGGAACTCTCAGTCGATGACTGCCGATTGATTGAGCTGGACCGCTCGGGACGAGCTATGCCAGTCACCGCTATTGCGGTGAAGGAAAGTGGCTCCTCCCGTGAAAAATGTGGCGTTTCACCATCACGAGCTCCGGGTCATTATACACCGAGATCGAGCCCAGGTTGTGGTTAATGGTGTAGTATGCAAACCACCCTTCACCGCACTACACGTGTCAACTGCCAATATACTAACTGTGCCTTACCCAGATTAAGCGACCAATATAATCCACAATATTGTTTTTTTGTGTTAGATCGAGTAAATATATAAATGTGTCGTTAAAGCCGCCACTCCCCGACACAGACAATTAGTAAGGTTTGTCACGTAAACATAACATGCCAGTTGGTTAAATTGTAAATGTTTATATTTACGCGATCTAACCCCAAAATAAACAGTATTATGTGCCTTACCCAGAGGAGCATGGGGGTGGGTAGGTGGGTTTTAAAAACTATAAACAATTTTCATGTTACCAAGTAAGTCCCACTGAGCTATGTAGCTCTTTTTCAGAAGCGACCTGGCTATCACGAATGATAGCTCAACGAAGTGGCTTATCACGTGGAAATGTTTAGCAGCAAAATACTCTAAACGCGTGATGTTTATTCAAAAGTGGGGAGGGAAAACTCGGAGGACCCGGGAGAAAAATCCACGTGACCACGGGGGAGAGAGACACACAAACTCGAAATATACAGCAGGCGTCGGGGGTCATGATCAAACCCAATACTTCCTGCATACAAGGCGAGGTAATTAACAGCTTGCCACCGTGGCGTTCTTTCGCAGGCAGACAACTGCCTCTGTTTTAAACGAGGTTCTAGAGTGTAGTGATGAAGGTTTTGTTTGGGTTTGATGGCGTAAATATAAATGTGTCGTAAACTCACCACCACCCGACATAGCCAATTAATAGGGTTTGACAAGTAAACAAAACGTTCCAATTAGTTACTATTTCAGCACACCGGTGTGTTGGAGAGTAAACCCACAGCTATTGGTCAATTTTGTCCGGTTTTCAATAGGGTAAGTCCCCGAATAGCAACGCGACGTTATAGTAGCAACGTTTCATTCGTATTGGGTGAACTTTAGGAGAATGATCGTGTTCCCTCTACATCCAACCCCGTTGTGAATGAACGGACAAAAATGAGCTTGTGCACGATAATAACAATAATAATAATAAACAACTTGGTTTTTATAAAGGTGAGGTGGTTAACATCCATTGTTTCAACGTCTGCGCCGGCGTGCTGACTGCTGACCTCTCTTCCACCACGGAGGCAGCAACCCCCCCTCCCCCGCCCCCTGCCCCCCCTGCCCCCTCTCCCCCTGCTGCCCCCCCTGCCCCCCCTGCCCCCCTACCCCCCCCCGCGCCCCCCGCGCCCTGCCCCCATTTTCAGAGGTAAAAAAAAAACCGTGGATGCGAATGGAGGTATTCCTGGCAATCCTATTATATTATCGTCACCTGAACACGATACGTTGTTTTGCCTTAACACAAAGCACAGATTGTTTCATTTCAATTACACACAGATTGGCCAAGGGGAACCCTAGCTGTTATGTTTAATTGGAAACAACCGCGCGAGCCTCTGGGTTCTCCCCCCACCCCCCCGCCTTTGATGTCACTCAGGACCTGTTATGTCTGCCAGCTTATGTGGAGTTTTAGGCAAATATTTGCGGAGTAAGGTGAGCGGCGGGCTTGCGTGTTTTCTTTGAAAACAGGCGAATTAATCGCTCCGAATTGGTGTGTGGGTGGGGGGGGGGGCTAATTTACCATCCTCGGCGCAATTTGTAATATATTTTTTCCCCCCCCTAAGGAAAAAAAAAGTGAGGGCCGCACAGAACAAGCCAATTGAATGCAGAGCGGTGGGGTGAGCAGTTTTCACAGCTGTGTTATGATTTCTCGCCTCGCTCGGAGGAGGATAGGGGGGTGGTTCGGTTGTTGGCAGGAGAGGATGGACCCACGTGCCCGGGAAAGCCGAGACGAGGATTTTGGTAGCAGGGAAGGAGCGCATTCACAACACCCACCCAGCACCCCCCCCCCCTCTCAACCACAAACCCCCCCCCCCTTCCCACTCCCCTCAGCTCCAGGCCGCTGTAACAGACACCATGTGCACTCATTCATTCATCGGTCATTTGTCAATTCATTGATTCATTCAATCTGATGGAGTAATTTGTTTGTAGAATTCATTTGTCCATTAATTATTTTGTTCCTTCATATGTCTATTCACTCATCCGTACATTCATTCCCTCATTCATTCAACCTGTCATGGAATAATGTTTTTGTTCACCCTTTTGTTGCTTAATTCTTTCATCAGTTCCGTAATTTCTGAATATTCTTATTCATTTGCTCATCCGCTTAATAAATATGCCGTTGTTTTTTTTTACTCATTTGCTATGAAATTTTACATAGGTGCATTCATTTCTTCACTCGCTCAATTGATCGATATGCTATTATGTTGGTCGTTTTGGGGGCATTCAGTCATTCCTTGCATATTTATTTCAGTTGTTTATTCCAATTGTTGTTCAATTATTAAATTCACGAATTCATGCTGCGCTTAGATCCAGACGAGAACCAAGGCAGCGTTTGTAATAATCTCCCATTTACCAAGTCATGCCATCGTTACTCCAGAAAATAAAACAAAACGAAAGGGATTGAGCAAACGTTTTCAGAGAAATTAGTAGCAATTGTCCTTTTATTCAACAATAATCAGCTATACCGGCATAGGAATGTGGAATTTCCACCACTGGCTCAGGACTGTCCAGGGGAAGGGAAGGGGGCGAGTGCTAAATATAACGAGTTTGAGCAAGGGGGCATCGAATTTGCCTTTTTCATGAGCCACGAATAAATAAGTTCACGGGTCAATAATTTTACGCCTCCCCCGTGGGATTTACGGAGCTCTTCAGAAACGGCACGAGCTTGCCAATTCAACCACGAATTAGTTCAACGTCCATCGCTTAAACCACGTGAGTGCCGCGCTGACAAAACCATCACGCCTGGCCGTCTTTTGTCTCGCGGGTGGCAACGCTTTGCGCACCGTCTCACCAGGTACTCGTTTGAGGCCGAGTCGACTGAGGGGAGGGCCGCCCAGGACCGGGTTTCAAATATTTTGCCGCTCTTCATTTGAGTCCTGAGCGGAACTCGAACTCGGGTCGGCGGGGTGTGAAGCACGGTTCGCCCCCCACATGAACACATATAAAGAGAAAAAGACGAATATCCCCCCCCCCCCTCCTCGTATGGCTTTAACAGACTGTTGGGACGAGTGCTGGTAGTGAGTACCTATGAAGGCCGGCACGGCACACGAGGGGGTCCGGTGGCTAGCACCAAGCCGGGCCACCTTTGTCTCCCCAGTGGCGATGTTTACACACCGCAGCAGGTACCCCTTCGAGGCCGAGTCGACCAAGGCGAAGGCCCAGGACCGGTTCAGATAATTGTCGCTGGCATTGACAGTGATCGCTAGTCGAACTCGGATCGCCGGGCGGGATGCACACGTATACATGCGCACAACGCATTACTGAATGAAGGGGGGGAGAAAACTCCCTGGCAATGCTTAACGGGTTCATCTGGACCTATTTCACGGCTCAGTTTTTTGGGGGTCAGGGGAGGTCAAAGGTGGGCGGCCGCTCGTCCACAGATTTAACCAGCAACACAAAAAACCCTCCAGCGCAATCAGTCACGGCACCACCCCCATCCGGCCCGGCCAGCACCTGCAGCTACTTACGACGGTCACAAGCCACGCGGAGCCACTCACCTGGGGCCCAAGCGCGCAAACGAGCGAACAAATGAAAATATGTAAGCTTATTTTTCCCCCCTCTCTATTATTGTACGTTTGTGTAACTTCTTTCGCAACTAAACACACAAAAAGCAGTTCTAAAGAAATGAAATTTCAATGGATTACACATGACCATGCAGGCAGGCGAGCCGATCAATACCGACCGTCAAACAAACGAATTCTTCAATTCGGCCTTATTCAACACAGGGACTGATCATGCTGCTGGATACAATTCAGATCGTCAGGTTTAAAGTTTATTTTTTGCTTCACTTGGTGAGAGAACTCAAGAGACCAGGATGAGTCTCATTGGCAATATTGACCTGGGATATTCGTCTGCAGGTTTGTGGGCGATGATTCCTGCTGTGTATTTACCCAATCGAGTTAATTTGCGGTTGCAATTTTCGAATTTGGCAAATTTGGACCCCGATGCCGTCACACAATGGCTAACTACTCCTGCGAATAACGTCATGGTACCTTGAGTGATGCAGACGGCGCGTAATGTTAATGCGGTTATTACTTCCTCAATAGTAATGCCCTGAGTAGTAATAACCGTAATATCCAGGGCGGCCGCCGAATTCGAACCGTGAACCTCTGCAAATAGCGGCCAACGGCGCTACGGCTTGGCCACATCACTATAGCCGCGGGACATTATGGGGGGAAATCAAATAAAAGCCGAAATTTGCTTTCAACAAATGCTGCTGAATAATTATTAGAAGCTCAGCTCGGCTGTACCAGTCACAACAGAGTGCGGCACAACCCACCCAAAAAGGGCCATTGCCCGAAACGTCGCCTTTATTATTAACTTTTAAGGCCACGGTGTAATTGACGAATGTGTCTAGTCTGTTTTTGTTTGCTATTTGTGCACCACTGCTTGTATCGCCAAGTTACTAGTTCAGTTAACTCAGGCCATAGCTCAGTGCACCACCCACCACACTACCACCCAATAGTCACGGCCAGAAATCCTGGCCTCATGAAAACTCTACGCATGTGCCACCCGACTTGGCTTTGCGCAAAATCCCACCAGCTAATAAGAGAAGAAAGAAGCGGCTTAAGCTGTAAACGATGAAAACGAGCGATTAGATCGAAGGAGAAAGAGCGAGAGAGGGAGAGAAAAGAAAAATGTGAAGCAGCGCACGGCCGACGTCGATAAGTGAGCACTCGGTCGACAAAGATATAGTGTGTGAGATGGAGCTGCCAGATAAATTGTTTAGCTTATGTTGAACACACGCACGTGCACACGCACGGATCACACCCATTCCGAGCAATGTGCAAACCAGCAAGTTCACATGCCACTCTGAACCAACACAAAAAAATTAGAGGCTGTAAGAAGAATAATATTTTTATTTAACTTTGAGGAATTATGAACCCCGCAACAACATTTGGTTTTGGGTTGCCATTCGCCGTCCTAAATGCACTATACGATTTCACACGCCCAGTTATGCAAACACGTCGAAGTACAGTATTGTATAAACCGTGGGCGCGCGCGCGGGCACGAGGGCGCTTTGCCGCGCCCCCCCCTTGGCGAATCGGTTAGGGGAGGAGGAGGAGGGGGGAGGTGCAGCAAGCACCGTGGCGGTTTGGGGTTGAGTTTCCATAGCACACGGCCACGATCCGTGCCACCTCGCTCCCCCCCACCAACCCCAAAACCTCCCTGGCCCAACCGTCCCCCCCCCCCCTACTTCTCCCCCGTCTACTCGCCGCTAAAATCAAAATCCCAACACGAATCAACAACCTAAGTGGCTCGGAGTGCCTCCCCCCCCCCTCCACCCCACACCACTCACAATCGGCAGTTCGCAATAATCCACGAGTTGACTCAACTGGAAGCGGGTCGAGAGCCTTGGTCAGAATCTCCGCGACGTTGCTGTATTTTAATGGTCAAGCTTTTATATTTCTTGGAAGTCCACAGCAGCCCTCTTGGCAATCCACTGCTGGATGAGAAGTCTCCACACACAACTACCATTTGGGGTTTAAATGGCCTGCATGACACTGCATTTGTTTTAACTTTGCGTTGTTGTTTACGCTTTAGATTTAGTTATATTTTTCTCTTGGAATTCTAATATACATTTGATTCCCAATGCATTAATTTCACTACGAATGCATGATTAGCAACACTTTGCAATTTGTTTGTCGCTATGAAGTTTAACTACGCGTTTAAATGTATTGCGCTGTGCAATCTTTTGCCGATATATATTGCCGCTTCAAACATCTTGTTGCACTCGACGCACTGTTATTTGAAGATTTTTTTTTCATCATGACCTCAAAAAGAGCTCATTTACGAAGCTGTAGGGAATTGAAAACTAAAATAAATTCGGCGAATTAATTTCGAATACATGTTTTTGTATGTAGAACTTCTTTCGCACCGTACGTAGCCAACCGTGCAAATCGGAGGTGCGGGATAAGGAGCACATACCGAAACACAAAAAAACCAGTTCTCAAAGAAATTAGTTTTCAATCGAATATCCTGAAGAAGCACGTGGGGGCGAAACGTCGGCCATCATGCCGAACGGCTCGCGGTAGTACGACGCGGGAGTGAATTCCGCGCAAACCGCGAGAACCCCTGACCACAAAGAGACGTCTTACTGCTCCGTCGTGCCCTCCGTCCGCTCTTAAATAAACTCGCAGAAGAAACGGGCGCAGTTGTGTGGTCCCGAATCCACAATGGAGGGGGGCGGGGGGGGGGGGTGGGCCGCGATGTTTGGGATAGCCATTGCAGGACACAACAATGTGACTGCCACCAGACGCGCCAAGCCATCCGAGCGTGGAACTTTAAATGTTATGGGTTACTCGACACAACTGTTTTGACCCTGGAATGTTATCATTACGAGCGGAAAGAATGGCAACAGCCAGCAACTGATGGGGGGGGGGGGGGGGGGGGAAGTTCCACGCTTCCAAGGTATACGGGAAAAATGTGGCGATTTATGGAGAAAGCTGTTATAAAGTACAGGTGCAGGCGTAAAAATGGTAAAATTAAGGAAATTCGATTTTTTTTTATTACGGAACAATGTGTCGCTTGCTTTAAAAAAAAAAATGTTTATTTTACCAAATAAGGTGAGGCACACCGAGTTATTGAGCTCTTTTACAGAAGCGACCTGGCCACAAAGGACAGCTCAACGAAGTGGCTGGCTCGTTACATCGAAATTTATAGCAGCCAAATATATACTGGGAGTCCATCCGGGCCCTGGTGACCCAGATCGTACTCCCCCCCCCCCCGCCCCAGGCAGCTACACAACTCGCTTTATTTGATCAAATCCGCGATGATGACGACGATGAGGATTCTTACAGCATGATGATGGCGCTGGCGGCGGAATCGTGGGCGCAAGTAACAAACGCTTGGATTCAAAGGGATCTCTTTACCTAACTTGCGACACCACGCATCAAGTCGTACTGATTTAAAAAAAACACACACACACATGCATTACGTACGGCCGTAAGGCACGTTATGTGAATTATTACACGAGAATAGAGACGGTATTGTAGTTGCCAACGTTGTGTTCAGTCACATCTCTCCGACGCAGACGACAAAATGGAGACACTTCGCCAACAAGATTTTTTTTTAAACAATGTAAGATTCAAAGCATTGATTACTCAATCGATGCTATCACCCCAAATCGTGTTTCAATCACAGAATCACTTGGGGAGTTAACTTTTACATTATCACTTAATAGTAACATTGATGGTTTAAAAAAAAAAGATATGTATAATAACAGCAATAATAAGGACGGGCAAAAAGGTAACCCAATATTTATTTATTTATTTAAAAAAAAGCGTGACCGGCCGTGGTCTTGTGCGCCCATTTGGAGTCTGTTAGTCTCTTTTATCTCCCGTCTCTCCTCCCAGCGGAATCGCTCTTCTGAGCGGTTCGCTAGCGCGGAACTAATCAGCGGGGGGTGTTTCGCGTTAGGGAGTGTGAAGCGAGGCTCTGTGGCGGTACGTGCGCTGTCCTGGGGCCGCGCGCGCGAGAGAGAGAGAGAGAGGGCGAGAGAGAGAGTGAGCGAGCGAGCAGGGAGAGAAACTCGATATTTCATATTTCATTCGGGACGCACAGATGTCCGCGGTTCGCACGCCGCTCGCAGCCGAGCGATCCGTTTGATCCGCGCTGCCCCGCAGCGAATCGTGGGCACGAGAACAAATGCACGAAATATTTACGATTTTCATGGGAATTCTCGCGGGGAGTGGAGAGTGAGGTCGCGAACGCTGCCGCTGGAGCCTCAGCTCCGTGCCCGAACCGACCTCACCAGCCCCCACCACCAGCAACCACCACCACCACCACCACCGCACCACCACCACCCGCGGTGGCTGAAATTATAAAATTTGTCTGCTCTCCTTACGTGCAGTAGCAACAATAACAATGAGAAGATAATGATCGCGATGATGGTAGTGGTGCTGGTGCTGGTGGTGCTGCTGGTAGTAGTGGTGATGATTGTGATGGTGTTGATGATGATGGTGGTAGTGATGATGTGATAAACAACAACAACGATGATGATGATGTTGTTGTTGTTGAGGATGCTGATGAACTGTGGTCTTTTCTGCTTCTCCCTTTCAGCGAGGTGCACTTGGAGGCCACATGGAGTGGCAAAGACTCCCCCCCCTCCCCATTGTTTCTCATATGAAGAACTGTAATTACCCAAAGTGTCACTTATGAGATATTTTTTCCTCTTTAAAGCAATGTTAGGGAGCTGTCTTGGTGTATGCATGTGTGTCGTATGTTGAACTTCTTTGGCACCGTACGTAACCAACCGTGCTAATTGGAGGTGATGGAGGGAGGGCAGGACAAACTAGACACAAAAAGCAGGTCTTAAGAAATTAGTTTTCAATCTGGATGTAAAAGTGCACACTGAACTCGTCATTTAGAGGTCACGCATTTTATCTCCAGGCGCGGCAGTTGAAAAAGACGCGTTTCTTAAACCCCCCACCCCCGCCAAAGACAAAGATCCCCCGTATAGCCTTTAACAGACGGTTGGGGCACGTGCTGTTAGCGAGCACCCACACACACACACACACGCCTGCTCATACAGAAGAATGAATGTTCACACCGTAGTAAAGTCGGTCAGCATGCCACGTGTGGTGGGGCAAAGCGTGGGTAAGCTCCACATCTCCCAAGAGGTCCGTGCCACCCTGGAAGGGTAGGGCAAAGATCGCCTCGAGAAGGAATCTCTCTCGACCTCTCGCTCTTGCGTCCGCTGTGTTTGAACACAACGGACACAGAAGCTGGAATGGAAGAAGTGAAGTGAACAGTCAGCAAATATGCGATGAGCACACACACGCGCACACACACACACCCACGGTTACCGTGCACGAGCGCGCGTGTTATGAACCTGGCGACCCGAGTTCGATTACCGCTCACGGCCAACACCAGTGACGTTTATCTGAACCGGTCCTGGGCCTCCCCTGGGTCGACTCGGCCTCAAATGAGTAACTGGTGTGTAAGCATCGCAACTGGGGAGACAAAGGCGTGGTGCTGGAAACCCCCTCCCCCCCCCGGCCGCCTTGTGTGTCTTGCCGGCCTTCATAGGTGCTCGCTAACAGCACTTGCACTAACAGTCTGTTGAGGCTATAGGATGGGGGGGGTCTTTGTCTTTTTTTCGTGCGTGTGCGTTTCATGCGGGAGCGTCCCAACAGACATCTCTTCGCGCACAGCATGTGAAGCCACTTGACTCTCGCTCGCCAAGCAGGGGAAGGTAATTGCATTACAAAAAGGATAAAGGTGGAGGGGGGGGGGGTAATGTATATAAAGGAGAGGAGGGGAGAGAGAGAAAGAAAGAGGTGGAAAAAATGTGAAAAAAAATTCTCAACTCGAAAAGCCGACTGCGTTTTGCAGCTTTTCCGAATTAGGCTCAGCCAAGCAGGGGAAACGGGAATCGGCTGCCTAAGAGGATTTCTCTGCCGCTTGCCAGAAGGGCGCGTGATTGATGCCCCTCCGACTCGCACAGCCACCTTGCCCAATAACCTGCTAACTTCAAACGGTTACAGTGGAATTATTCACATGCAGAACAAAGCTTCCCCCCACCCCCCATTTTTTTAAGCAACAAAAATAAATAAATCTCCCACTCGGCACTGGATAGATAAATATGGACGAAAAGCCCACGCCGTTCATGCAGAAAATTCATAGGCAGCTACGTGCACGCGGAAATACGCGGCGTGTCCGCCTCCTCCATCGCGAGAGGCAACACGGCCTACCGTACTCGAACGATGTCGATGACAACCTGCAACAGCACCGGTAAAAGCAGCAGCAGCAGCAACAACAGCGGCACTACCACACCTCCAGCAGTGGCAGCAGAAACAGAAGCGCGGGGCTGAAATTTCATCCCGTGGGTGAAACATTCTACTGGACCGTTGGTTGGCCACCTGTCCCCGATTGCGGCAGGCGAGGTGAGGTGCCAAGAAGGTGGCTTTTGCCAACGCGAGTGGTAGCCCATTGCAATGTTGGGCACGTTTATCATCGCCAAAGGGAGCCTACATTTTTAAGGGGGTGGTGGTGCTGGTGGTGGGAGTGGTGTCGATGTGACTTTAGCCGAGGTTTATTTGCCTCTTTTGCGTCACTCAAACGATGAGCGATCGAGTTGGAGCCGCCCTCCCGCGTGTTTTTTTTTATCGAGTCGTGCCGCCTGTCGTATTTGCCAAAGTGTCCACCAACCTGCACCACCCCCCACCCCTCCGCCCTCCCTCTCGGTGTTTGGTTCCACGTGCTGGGCGGCTTCGTCAGAAACCCGACAGATCGGCAGTAGCAAGCAGAAAAGCCACGTCCCACAGCCGCACGCAACTGTTGAGAAAACCTAAGCGCCGATGAATGGTTGATACGGCTAAAAACAATTGTGACGTCATATTTTAGCGTCACGACTCTTTAAAACCTCCAGATACAAATTGTCAGAGGGATAGACTAAAAAAACTCAACTATGTATATAGTTTCCTCCAAATTTTGAGTGGGCAAAATTCCGATTTTTCTTGTTTCATAGTCAAGTCAATTTTATTTTTGCTTACACACGTGGCGCTTCTGGCCCAAGCCTGCCACTCAGAATAACAAGCATACACTCGACGATTATTTAAACCAAATTTCAGCTCTTTAGCCCATCCAGACCATTAGAATGTGCATCGCTCATGACCGGCTGAATGTACGATATTGAACATGTACAGCTCTGCCAGTCCACTGCTGGATGAAGGCCTCCTCAAGCATTGTGAGTCGTCTGAGTTGTTCAACGATCCTGAGTCCTTCTTTGCTAGTCAGTCAGGTAGTCAGTGCGGGTTGGTGAATGTGGAGGGAGCACTTGAGGAGCCACTGTCGGCACATTCTAGGGGCACTGCCCTCTGCTGCCCACCTGTAATGCACAGCCGCTGGACATCCAAGCAGTCACCAGGCTCAGAACCCGCTTACGTTCCCCAAGTTCTCAACTTACAAAAAAACTAAACTATTTTTATTTTACCAGATAAAACCCACCAAGGTGGGAGTACCCACACTTTACCCAACCACGCGGTAGCTGCTGGAATCTGACATCACAGAACTACTTCTGAAGTCACTGGTGACCACACTGAGGTAATCAATTTCCACCATTTAAAAAAATCCGGTTTAAATAAACTATTTTTATTTGACCAGGTAAGGCCCCCAGGAGTATTATAGCCCTCTTGATTTGAAGCGCTCGTGACTGCAGGAATCCATACTCTTTGGTCCTTTCGGTAAAGTCACGTGGGTATAAAATAAAATAAATCACGACGTTTCGGCCGCAACACAATCGTCCGTCATCAGGTGGTGATGACAAACGCTGGTGTTACGCCCGACGGACGCTTGGGTTACGCCCGAAACGTCGTGATTTATTTTATTTTATACCTACGTGACTTTACCGAAAGAACCAAAAGGTATTAAAGCTCTTTTTTGAGCAGCGACCTGGCCACAAATGATAGCTCAACGAAGTTGGCGGCTTATCGTGTAGGCATTTAGAGCAGCCAAATAATATTAAAGCATGTTTCTCTGAATGGAGGGGAGAAAACACGGAGGACCTGGAGAAAAAATCCACACGACCACTGGGAGAGAGCACATGGCAACTCCGTCGGGGTCGGAATCGAACCCACAACCTCCTGTTATACCAGGCGAGATAGATAACCGCCTTGGCCACCGTGTCACCCCTGACGTGCGAACAAAGCGGACCCACGTTGCGCGGAGTGCGTGGCCTCTCCCAGCCGTGTTCCCCGTTTAGCGCAGCACCCCTTGGGGGGCTGGCTGGTACCCACGGACGGACACTGGATAGCACCTCCGGGAAACGTCGCGCGCGCAATCCGCACGGCCTGATGCCCCGATTTTAATGACTTCTTAACGAGCGGTCAGTGCCAAGGGCCGCGGAAAAAAGCCGAGCGGAAAGGAAGAGCCCTAGTTGGTTTCACAAAACGCCGCGGGTTTTTTTTGTTAAGTTTTGGTAACGCTTTCCAGCAAAGGATGTTTTGTTCTTCTCTTTTTGTTTGTACTCTTACCCTCTGATGTACAGCGCTTTGCGTTCACTAATATTTTGACTTAAAACTTTCGTGACTGCTGGAATTCATATTCTTTGGTTCTTTCGGTAAAGTCACGTAGATAGAATAATAATAATAAAGTGAATACAAATAATACAAATTTAATACAAATAATAAAAAACAAAAACCACCAATGTAGACTGTAGCCTGGTTCTTAATCTGAGCGAGTGTACTGGCAGTCTATAATGTAGACTGTAGCCTGGTTACTAAGTTTGGTAAGTGATTATGTTTTCATTCCAGCATCGTACGATTGTTCTACCGTGTTGTGAATGTTTCCGTTTTCTGTTTGTGTACGTTAATTTAATTATTTTTATTGGTGTTGTTACAATCATTTGTCTTCGTAAATGTGTGAAGTAGGCCTTGAACCTTGGTGGCATGAAATGAACTCGAGAAATAAAAATTATTATTTTTAAATATTGGGGATGGGTGGAGGGGGTGCTCCCAATATTATCCCCATTCTGATGTCAGTATCATGTCACGAGAAGCGTACATTCAGGACTCTCGCAGATCAGTGCAACCATTCGAGTTAAATAATGGCCCACAGCAGCGGATATCACAGATCCATAAGATTTTTTTTGGGTTAGATCGTGTAAATATAAATGCGTCGTTAAACCCGCCACCACCCGACACAGCCAAATAGTAAGGTTTGTCACGTAAACAAAAACATGCCAATTCGTGAACTAGTTCAGCAAACACGCATTTACAATTCGAGTACGACCTTTCGCCGGTAATTACAACCAGCATCACCAGGCAATAGCCAGAGTTGCGGACAAATCCTCATGTTCCGGTCTTAACGTGTTGAAATGAATATCACAGAGCTACCTCCGAGATCCCATCACGTGACCACGTCTACAGAGTAAGGGTGGGGGGGGGGCGCAGCACATTCCCACCTGCTCTGCCACCGAGAGTAATGTTCATCACACGAAATTGACACCGATCCCTTTTAATTCTTACAAGCTGGAATTTTGCCAGAGTTAACACAGAAGCGAATTGAATACGACCGATGACGATGGGCTTTTCTGTGCAGTCAATTTTGTGACTGTTTAACACGTTGGCTTTCGTGACCAATATTATTAATAATGTTTTTTTAGTTACATCGTGTAAATATAAACGTGTCGTTAACCCACCACCACCCGACAGCCAATTCGTATGGTTCTTCACGTAAACAAAACGTGGCAATGGATTACTCTTTCAGCACATCAGTGTGTTGTAGAATAAAACCACAACATCTACAATTTGATGAAGCTGGTTGTAATCAGCAGCGAAACGTCGTACTTAAATTGTAAATGTCGTGGGTTTACTCTCCAACCCACCCGTGCGCTGAAATACGAATTGTCACGTTTTGTTAACTTGACAAATCTGATTAATTGGCTGTGTCGGGTGGTGGTGAGTGAACGACACATTTAAATTTACTCCATCTTACCCAAACACAACCGTCATCACTACTCTGGAACCTCGTTTAAAACAGAGGCAGTTGTCTGCCTGCGATTGGGTGCCACGGTGGCACGATGCTAATAACTCGCCTGGTATACAGGAGGTCGTGGGTTCGATCCGGACGTTGACGCCTGCTGCTGCTGTATATTTGGAGTTTGCGTGTCTCTCTCTCCCTATGGTCGCGTGGATTTTACTCCGGGTTCTCCGGTTTTTCCCCTCCACATTTAGAAAAAAACGTCGCGCGTTCAGAGTATTTGGCCGCTATACGTTTCCACACGATGATAATCCACGATAATTTATGGCGAGGTCGCTTCTGAAAAAGAACTGTATAGCTCAGTGGGCCTTACCTGGTAAAATTTTAAAAAATATATATATAAATTTTGATTTAAAGCTTTCGTGACTGCAGTAATTCATATTCTTAGTTTTTTTCGGTAAAGTCTTCAACGTGACTTTACCGAAAAAACTAAGAATATAATATATATATAGTTTAGTTTTTAGATCGGAACCCAGGATTTCTGCGGAAACCATCTCGGCACTTTGACCCTAGGCAACGAGCCACGCCTCACCAAAAACAAGACTCTCGATCCACAGGTGACCCACGCTTTTCGCCACCGGCCCGGTTTCGAGAGCCGCCGGAGGACGGTGCATGCCTAGAGAAAAAAGGGAACACTGTGTTTCGACATCTGGCCGGCTTTATCCATGCTAACAGCGATATCCCGCCACGTAAAAGGGCCCTAATTTAATCCAGACGTTCGCAGTAACATCCGTTGAAAATACGTTACGTTATCGCCACATCAAAAGCTGAAAAAGCATGCACATGAATGCCAAGATGAAAAATGCGCGCCTATATCACGATGATTGCTTTTCAAGATGCGGCGGGGATAAGTGTCGTAATTTCCAAGGCGTTTTTTTTACCACCCCCCACCCACCCACCACCACCACCCTCCTCGCCCTGCCACCCCACCCCCACCCCCAGCGCCGCACGTGCTGCGATCGCGTTGGCACCCAACCCTTGACGCGCGGTTTAAAATAAAGCGCCTCGCTGCCCACACACGGCAGGGCGTTAAAGTGGCCATATTTCACTCGGAGATGCTCGGGTCAGTGCCTTGTTTGGGTTTGATTTATACCGCCATGAATAAGGGACGTTGCCCAAAACGTTGCCTCATCACATTTTCGCTTTAAACACCAAGGATAGCCTTAACAGACTGTTGGGGCAAGTGCTGCTAGCGAGGAGCACCTATGACGGCCGGTAATGCACACAAGGTGCGTGGCCAGCACCACGACCGGCCGCCTTTGTCTCCCTTAGTGGAGATGTTTACGCATCGCACCAGGTACTCATTTCAGACCGAGTTGACCTAGGGGGGAGGGCAAGGACCAGATCAGATAATCGTCACTGGTGGTGACCGTGAGCTGGAATCGAGGTCGCTGGGTTTGTAGCGCAGCGTGCTAACTTTCTGAACTACCCCCTGTGTGTCTTTTAACACCACAGGGTCGTTATTGACGAACGCGTTTAGATTTTTTGTTATTAATTGTGCCTGTGCGCCAATGCCAACGTAGCAGCAGCAGCAAATAACTTTGTTATTTTGGGTTTTATTGAAGCTAAATCATTTGTGTTGCTACACAATCCCCAGAGAACCGGGACATCACGTTTGAGCAATGGTCTCTTAAAGTGTCGGGCGCAACACGTCCACCGGGAAGACGCGTAACAACGCGTGGACAAAATATGTAGAAGTCTGAAAACGTACCGGTGGACGTTGATAGAGGGCCAAACAAATTCATCACGCAGAGTGAACAACAGCAACCAGACGTGCGAATGGCATGCTTACAAAAAACAAGGTCAGATAAACGAAGACATTGCGACAATGGAAGAAACTTTCAGATGGAGCGATACCGAGAGAGGATTGGGGAACACACCACCGCTGCTATGGGTCTGGTCACGTCAAAAGAATGGGACTCCCCCCCCCCCCCCCCACACGAACACAAGCATCCAGCAGAAGCAACGGCAAAACCAGTTGCAGGCTGACGAAATGCCACGGTGAGCATGGACAAATGGGCGTGGAGGAGGCGCTCGCATTTAGGAGGGATGACAGGGAAACATCAGCAATGTATTTTTTTTTTAAATAACGCGTTGTTTTTGCTCTGGTAAGTTTTTGCACAGTTTCCACCCCTCACCGTCCTGTAACTGCGGCTGTGGTCGCCCTGGTCGAGAGTTTATTCGCTCATCGGGGCCTCGCCGCCTGAAATGAAGTCTGAGCAACAGCTGGGCGATGATGATGGCGATGATGATGATGATGAGATCCAATAACGGACTGCTGTAAGTTCTTGGACCCAGGGGCCTCCAGAGAAGGACTGGACAGAGAGAAAACGATCCGTCTGTGTCGGTGTTCTTCGTTGCAAGGCCCACGGTCCACTGGCGGCGCCCGATGGCCTTTCGTGCGGCCGCTAACATGCGGCCTCCGACAATAGACAACACGTGAAAACACCTCCCGTAGTTCTGTCAACCCCACAATGGTTTTAAATGTGTGGCGGCCCCTCACAACTGATGAATGTCTTATCGGCGGAAGTGCCCCTCCCCCCCCCCCCCAACTCTGAAAATTAGTGAACAACGCTGCTGTATATGGAGAGAGAAGAAAAAATAACTGGCCACCGAGAAGGCTCATTGAGTTAGGAGACATGAGAACGCCCACGCCACGGTGGACGTTCGCCAGAAGCTGTCGCTTCCACACGTCCGGTTGTCACCCCCAGTCATCCCGTCAGCCTTCGCCCTGAACGCACCACGTGTGAGCAACAATGAATTCACGCCAAGCTCCACCATCTCTTACCGACGCGCGCGCGCGAGCCCACAGACGGATACAAAGACAATTGTCCCCCCTCGTAGCCATTCAGAAAGTTGAGGCAGTTGAGGCAAGAGCACACATGTTCACAGACAACAGCAGGCAACGCCGCGCTTTTGCCGGCCGAGGTGCACTTTGAGGCCATAAGGCACATACATGGCTACAACGACAGACGCACAAAATACAGGCATTGATCACTTGCATTAAAAATAAAGATCTTCCGGTAAAGTCTTATCTCAGCTGTTGGGGCAGGTGGTGCTATAGCAAGCACGTACACATGGGTGTTGAAAGCGCCTTTGTCTTCACAGTGCTGATGTTGGACCGCACCACAGTAAAGTAACATTTTGGGCCGAGTTAACCTTAGAAAGGACCCCCCCCCCAGGCTCAGATCACAGTTGCCATTGTCATTGCGCATGCATGGGCTTGGAATGAAACGCAGATCACCACGTTCGCGGTACGCTAACCGCTGCGCCACCGTCTCCAAATAGTTTAACCTCACCACGGACAAGCGCCCTCGCACGCCGCCATACCAAAAAAACTCAACCCCTTGTGGCACCACGACATTGCCGATAGATGCACGGATACAACAACAACAACAAAAGAGCGAGATAGATCAAGATGCGTGCCAGATCTCGCGCTGGTAGTGGCAGGGTAGTTACGGGAAATCGGTGGGCGCAGAGGAAATGTCACGTGCCAAACACGGTTCTCTCCTTCAAGCACGTCGGGTTTGCTTTTCCATTGCACAAGCCGAGCGCGTGCCGCCGACGTCACAAGCAACGTGAGACGTCATATGTACTGATAAGGTCACTAGTCACGCCCCTGGCCCTGCTTAGCCCGTCCCCCCGAGCAAGATTCCTTTGTTTTGTGAAGCCAGCGTAGCACGGCTCGGTTCGGGCTCAGCTCGGTCAAATTCTAGTTGGAAAAACCACCCACAGAGTACCCCATCCACGCTTCAACCAGCCTCAAAATGACCAAAACGCTAAGGCTAGCACAAGTATAGAATCATGCGTTTGCATCTGGGGTTAGAAGCTTGAGTTAGATGCTCAAGTTATAAGCGAGGCATTGGAAGACAGATCCCAGTCGCACAATCTTGACATCAGAACCATATGTGACGGCAGTCTTGTATTAGAATCTTGTCTTCGAACAGTGTTAGAATCTGGTGTTAGAACCCTGCGTGTATGAGTGTTTATGTATAGGAAGAGGTTGATGAAGGACGTTACTGGACAGTGCTAGAACCTGGTGTTAGAACCCTGCGTGTATGAGTGTCTATGTATAGGAAGATGTTGATGAAGGACGTTACTGAACAGTGTTAGAACCTGGTGTTAAAACCCTGCGTGTATGAGTGTCTATGTATAGGAAGATGTTGATGAAGGACGTTACTGAGCAGTTGGACACAGCAGAGGACCGACCCTCGCAACAAAAAGTGGGGCACCGGGCGGCTAAGACTCGGCAAGTTAGCGCAGTGGGGAGCACAGGTGGTGCATCTGTCGGTCACCTCGGTCAATCAAACCATGGCACACGTGTGTCTGTCCCTGTGACCTCATGCCAGTAAGAAATAGCCTCAAAGTGCACCTAGCCTGGCGCAAGTGCGGTGGTGACGTCACCGCCACTTAAGTGATGAATGTTGGCTGTTGTTGTATGCACGTGTGTGTATGTGGGGAGTGGTGGCGTAGCGGTTAGCGCACGACGCTACGAACCCGGCGACCCGAGTTCGATTCCCGCTCACGGCCAACACCAGTGAGGATTGTCTGAACCGGTCCCGGGCCTCCCCTAGGTCGACTTAGCCTCAAATGAGTACCTGGTGCGGTGTGTAAAAACATCGCCCCTGGGGAGACAAAGGCAATCGGGCGTGGTGCTGGCCACCCACCCCCTCGTGTACCGTTCCAGCCTTCAGGAGGTGCTCGTTAACAGCACTTGCCCCAACAGTCCGTTTAGACTATACGGGGGATCTTTGTCTTTGTGCCAAATATTCCACGTGGCCAATCATGAGGAAGAATACAACACCGGCATAAGCAAAGCATCGAGGCAGAGCCAGCTATCCGCAAGAAGGCCTAGGGGAGGGGAAGGTGAAGCAATGGATGGATGTTTGTTTTAGATACAAGCCGTGTACGGTTTCATTTGCTGTTGAGCGGGGAGTTCTTTGGAATGAGTGCCAGCTCCCCTGTTCCTGGGATCACACCAGGGCGAGTGAATCACGGTGGGGGGGTGGGGGGGGTGGGGGGCCGGGGGGGAAACGACCCCCCCCCCCCCCGCTGCCATGATGCTAATAGTGATACCCCGTTTTACGACGTTTCGCAAATACGTCGTTCGTCACTTTATCAACACCACTAGCTGATTATAGCGTCGCCTCGACCCACATTTACGTCGCCTCGACCCACATTTACGTCGCCGACAGCATCTAACCTTCCTCGTATCCGTCGCTACTTTGTGTCGCCTGCATAAAATAAATGTACTGTACGTATACGAGTACAATATATTATTCGTGAACAGTATATATATATATATATTTTTTGGGGGGGGGGGAATGCTTTGATTTAGGTCGTTTACATGTTCGTCTCGCACCTGTCAGGAACGCATCTCCGACGTAAAGCGGGGTATTGCCGTAATTTGGTATTTATAAATGTTGTGCTGGTGGTTATTGTTGCCACGAGCCAGCCATCAGGAATGGGGGAGACTTTTGTAATATCCACCCAGGCTCCTATTGAACATATGTGAGAGAAAAAAGATGTGTTAGCCTCCCCGCTGGTAAAAAATAAATAAATCTGCATTTAACGAGTAATAAATGACGTGGCACACAGAGAGGAGAGAGAGAAAGAGCTGCATTACCAAAGTATCACCTCTCATGCCAGGCGAGTGGCTCTAAAATATTAAACCAACCCAAATTTAACGAGTACAAAATAAAATAAAATATTAAAACCAACCTAAAAAAAGTGACGTTGCTCTGGTTTATTTTATTCACGACACAATCTGGATCGACCATATACGGTCCGTCGAATCGTGACCTCGTTTCACGAAGACGCCGTACACACGTGTTCCACACAAGTCCAGGGAAGACGTTTCAGCTGCGCGTGCCAACCTGAGATGGCGTGACACTCCAGGTGGTTATTGGCGCTCTGTGTAGGCAGTAGCAGTGAATTACGTGAGAACCCTGTGAAATTCGTGGGGATTATCGAGTACTAACGCACTCGTGTTAGCCATGGGAATATACATGTGTAGAGGAATAATATGGGGACGTGACGTGATACGCGCTGTGAGGTGCGATGACGTCATGTAATCTTGGGGTACTTAAGGGGGGCCCCGTGACGAAAGCGGGGTCGTTCGAGGGAGACCGGGTTGGAGAGGGGTTGAAGGGAGCTGAAGAGACAGCCAGGGGTAGAGCTCGAGACGTCTGTAGGAGCCGGCTGTAGTTAGGGAAGGTGCTGCTCCCCTCGGTCGGGCCGTGTTGGCTGAACCCCCGTTCCGACTCGAGTGAGAGAGCCTTACTTACTTTCTTTGTTAATAAACCGACGCAAGCCCTTACTTGAAGACCTGCCTCAGCGTCATCATTTACCACACAACACATGGGTACTGGTAACGTTTTGCTCCTTTAGAGATGGTACCAGTTTCTGCTCTGGTACATAGACTGCAAAGTGGGAGAGAGCCACTCGCCTGGCATGAGAGGTAATGCTTTGGTAATGCAGCTCTTTCTATCTCTCCTCTCTGTGTGCCACGTCATTTCTCAAAGACATCAGCGCTCATGGCCTCCCGTCCATTCAGCTCTGTCCATAGTATTCACTCAAGACCTTTGCATGAGATAACTCCTCCCAGTCGCATGCAATTGTTCACATTGCTTCTGTAACTTCATTCACATCTCTTACCTGGCTTCTTGTGGCATCTGTAACTTTCGTCATCAAAACAACATTCATGCCATACTCGAGTCCAGGGGCGGAGCCAGGATTTCAGGCCGGGGTGAAATTCAACAAATTTTTAATTCAAGAATGATTAGGGAGTCAGGCTGTTGAACTAGACGCCATCGGTTGGCGACACACTCTGAAAATGCAGTTGCACGGAGTCCGCCAGACCGAGTGTCGTACACTTATACGCAGAATGTCACCCCTGTCACCCCCCCTGGCTCCGTCCCTGCTCGAGTCTCTTGTTTCCTCACCACATATCTAGACCAATCTAATTTTGCCTTTCTAGAATTATTCTTACAAATTTTCTCATTGGCAGCATCTGCTATCCGCAATACATGCATGTCACGCATAGATACCAAATCCAGGTGAATCTATATAAATATATTTGTTTTAGCGACAAAAACCGCGCCATAAAAAAACACGTGCCGCTACATTCTTCACAGTCTTGTTTATGAAGGTTGTGGGATGTCACCCAACATCAAAAAATGCACACATCCACAAGTCACAAGGTCAGAGGTCACGGCCGGCCCTCACGACGTTCGACCAAACTCTGGATTCCTGGGCCAGCGGCTGTCACAACAAACTTGAGTCCCGACGGCCCCTACCTGGATGTCAAACGGCACAGGAATTGAGAGGAATTCCAAATGAGCGAGCAACCACACAAACGCTTCACCCACCCACGTGCAGCCAAAACGTCCGAGCCCCAAAGAAAAAAGTGCAACTCTCTTAGAGTGGGGGGGGGGGGGGGAGAGCAAGACAAAGGTGCAGCCCTGCAACTGCTTGCTCACGCCGTTGCTGGCAGAAGACGGAGCTCTCTTTAACGATGGCCAGACACCTACTTTGGGAAGAAGTGGGAGAAGACAATCCACAGTCAAACTTTAACCCCCCACCAAGTGAACAGAACTGCTCTTTTGTCATAATTAATTACGACTGCCCTGTCGCATAATTGTTGCAACAAGGCTGCTGCTATTATAATCCAAGCTGGTATGGTGATGTTGAAAATAATTGTCAATGTTTGTGCCAACAATCTTTAAAACTCTGTGCTGCAGGGAAAAAAGTTATTTCTAAAATCTACTCGCCGTACCTTCAGGAACGATAGCCTCACCACATCACTGCCTGATCCATTAACCCCGGATCACAGGCGCAGTGCATTGTCGATCACAGCACCTTAGGTGTCGTAATTGTACCCGTGCCGTGCTTCTGTCAATCCACTGCAGGATGATCGTGGTAGTTAACCTGTCCACACTTCACCAAAAAGTGCAGCAGAGCAGAAGTGTGATCCTACACGTTTGGAGGTTGCGTTTGACCTTCACCAAGAGACCGAGGTGTGCTGGAGTTGACAAGTGCAAGCAGGAGAGCGAGCCGAGAGAGGAGAGAGTCACGCTGGATTTTACTCCGTGTTGCTCTGCCAGGGCAATGTGACCAGTGTAGCGTGGGGGGGAGGGGGTCATGGATATAGCTGTGGGGGTCAGGGCGCCGGCCGCGATCCCACAAACACAGCACCCGTTGTGGGCGCGCTAAGCCCAGGCGTGAACCCTTCCCAAGTGCACTCTTCCAGAAAGGAATTCTTCCCCGCCACCGCCTCCCCCCGCTGCGCCCCCCCCCCCCCCCCCATTTCAGCGCCGGCAGCTTCCTACGTTCGAAAAGGAGCCCCCCCCCCCCCCGCCACACACAGGAGAGACAGAGAGAGATCGCTGCATTTAAAAAGCGGACAAATCATTTTTGACTGACACATCATGGAGAGGTCTTCGTCCAGTAGTGGATTTACAAAGGGCTGCAAGTTATTATGATGATGATGATGACAAGTCTGCTGGCATCGTGGGACTGCAGTTAGCGCATTGCGCTATGAACCAAGAGACCAAAATTGAATTCCCAGCCACGGATAACACCATTTGCATGTCATCTCTTACAATAATGTTTTCGGCCAATTAATGAGTTCGTATATCGGAGAGGAAACTGAAGCGCCCGGATAAACCTCATGCATGCGAGGGGGCAACACTCAATCCCGTACAGATGGAACCGATGGATCCCACATTCACTGCACCGCCTTCTCCTGGCGAGCCAGGGTACAGCACCTCCTCGAAGCCCACGGGAAGAGAATTTCAAAACATCTGTGCGGTGATCCACTAACCCTCGCTGCTGCCTCCACATTTCTGGATTACAGGCCACGTGCGTAGTGAATATATTATTGGAACTTTATGTAAACATGTACATGCACGTCTTCAGTTGAAAGGGAAATCATCAGTAGAGGATGTTTGTATCCGACGAGCCATTGCGCTGCATTTGTCGAGTTTGAGTATTTCCACTGTGTGTCCAGATACTTCTGGCTTTCACATTTCCTCTCTCCACACAAAAGAACGATCAGTAGTGGTGGCGTGGCCAGCACCATTCCCGGCTGCCTTTGTCTTCCCAGTGCTGACGTTTACACAACACACCAGGTAAGCCCGTGCCATCTCGGGCGGAGTCAACTTTAGCGGAGAATCCAGGACATAATCCGCACCTCCAATTAGCACGGTTGGCTACGTACGGTACGAAAGAAGTGCAACATATGTACATTCGATCAGTCATCACTTCCCACCGATGCTAACAGCCGTGGCCACGAGTGAAACCCAGGTTTGCTGGATTCGTAGCACGGTGCGATAAATGTGGTGCCACCACTCCCCCACTATGATTCACGCACACCGATCGTTGGAGTGTTTAATCCCACCCGTGCGTAAAACTTACCGTGGGGTTTTTTTTTCGCTTCCAGCGACATTGTTTGATTTCGGCGCAGACAGCCAGTGTTGGATTTCTGTCCGTCTACTTGACCTTAAAAGGCCATCGCTCCAAAGTTATGACAACATTTAGCACGCTTGTTATTTCATTATTATTATTTGGCGGGGGGAGGAGCGAGGGTGGAAGGTAGTTACCCTTCCCCCCGACATCAGCCCATACTACATTAGCATACAATGAGCAATCGACAGTCTCTGTGGCCGAGAGCGCGTGACGACGCCACCGCCGCTGAAGCCACCTTTCTGTGTAAACTCGTTCCTAAGGTTCGGCCCGTACCCAAAATACCCCCATGCGCAACTCTGACAGCAGCGATGAAAAAAAATACATTTTTCATACAGTCCCCCCTCCCAACCCTTCCTCCTCCCAGCCCCCCCCCCCACCCCAAATAAATGGAAAAACATTTTAGCAAAAAAATTGTTTTACATTAAAGGTATTTGTTCAGATCTGTGTTGCGAGGTCCACTCTGGGGCAGTTCCTCGTTTCGGATCAAATTCTGAAATGTTTAGCGGCGCGCAGTGATGCAAATTGCTGATCGAACGAGATAACAACAACAAAAAGTTAACTTCATCTTTGTTTTGTTGTTACCGGTCCGGTATTTTATTTTGTTTAGTCAAGAGGTAAAGGTACGACCCTGAAATATATTTTCCCGCGCCATTGCTGCTAGTAGGTGGTGGCAGGCCCGCCACTGACCACACTAACTAGAAGTCCTCCGGTGGTCGTGGTAGGCCCTCCACTAACCACACTATCCAGAGGCTATCTAGTGGTGGTAGGCCCTCCACTAACCAGAGGCTCTCTGGTGGTGGTAGGCCCTCCACTAACCACACTAACTAGAGGGCCTCTGGTGGTGGTAGGCCCTCCACTAACCACACTAATCAAAGGCCCGCTGGTGGTGGTAGGCCCTCCACTAACCACACTAACTAGAGGGCCCTCTAGTGGACTACGACCCTCAAAGGAATGTCGCCGCCCCCGTGGTCGCCCCCCCCCCCTTCTCGTGGTTGCCCCCCCCGCCCCCCCGTGATCCGTGGATCAAACAAATCACTCGAGACGTCGGTGTATGGCAGCAAGAGAGGAGATCATGCGACTGGTGTCGCAAAAGGTCACACGTTTGGCGCAACGGTCCCGACTACGCACGATGAAAGAATTTATCTAGAGGGTAATTGGCCAACTACGGTATTCGACGCCGACTTTATAGCAAGAATAATTCGTGCTACTTATTAACGTATCCAGACTTGGCAGCAAGGCGTGATTGAGCCAGGTTAATATTTAATGGCTTGGCTGCACCCCGCCGGGGTTTTGCCAGGTGTTGTAGATGCGGGCTGGACAAGATCGACCAGGGAGACTGGAGCGCTGAGAGTCAGCAGTCGCCTGCCCGCTACACCCCCGCACGTGAGATGCGTGGTGCGGCTTTTATTATTTGTATTCGTCAGTACACGGAATCGTCCAAACATTGCAATTCAGCGATACCCTCCTTCAACATTAAAAGTAGTGGCGATGTTTCTGCTGGGTAAGTACAATATAAAAGGCACCATTATTATCACGACTACGATTTAACGGCTCACTCGGTGTCGCACCAAGACACGGCAAGAGCAAAGTAAGCGAAACTCTTTACGAGATAGTCACAAAGTGGTTACAACAACAAAAAAATCCCCGTCCACCCAACAACAACAAAAAATATTTGAGTGACCATTTTTTTCCGCCTTTAACTCATCGCCTCGGCAATGATGTGACGACGACTCGCGCTGTCGATGTTTATCTCGGTGCGAGCTATGTGCGCCGTGTGGATATGGATGAGCAATGTAAAAACATGGCTGTTATGGGGGGGGGGGGGGGGGGGGAGGTTGTACCGCCGTGTAAGACAATACCGAGATAGGCTAACACAAGTTTTGTGAGAGTCAGTAAGGCACCTTTATTTATTTATTTACACAGGTAATGCGCCGCGCATGCCGTGTTCAGCGGGCTCGCTCCCAAACGCGACGGTGTTTGGTGTCGCGTAAAAACCACCTCGCTGTATAACGCTTCGCAAAACTTCCATTTACTCTGCGTGTTCATGTGGGGAGGTGGGCGGTGGGGGGGCTTTGTAGGGTGGGAGGGCTGGGGCGGCGGTGGGTTAACCAGGTCATGTGAAATGTATATTTACGGTGTGGCCGTCGTGTGTGGAGCGTGCTGTAACGCGCCCGTGCGTCGATTCAAATCCGGTTGCCGTGTTCGCGATGCGCGCCTCGGATTGCAAAGGCGTGAGAATCGCTCGCCCGGCGATTTACGCGCCGCGTTTGCGAATGGATTTACGCCGAGGATAGTGGGGAGCGAACGGAGCCACTTTCGATTGACGACGACGCTAATGAGAAACAAAAACAAACGAGGCTGTGGCAATGAAACATGAATGAGCCATTGTTCAATCAAGCGGTGACCGAACAAAACAATTCGTGAGAATTGTTGGAATCAAAATCACTGGAGGATAGACAACGGCAGCCGCCATGCGCCGCCGAGTGGCGGTGATGTCACCACGGTGCCAGGCTAGGTGCACTTTGAGGCCACGTGAAGTGTCTGTCGAACCCTGGCGGTCAGGAGGTCACGGGACAGACCCAATGCAAGTTGCAACTTAATAAGGCGAGAGTGGAGCTTTATCTGTGGAGAAGCAGCACTCCTGCTTGTAACAAAACATCCTGAGTTAGAATCCCCAGCAAGGGGTCAACAGCTATACGGCCATTAGCCATGCGACTATCATCAGCACAGTTATCCTTCCCATCAACACCGCTGGCACCATTCTTTACCCCATCATCACCAATTCTAACATCATCAGCCCCATTATCACCATCACTGCCACCACTGCAACATCAACCACCCCACCAGCATCTTTAAACTAAATAATTTCCGAGGCTGCAATATTTTAGTGTGTAGACTCAAGGTTAGATTTTTTTTTTCTTAAAATAACGACCCCCACCATAGGAATGTGGAATTGACACCGCCATCTCAGAAACAGAGAATCCTAGCTCAAGCCCTCATTTGTTGAGAGCCAAACGAGACAACATCTGTTCCTTAAGCGCCCTTCATGCCATTCGTAGGTAAACGCTATAAATACACTCTGGGGCACGAGATCGCATCTAATGATCTATACATTACAGGCTGCGCGTCGCACACATATACTGTATAGATTATTTACACGCGCGTAGGCATGCGAGGCATGTGCGTGGTGCGATCGGCATGAAATTCCACGTACGAGCGGTGGCAACTCGAAACGACGGAGGAGTGAGAGAGGTGGGGATGAAGTCGCTCTTCACAGTTCACCGTGCCGCGCACAGGTAGGCTGGTGCAGCAGACCTGCGGCAGTTTATTGCTCTACTGGGAGGCGCGATAGTAGGAGGAGTTCGTGCTCATTTGGAAGAGGCGGCGACATATTCTGGGAGTGCTCGCGTGTAGTCGAGAAGGGAAGGCTTGCAACTGCACGAATAATCTCGAGAAGTAAGGGAATTCTGGAAAAGAGATCCCCCTCCTCCCCGCCCCCCCCCAAATTGACTTTTGGGGTCGGGACCGCGTGAGTTTTGTGTGTGTCGTACACCCTCCCTCCACCCGACATCGCCGATCGTTAAATTGTATTGATTGCTCTCGAACAGGCCGGCATGCTGAAGCACATTTGTTCAAACTTGATTTGGAGCTTTCGTGACTGCAGGAATTACTCTTTGGTTCTTTCGGTAAAGTCACGTAGAAAGAAAAATAAATTAAACAATAGCATACGACGTTTCGATTGCAACACAAGCAATCATCAGGTACAAATGAAAGATAAAACAAACCTAGTAAACTTAGAAATATAATGCAATACAACACAGAGAGTCGGCTTACATGACAGTCAACACCCTACCTGGTTGATTACGTTCTTCCAAAGATTGCTAAATTTGAGAGAGAGACAAAACACAGACACGGAGACACACAGACAGACACAAGCAGAGAGATAACACAGAGACACAGAGAGAGACACACACATAGGCACACAGAGAAACAACGACTCTGTGCCGAGGCCTTAAATAGAGAGAGAGGGGGGGGGAGTAGAGAATTCAGCGTGTCAATGAGAGCTTTGGAGCTTTCGTGACTGCAGGAAATAATAGAGCAACAACACGAGGACATTTCGATTTAAAGCTTTCGTGACTGCAAGGATTCATCTTCTTTGGTTCTTTCGGTAAAGTCACGTAGAATGAGAATAAAATAATAAATTGATAAAATAAAATAACACAATAATATTCTCACGACGTTTCGGCCACAACACAAGCGGCCTTCATCAGGTGAAGGGACGAGACTGTCTGGTAGGACAGCACTGGAGTGAAAAAGCCACGCTCAGATCACGACCTTTAAGCTGTGTGAGAGGAAACAAAGCGTTGCTAAACAAAGTGTTGCTAAAGTTGAGGGCGCTTTGTTTCTTCTCACACAGCTTAAAGGTCGTGATCTGAGCGTGGCTTTTTCACTCCAGCGCTGTCCTACCAGACAGTCTCGTCCCTTCACCTGATGAAGGCCGCTTGTGTTGTGGCCGAAATGTCGTGAGAATATTATTGTGTTATTTTATTTTATCAATTTATTATTTTATTCTCATTCTACGTGACTTTACCGAAAGAACCAAAGAACACGAGGACACACAGAGAGAAACAACTTTATTAATTGGTTGTGCCGGGTAGAGGAGGCCGAACGACACACATTAAACTTGCACGTTCTGAGCACTACCTATATTCTGTCACTAAGAATCATAGTATTGGGTCGCGAGAGCTCTGTAAGTGTGCAAATGTTGCTGTGAAAAAGACCGAGATTTACGACGAAAAAAATCAAGGCACTGCCCGATGATTTGAAGAAAGGGAGGCGGCCCAAACGCACCCAGAAACGGAGAGGAAAACGCCGAGAGATGGGAGGACTGAAAGGAACTTGAAACCAGGGCCGTACCGTCGTCATTGGTCTACAATCAGCTTCCTCACCGAGAGAACAAAACAAGAAAGCTCAGAACATGTTACTCTTTGGTTCTTTCGGTAAAGTAACGTAGATATCAAATAAAATCAATTAAATAACGACGTTTCGGGCGCGCAACGCAAGCGTCCGTCATCAGGTGGGACAACCACAGCCAGTGTTTCTGCTGCCTTACGAAAGTGTTTCTTGCTGGGGTTGTCCCACCTGATGACGGACGCTTGTGTTGCGCGCCCGAAACGTCGTGATTTAATTTAATTTATTTCTACCTACGTGACTTTACCGAAAGAACCGAAGAGTATGGATCCCTGCAGACACGAAAACTTCAAATCTTAACTCAGACATGTTGACGAATAACGCCGAATGAATATCACACGTCATTATGATCGTTGTCGCCGTTTGACAATTCTGCTACGGACTTTCACTGATGTCGGACACTTGGGTCGCTTTTACGGTCGCCCCACGTGGTTCGTGTTGCGTCTCTGCGGCGGTGCCGCGTTCCAGTCACGACGACGACGATGTGGCTCGCGATGTTCAGCGCTTTGCGATGGAATTTTTGCGATGGAATTTTTGCAATGTACGATGCAATCACCTACGATACAATTATTATTATTGTTAAATTATCCTGGTACGTGGAGCGGGAGAGAGAGATCCTGCATGGGAGGCGCGGTTTAAAATAAAAAAAAATCTACGATCGTGATGACGCTGAAGAGATATAGGAAGGGTCCTGTGATGTGACGCATTATCCGCCAGACTTTTGGACTAAGTGCTGTTATCGAGCACCTACATATGAAAGCCGTAACGGCACACGAGGGGGTGGGGTGGCTAGCGTGTCAACACGCCCGACCGTCTTTGTCTCCCCAGTGATCTTTCTTCATACTCACCGCACCAGCTACTCATTTGAGGCCGAGTTAACCTTAGGGGAGGTCCAGGACCGGTTCAGATAATCGTCACTGGGTGTTGACCGTGAGCGGGAATCGAACTCGGTTTCGTCGGGTTCGTAGCGCAGCGTAGCGCTAACCGCCACCCTACCGCTCCCCGCACAAACAAAGACAAAGATCCCCCGTGTAGCCTGTAACAGATTGTAGAGGCAAGTGCCGTTAGCCAGCACCTATGAAGGCTGGCACGGCACACGAGGGGGTTGGTGGTCAACACACGCCGGGCCGCCTTTGTCTCCCCAGTGGTGATGTTTACACACCGCACCGGGTACTCATTTGCGGCTGAGTCGACCTAGAGGAGGCCCAGGACGGGTTCAGATAACCGTCACCGGTGTTGGCCGTGAGCGGGAATTGAACACGCACACCAAACACACACGCTCAAATCAACACACTGAAAAAACTTTCTGCTAAGAGCTCCAAAGTTCACTTTCCACCGCGCGTCGCCGGCCATCTCTGAAGACGATGACACTAAGATGATTAATGAGCTGGTGCCCGAGCTCAGGTGAAACCCTCGGACAACATTGCCCACACATAGGGGGGGGGGGGGGGGGACTTGGGGAGCTCTTTGTGGCCTCCCTAGGTTTGGCGAGAGCGGCTGGCCCCGTGGATGTTATCCGGCCGTAATTGACCGCAAACTACTTTGACGACGAGAAAGCCGGATCGGTTTCTCTCCCTCTGCCCTTCCCCCGAACGGACGAACGGGGCAACCGGAGCCAAGGTGTCCCCCGCGCCCCAGATTACGGCTGCCCCCCCCGCCGCCCCACCCTGCACCTCCCCACCCCCCGTGCTAACGACCCATGAACGCGGCCGCACTGATGGATGTGCACTTGAGAGCGGCACCAGCAGACGGGCAAAAGACGATCTCCAAAAATCCCAGCGTCTCCCGTCTCTCGCGTCTCCACTCGCCAACAACAACACAAAAAAAACTTGACAACCCCCCCCCCCTCCCCAAGGAAGCGCAGGTGATGATGTGATCCGAGCTTTGAGTGACAGGGTGGGTTCATCCATTCGCTCGCTAGCTCGTATATCGAAGCATTCAAGCATTTGATGAATTAAGAAGGGAAATGTATGCATCGGGAACTTAAATGCCCAACCAATTTAAATCGCCAAATCACAATCAATTAAGCTATTGCCCCTGCTGCAGTGTAGCTCGGGGGGGGGGGGGGAGGGCACCCCAGTGGCAGCCATCCCCATAACAACGTTGACTCCCATTGATCAAGAGCTTCCTTTGCATCGGGAAGCACACGGGCCCAGAGAGTGTGATTTGTATGGATTGCGGTAAAAATCGAGGCTTTTTAGTTCAGCTCGCTGATCACTCTTCACTTTCGCAACTGCGATTAAAATAACCCCATCTCATTTACTGTGTGGTGTGTGAGCAATTGCTCCTCCCATCATCATCATCGTCGTCGTCAGCACCAGCATCATCCAGTTTATTCCTCATGTGCAACTCACAAACCGAATCTCAATCCTCTCAGGCAGTGGAGCATGGTTATCAAGAAATTAAATTGGGCCCCCTGTCCAATCTGCCCCCCCACACACCACCCATCTGTCATCCTGGCTCCCACTGGTCCCGTGTGCCACAGGGCAGTTGCACCGCCTGCACACTCGACAGCGACTCCGCGATCCTCTGACATATTCTGTTCAATAACAGCGCCAGTGCCGATAATTATCTTGTCCCAGCTGAACAGGCCTCCTCCCTCTGGCCAAGTCCAGGCTCGAGACGCCCCTCTCATCACGAGGTTCCTCTCCTCGCTTGCCGACGACTGCGACTCTCCTCTAAGGGAGGAGACTTAAATTTGAACTTCCACCATAACATCGGTTCAACTCTCCGGCCTGTAGAATTCAAACCCCCCAACCCCCCCCCCCACCATTTCCCCTTCGAACAATGCAATCTCACGTAAATTGACCTCTTCTTTAAATAAAATTAAACAACTATAGTATTGAGGTGCCGTCGCATTTACAAGCTATGTCAAACCACTTGTATGTATGTTGAACTTCGTTCGCACCCTACGTAGCCAATCGTGATTGTACAGGATTGTAAATGTAGACTGCTTGTTTCCACAACCGGTCTGGACTAACTGCCCAGTGGCCATCGAGAGCAGTGGTTCTTAAACTGGGGGTGCTAGATGCCCTTTTGTGGGGTCTGAGATGTGGCCAGAGTTTTGTTAGAAGGTAAATAATCGAAAACACAAATTAAGCACGGCACGTAAGTTACTTTGTTTCGTCAAACCCTCTGTATTTATTAGCATTATATATTTTAAAAAATTACGATTGAGAACCGAAGGGGTGCAAGGCTGCAGTGCAGGTTAAGAACCACTGCTCTCAACCCTACCCCGTTAGCATAAAGGTGCAGCCCTGAAATTTCCTGGGAAGGCTCCCGCCTACTTTCCCCCACCCCCCTCCCACACACATACTCGAAGGAGCGATAGGCCACCTCTACAGGAAGCGGGATGGTGGCATTTGGCCCTTTATTTTAACCACGCTGGCTCAGACGTCTTGAAGGAAGAGAGGTGGGAAACTCGCACTCACTGCTGCACTGAGGGTCAAGAACCACTGCTTTTAACGAACCAAAACAGCACGGAGAGTGAGCGGAGCGGCAGTGCAGTGGCGGCTAGCGCAGTGAACTACGAACCCGGCTTGTGCAGAGTGCGATTCACGGCCACGGCCAACATCAGCGGTGGTGCTACGTGAACCGCTCCTTCAACCAACCCACACCCGACTGGCGTGGTGAAGTATATTCAATCAACTCCCCTAAACCAGCGGTGGCACAGCTGGCGTCTCCCGAGGCGTATGTGGCTCTTAAATTCCACCCACGTGCGGTTCTATCCAAGCGGGGGGGGGGGGGGGCATAACGTTGAAGAACGAGCTCTATCACCTGTCGCAAAGAAGAACGAATGTCTCCCCTGCTGTGCCGAAAACTGTCAAAGTGTATACACACTTGTACATTATACGCATGGCCCTTCGCAGAACTCGTGAGTACCTACTCTTTGGTTCTTTCGGTAAAGTCACGTAGGTATAAAATAAAATAAATCACGACGTTTGTCATCAGGTGGTGACGGACGCTTGTGTTGCGCCTGAAACGTCGTGATTTATTTCATTTTATACCTACGTGACTTTACCCAAACAACCAAAGAATATGGATTCCTGCAGTCACGAAAGCTTCAAAGAAAGATTCGTGAGTAAGTGTTGGCTCTTGGTTTGTCACAGCTGGGCCACCCCTGCGCTAGACCAACACCGCATGGGAAGCACCATTCATCCAAATTAATTATTATAGTAATTCTATATGACTCTAATAACAATTACACAATGTGTGTCTGGCATTGCGTATTTGCTCGGTATGTGACAATTGATACTCTGGACGCCTTGTGAATGAGATGGTCTATCTTAAAGAGGATTTGTCATTCGAAATATTTAAATAAGTACAAATAAAAATCACATGTAATTATTATTGTTACGGCGAAGGAAAGATCCCACAAAGATGATGCTTCTCGGGCTAACCCGCAGGAAGCTGTCACGCGGGCCGCCATGAATAAAAATTGTTGTCGATTGACTGTTGAAACGTCTAATGATTTTACGACGTAAATGATATTCACAAAACACCACACATTAAATTGGGGCAGCTCGTACGGACGCACGCAGGTAAGACACGCACACAATAACGATTACGCACAGCCGTCTCGACGGCCGTTGTTGAGATTACAGGTTGCCACATTATCTACTTTAAAAACTCAAACATAAAGCGCTGCTGCTGCTGCCCCATGTCTCACTTTAGCCAAACGCTCAACCGGAGCGACCCTCCCCCCACTGCCCCTCCCCTCACAGCCCCCCCCCCCATGACCCCCCTCTCCACGCCCCCCCAGTCCTTGGCGTCATCCCGCAAATATGAGCACATCCGTGGCGTTGCATACACACGCCTTGCAGTGACGAGGAAAGAAAATAGGTAGAGGGAAAGAGATGGAGGGAGAAATGCCAGGAGCTTATCTAAACCTTTTAGGGCCTCGTGACGCCCACTTGTTTTGATGTTTTCAGACAGTAATGCGCGTCTGTTGTTTTTAAAAGCCAGAGGCCCCTTCTCTTTTCATATCACACAGCGACCAGAAGAAGAGAGAGAAAAAAAAACTCCCTTTCTGTCAGCTATGTACACAACGGTGAACCATGAAGTTTATCCACCCAGGGTTCAGGTTTGGACCTATCTGTTACAGCTTTGTAGTCTTCGCGTCTACAGCAGAACACAAAAAGAGAGGTTTCTCGACTCGACCAGAGTAAACACACTTTTTCAGATTTGGCGTCGAACACGCCGCCCGGTTTCGTTTGTTTAGATTTTTAAAGAATCACATTAATGTCCACTTGGATGTATAGATTTCCATCGTGGCCGCAGTTGACTCTTAGGGTTATGCGTGTCGACATGAAGGGGCCTGTGTGCCGATCCGCACCCATTATTCGTGATGTTTGTTAAACCACGAAGCCTGCCATTGTAACACATCGTGTCACCAGCCGCGGGTCGCGGCGCCGCGGGGTGGGGGGGGGCTGGAGGGGGGAGCGGCTCACTATAGAAAAGGTTGCGAATTCAAATCCTGGTTGCAGACGTGGAGCTCACTCGGGCCCCCATCAGCCATTCGTCTTGGGTCGATAAAGTTAGCACCACTTTGAGAAGGGAAGTCGTTGGGATAATACTGAAGATACTCGCACCCTTGCTAGTGGGAAAGTGGAATTTGAACCACCTGCCGACAGCCTCCGCCTGGGCTGTAGGCAGACGAGATGAGCAATGCCGCAATGCTCATTGGTAGAAGATATTAACCCTTGACTTTGAACGCATTGTCGGAAAAGGAGAAAGCCACCGGCCAGCACATTTGTCCGAGAACAAAGCCACCACCATCGGTCTCCACGCGTTGCCATTGCCGCTGCAACTGCAAACGCCCGCACGTTCTCCTGCGGCGGGATTACCCCACCCGCCGGCGAGTGGTCGCGCTCCGTGGGGTTTCGCGGTCGCACTGCGTCGCTTCGTCGTTCGTTCGTCGGGGAAAGAGAATTGGCCGATCCGGCTCTGGAAACACGACGATGTGACACGATTCTTGCTCCTGGGTACTAAAGTGTTATTTTCGAATTGCTTACGCCTCAAAAGTACAGAAAATGGATATTATTATTCACCATAAAGTTTGCTTCTGTGACCAGGACTTTACGCGAAGGAACGGCACAAATGCACACCACGTTTTCGCATTGAAAATAGGTACATTTCAAAATATCACTGTCCTGGTCACAAAAGCGAAGTTTGTGGGGAATAATAGCCATTTTCTGTACTTTTGAGGCATAAGCATTTAAGGAAATAACACTTACTACCAAGGAACAAAAAAAATGACAAAAAATTGTTACACAGTGAAATCATTGTGTCAGCACTGCGACGTGTTATCAACTGGTACCGCGTGTTGCTCAGCTCGATGCCCGACGTTGTTCCTGAAGAAGCTCCCATCACGGGAGGTGAAACGTCAGACGAGACCATGCCGAGCACCACGCGAAACAAGCCGATAACACATCGCTGAGCTAGGACGATGATTGTTAGCAGCAGACTCAACCATCGATTACCAAGTCTCTCTTTCTCTGTCGTTTCACTCACCACTGAGTGAGCATTCGTGACCACTGTTATGAAGCCACACTCCGCTGTCCGTGATTATGGGCTTTGTTATGTAACCCCCTTATTGACGTTTGCCTTGAACGGGGTCCCATCGTATATGGCGTGCTCTTGTGAAGAGCATCTGTCAACCCAGCAGAATTTACTAAAACAAGTCTATGTCTCCATTCTATGCAAGGATCACGTTCTGAAACGTCACCTTTTGTATATTTTTCCCCTGTGTAAAGCCAGTGTTGACAAATGAGGTTTTTAAAAATATATATATATTAATATTATTTGTACTCGTTCACCACTGCCCACGCAGAGGCAGCATCACCAGATAAATGGATTTAAATGACGAGACCCAGGATTTCAAAAGAGGTGGAGGAGTTTACTTGCTACCATTGGTGTGGGAGATCAACAAGACCGGTGGACAACAACCCACGTCTTATGCACATGTGCAGAGACAGAACAGAGTTCGACTCAAGTTGTGTTGCTGCGGCATCGGCAAAAGTAACGATTTTTGTGTCGTGGTATGCAGGTGTGGCAGGGGGGCGAGAGGCGGGGGTGTTGAGGTGGGTGTAGGGGATTTTATTTTCTTTAAACTGCGGCAGATCACTCCGCCGGCTCTAAATGGGAGTCTGCGACCAGCACCGGTTACATTAGCGCCCATTAGTGTCACATTACGAGCTGGGCGAACAGAATCCGCCAGGTCGCTCGCTCGCCCTCCACCGCCCTCTCTCCCTCGCACACCCCTCCCACACACACACACAGGGCTGCTGCAGTTCGGTGGGACCCCACCACTGGAATTCACAACACGGGACCGACTGACGAAGACTACTACTAAAGGACGGGGTAGATTCCCTACCCCCCCCCCCCCCCCCACCGAGTCGCTCACTCGCGTCTGGGCTGCGGGACCAGGGCTCTGTGCACGGTGCGAGGCGGCCCCGTGCCACCGGAGCCCCCCAACGCCCAGACGCTACCCGACCGCTCGCTTCATTTCTGCAATCGTTTGAAATTAGGGGACTACCAAGGCCCTTGCGCTCTTCGTGTTGTTGTGGCGTGGGCTTTGTGTGGGCAACACGGGAAATCACTGTTGATCCCTGCGTTTGATGGTCGTCGTCATCATTTTAAATCGTCGTCATCGTGACGCTTAAATGTTTACCGAAATTAATCTGGAACTCGTTTAGATTAAACATCGATTGTTTTCAAGGCATGCCTCCGAGCCGCCGCGCTGCAGCGTGATGAACACGTCAACTAATCGACGATTAACAACAACAACAACCACACCATTCACCGCAACACAAATTGACAATTAACGAGAAACCAGCGTAAAGGGTGAACATGGAAACGTCACTTTCAGTTTTAAAAAAACCACTCAAGTCCCAAGCTACAATTAGGGCTGGACATGCCCGTGAAGAAATGCCGCGAAGCGCTGGCAAAATCGTCTCGAACGCACGCCGCAAACGTGTGAGCAATTGGGGGGTCATCGCGTTCAAGTGTAGCGGTAGGCGAGTGCGCGTGCCAACATGTTAGGCCCAGGAGCGGGCAACTAAACAAGGAGACACTTTGTTTTTGTTCGAGATCGGTTTAAAAAAAAATAAACTCTATATTTAAAGTGCCGCCAACGCATGCGAATCCGAGAGGGTGACGCTTGATTAATAATAACGCGTCACGATGCAGTCCTTACAAAGCCACACGCGGCTCCGAGTCGCAGGTTGCCGACCCGTGGCCTCAGCCCTATCAGAATCTTTGTTTAGACTGGAGAAATCCGATGAGCTATGAAGCTCTTTTTTTACAGACGTCCAGTATGGGCATTCCAATGTCCATTCCACTTGTGTAACCGTGTTTGTTGCATTGCTGTGTTTAGAACAGCGAGCAGATGGAGTTATTAAAAAGGTTGAACATGTTCTTTGGCGATGCTACCTCTTTCAAAGTTCGTCACGGCTCATTTATTCGCAGAGGATGCATTGCGGCACACTGCAAAACCGGGGGAGAGAATTAACATTCACCGTATACATCGACTTCGAGTCAAACATTCGTGCGAGGTCGATAAAATCCAGAGAACCACTTTGTAGGGAAGTCGAACAGTGGTTGCCCCAATGGACGCACTCTCCCTCGCCAAAACAATGTGACATTCTCAACCCTGATGGGGGCCCAACGCATCGATTTGCGCGGTGTTTTTTTTCTTTCAAGTTTCACGGTGGCCGCAGCAAGGTGCCCCGCACGAGCTGAGCGGTGTAACAAGAGCGAGCGGTGTATATCAGGAGAGCCTCGTGTGGCTCAGACACAGACATGATGCCCAAGGACGTTTGTTCCTCTTGGCGAGCGGAGAACGATTCCGTATCCAGGACCGACAGCCGCCGACAGCCGCCGACTCCCCCCCCCCTCCACCACCGCAATCCTTGGTGCTTGCTTGGATGTTAAGCGATTCTTGAAATCGCTTTCGTTGCTCGATGCCGCCACGAACTCGCACCGGAACGAAGAAGCAGCAGCAGCATCGTCTTTATCATTAAATGACGTGGAAGCATTTTCACCTGGCAGTGCGTCCACGTTAAATATTTCCCTTCACAAAGGTCCAATAACTACTCGAAAAACTGGTCAAATACTCAACTGATTATTGGCCGAAAGCAAACACGGCTGAAGTCGTCTCTTAAATTCTACCGGAACGTTCAGTGTATGGGGAAAAATGTGTGTTGAACTTCCTTCGCGCCGTACGTAGCTAGCCGTGATAACCGGGAGATGCCGTGTGGAGGTGGGGGAAGGCAGGCAACAAACGAATAGAAACAAGTGCTCACTTCTCAGTCCTATGGCCGGCCACCATCTCGACTACGACTCACAATGGCTTCCACGTTTTGAACTAACTCGTGAAGGTATAACAATAATAATATATCAATTTAAAGCTTTCGTGACTGCAATGATTCATCTTCTTTGGTTCTTTCGGTAAAGTCACGTAGAATGATAATAAAATAAGCTACGGCACCCACTATCATCAGACAAGAGACAATTAAATCAAGTTGTCGCGTGTGCAAGCGAACCCAACTTGATTATGGGAGGTTTTTTTTGTTTCAGCAAACCGGTTTAGTTGAAAAAATAAACGAAAAGTTTTTTTGACAATTTTGGACGTTCATTCCTGCATCGAGAGGTGCAGCGCAACTAGAGTCCAACGCTCGCGTGAAGGATCTACCTTGGTCCGGGTCTGAACCTGGGTGTTTGTGACGTCGGCAAAAGAGCCCGTGCACGTGGGATCGCTTTGATAATAATTGGAGTTGATTGGCTATTGATCGATTGGTTAAAAAAGCGCAACGAGGTGAAGATGTTTGATTGTTGGTGAAAATGTGGTAATCGTTCATTACGTTAAGGTTGTATTGTGTTAGCTATGCATGTTATTAGGAAGTCACTGGAGCTAAGCACTTTTAAATGTCGATTGAAAACTAATTTCTTTAGAACTGCTTTTTGTGTTTAGTTTATTATCCCCCACCCCCGCACCTCCGATTAGCACGGTTGGCTACGTACGGTGTGAAAAAAAGTTAAGCATACGTAACATAATTGATGTTATCTTGAATACGCGTAGCATTGTAGGTATTTTATGTGACACTGCCCACTAAAATTATGCAAGAAGTTAATTGTAACGTCAGCCGATAAATGAACTTCGTTTCACATCGCGAGTTTAAATTTGCTCACACTGCGCAAAGTTCAACACTGCAGAGTGAATACAATTTCTGTTAAAAGTAGCAGAAAAAATGCAAACAGTGGGAGAGTATTTACAGAAATTGTAGATGCTGTGACATATGGATCCACAACATAGACATCGACAAAGGACCCTGAACAAAAGCTCAGGAGCATGGAGGGGTGAATGTTTTGGAATTACGCCGAGAGACCGACAAGGAATCCGTGCACCTCCTCAACCCAGCGCAGGGCACAGGAGGGGTGCGATTGTGGCCTCAGCACCACGCCAGACGGCCTTTGTCTCCCAAGTGCTGACTCGGTGGAGCCTTGGGAAGGCCTCGGAACCGGTTCAGATGTTCGACGGTTCAGAGCCGGACTCGAACTAGGGTGGTCGGGTTTCATAGCGCAGCGCGCTAACCGTTGCACTACCGCTCCACCCCCTCCCCCACAGCCCCCCCTCCCCCACAGCCCCCCCCTCCCCCACAGCCCCCCCCTCCCCCACAGCCCCCCCTCCCCCACAGCCCCCCC
The DNA here is from genome assembly GCF_048934315.1 of Petromyzon marinus. Taxonomy (NCBI): domain Eukaryota; kingdom Metazoa; phylum Chordata; class Hyperoartia; order Petromyzontiformes; family Petromyzontidae; genus Petromyzon; species Petromyzon marinus. The sequence continues at coordinate 4,974,831 of NC_133701.1, forward strand.
CCCTCCCCCACAGCCCCCCCTCCCCCACACGTACCCTTCACACGCACTCTCACCATTGTCTTCGATGTTTATATTTAAACATAATTATTTGTTTTTAGACACAGGCTCGTGTTGTGGCAGGCGCCAATGAGCGTTGTGTTATGGTTCCGCTATTGCATCGCTCTTTTTGT